>NC_133123.1:91707265-92025180 GCF_033568475.1 Henckelia pumila | reverse complement strand
ATACCAACAATATAGTCAAAATCTGACAGTCCAAGTACAATAAAATCGAACTCTAACAAATTTCCTTCAAAACAGAGTTCATAGTTCCTGACTAATCTGACAAAAACAATTCCTCCACCCAAAGGTAAAGTAACAGATACTATAGTAGGCAACATATCAGTAGGCAAAGCATGCATCAACACAAATTTTTCAGAGATAAAGGAATGGGAAGCACCTGTATCTATCAAAACATGAGCAGAATAACCAAAAATCAAACAGTTACCTGCTATAACATCGTCAGGTGCTGCCTGAGCATGATCCTCTGTCAAAGAAAAGACCCGTGCCTGCTGTCCTGGAGGCTGGTTCGCACTAGGGTTACCTCCTGTATATTTTGCTGCTGAGGCTGGAAGGAGTGAACTGCAGAAGACTGTCTCTCAGGCTAAGCTGTAGGTCTAGATGAACTCCCACTCTGAGCTCGATCTCTACTACACTGAGGGCACAACTTAGAAAAGTGTCCCGGTTGCTGACAGGTATTGCAGTTCCCAAAGACTCCTACACACTGATCTGATGAGTGTCTACCACCACACTTGTTGCAGAACAAAGATGAAGATCCAGAACTATGTCCTGAACTAAACTGCTTGGAACCACTGAAGCTAGACGAACTACTACCCGGCCTCTTGAACTATTTTGCTCTTGCTTTGTAATGATCCTTCCTATTACCACCACTGCTTCTTCCTTCGTACCTATTAGATTGGTTCTGATACTGAGGTGGCTGATTCTGATACTGAGACGGTTGGTTCTGAGACTGTCTCAGCTACTGAGGTTTCATCTGATTTCCTCTCTGTCTCCACAAACCCGCTTCATCTCCCTTTGCGTGATTCATGGCATCCGCAAAGTTATCAGGTCTAGCAGTGTTTACCAATGTGAAAATGTTGGAATTCAAGCCGTTGATGAACTGATTGGCTTTGGCTTCTTCACTGTCGGCAATGTGCGGTGCAAAATGCAACAAGCTGTCAAACTTGGCTACGTACTCCTCAATGTTCAGATTCCCTTGCCTCAGATTGGCAAATTCGGCTCCCTTGTCTTTTCGGTACGAAACAAGGAAAAACCGCTTATAAAACTCAGTTTTAAAAAGAGACCAATTAACCACTGTATGTCGATTCTCCATGGATCTCTTTGTCATGATCCACCAGTTCTTAGCAACACCCCGGAGCTGATGGATGACTAACCTGGTTCGGCGGTCATCTGTGTAAACAATGGAATCGAACAACTGATCAATGTCGTCCAACCAACTCTCACAGTCGACTGGATTATCTGATTAATACATGAATTTATGGAGTTGATCAACTACGCACAAGGCTAGAACATACTGTCAAACTTGGCTACATACTCCTCAATGTTCAAGTTCCCTTGCCTCATATTGGCAAACTCGGCTCCCTTGTCCTTTCGGTACGAAACAGGGAAAAGCCGCTTATAAAACTCAGTTTTGAAAAGAGACCAAGTAACAACTGTACCTCGATTCTCCATGGATCTCTTCGTCGTGATCCACCAGTTCTTAGCAACACCCCGAAGCTGATAATGACTAACCTAGTTCGGCGGTCGTCAGAGTAATCAAGGGAATCAAACAACTGATCAATGTCGTCCAGCCAGCTCTCAGAGTCAACCGGATTATTTGTACCTATCAATAAAGGTGGATTAAATGACTGAAACCTCTTCAGCAAGGTTTCCATAGGCGTCGCTGTAGCATCCATCTGAACAGTTTCAGTACTAGCTTGCTCATTCGGAGGAGTAACTGGCGGTGGGTTTCTGTTAATAACTCGACGAGGACCCATCTGATAATCAAAGGTTAGGACACAAGATATCTCAATCTCTACAATCGGTGCCCTTACAACCGCTCAGAATACCGGATACCAGTCGATAACAGAAACAATTATATCTCAAGTAGATTATGCTTTATAAATTAAATCACATAAACATGTAATTCAATTAATCCTCAAATAATAAAGCATGCTCGCATGGAATTAAATAAACAGTTAAATAACTCAATCACATGCGAGGAGCCAATACACACAGACTTGATATACCCCGCTCACTCTAGTTCAACCAATAACTTATCGCTCTCATACCACTTAATGTGAGACCTCAATTCTAATCGTCTAATCAAGAGTTAATCGTATCGATAATCAATCAAGATCCAAAAGATAAGTCATAATTTTTTTTTCAAAGTTGCCGTGCTCGATAACATGAACTCGTGCGATCGAGCGCGCCATCCAGCAAAACACACTGCCTGGAAATTGGAGGTGTTGCGCTCGATCACATGAACTCGTGCGATCGAGCGTGCCCTCCTGCGCTTTCTTCTGTCCAAGAATAAAAGGGGTTGCGCTCGATCGTGCCAACTCGTGCGATCGAGCGTACCCTGAGCCCAGAAAAACATCAGAAAACAGAACAGGTTTTTCCAACTTTCAACAACATTTCAAATTAGAATTTACAACATGCAAACATCAATATACGATAACCAAAGTCGACTTATTCAATACAACAAGATTCAACAACAATTAGAGTCTAAAAAGCTCTCAAAACATAACTAGATTGGCATGCAATTTCATTTCTAAACCGAAGTCCCACTACTAAATCTCCCTCTTGTTGCTAACCAGGTCTTCGTTGATTTGATCCTGCCCCACCTGTTGCCAAGTACACATACAAAATAAAGCAACAACCGGATAACTCCGGTGAGAATGATATTCCCAGTAAAAACAACATAACAAGCAATACAAGTAATGTATCAACAACATGCTTTCAAGACAACATAATCAAATCAAAGCTAATAATATGCATGTCTTTAAAATCGGGATATCAATTCTGATAAACAAGGGATTGCTGCGCTGCTTTTGGGATCCCGAGGATGAGATCACGTAACAACTCACCGACTCTCCCGATAGAGGTGGTGCCACATATCCCAATCCCTTAGACTTTAGTGAAACTATGAGGAGTATGCTGACACTAGGTGAACTTCTACAACCCAGGCCACTCACAACATAGCCCCCAAAACGTCTAAGTAAAAGGGCTGTTCTCCCCGCTGAAATCAAGGGTTTGGCTCAATATGAATGCATAAGAAAACATAAAGCATTAAGCCATATAACAAAACTCAATCTACAACAAAATACAAGTTCCACATGCTAGAACAAGCATTGATGCATGTATGTGCTTTCAAGGGAAACTCGAGAACCAACTGTCCCGAGTATTCTATCCCGCTAACAATGACGGCTTTTACCTTTCAACGCAAGTAGCTCCAACTCTGGATACGTTACAAAAGAGATTGTATCAAAAACTATACAACCTAAACAACCACAAGTCTCAAGGTAAACTCTTTACCGCTCTTCGTCCAACTCTTGGACGATTCAATGCTGCTAACACAGGGCTTGACAAACTCCAAACGAATCTGTACGGAGACAAAATATGATCAAAAACGACGATCAAACTCAATAGCCAAAGTTCAACAACTCGAAATGGTTTAAAATCTCCAAAACTCAATCCGGCGGCATAACGACTATAAACTAAACAAACCAGAAATGCAGACAGCAGTATAAAAACGATACTAACTCACAACGATGTTAATACAACAAAAATACTGCAAACCCATCAAATATTAAACTCCAAATTTTTGAATAAACTTCCAAAAATCATAACAATTCCGAACGACATTCTAATTCAAAACCGACTGAGAATAAACGATCAGAACTCTGCCAAGAACAACATAATCAAAACTCAATTGATTCTAACAACATCCAAAAAAATAGAATGTATCTAATCGTAGAAAAACCTACGATAGAACGAAGCTCCCGCTACTGTGATCGCTAAACTGCCTTCAGAAATAAATTCCAACGGACGGATCGAGCTCGGACTGAAATCACAAAGCTTGAAAAGGTGTTTGGGGCATCTTCAATGGTGGGAATCGGCTAGGGGAAGATGATGGTGTGAGAAGACTAAGTCAACTAGTGTAGATAATATATTAAATCCAATATTTGCATTTTAGTCCCTGAAATTTCCAAAATTTTCAAAATAGAACCTGATAAAAATCAAAACGGCCCTCGACTTCTGAAAACTATGATTATTTCAAATAAGCTCAATTAAGATAAAATCGGGGCGTTACAGATCCAGTACCATCGACTGATAATTTCTCCAATCTCCTATGTCTCGCCGACACATGAAAGGATCTTCCTTGCAATTTTTAAATATCAATTTTCCTCTAACATGAGCTAACATGTCTAACGACTGTTACTTGAGTCTTGACACATTTCCAACCATGAGTCAGAAATGTCACTATCTGCACAGTCATTGAAATCCTGATTCGTCTTACCGATTTTTCAAGATCATTTGAACTCTTATCAGATTACACAGGAGTTTACCGAGAACTCACTGTTCAACTAACTTATGTAATCTTAGTCACTGATTGTGTAGTAATATCTACTAGCTGGCTATTAACACCATTCCTTGGATATCTAACCCGAATATCACAAGATTACTGTAGTCTCCTGACTATTCGTCGAATAATAATCTCTGACTGCATCACTAACTATGAATCTTAGTGATAACACTTCTTCTAAGACCATAAATAGCCATTAACTATCTCTAGATACGCACGAACTCTTTCACTTCCAAACGATAAAACAAGATACAAACATATTGTATCCCCAACTGGTCTAATACTAACATCGCATTCCCGATGTTATCGCAAGTGTTAGCCAACCGTCTAACAGTTCTGATCTTAGAGTTAACTACTAAAGATCCCTTATCATGGTACTCACCCGAGTTACTCTTTACTAAGAATAAAGTTCTCACTTCCAAACAGGAATAGTCCTTGCAAAAAGAAACGGCCAATACCTTGCCTACTCACTAGAAAGGTGCTGAAATTGCTGAACACCACTCTCTGTATCCGACAACCTCAGATTATATCTCTAGTGGTATGATCACAACTAGTGAAATATCTGACTGCTCAAAATCCATTGTGATCTGAATCTCGCTACCGGAGAAAGCACTCCAAGCGATTTTCACTGGTCAACTTGTCAAAGATATTATCCCCATGGCACTAAACTTCTCAGATCGTTACCTCAAAGAATACACTACTATCCCGCCGAAAACATAAATGGACTAACACCATCCTCAGCTTCAGTAGTTTGTAATGAATGTCTACATCTATCTCGTCACCCGAGATAACACTTGAAACACAATACTAGTTATCCCATCCTGGATAATTGTAAATCCTCGCAAATCTTGACTTACTAAAGGGGTTAAACAAAATTGGTTCACCTTTGATCCTACACAAAGTCCTCAATACTTAGCGGCAATCCAGTTATCTATCAAATCGATTCAAATCGATTCTAATATCTCAATGACACAGCACATTGGGAGATCAATGACAACCACCACGCCAGAACTAAAACCACAGGTCTCAGCTGTTGTCTCATCTTACGACGAAAACAAATTATGCTAATCCTGCTAATGTCCATCGAAAATCCGCAATCACTGGCAGCCATTACTCAAGGACAACTCCTGAGAATATCACTGGAAAGATCCGAGAAAAGTACTCAACTGTAAGTCCCCAAAAACTGTCATGCACTAACCACACAGAACAACTGCGAAATTCCATTTCCGCAACCTGGTTCAATCATTGCAAATTCCAAGCAATGCTCAATTCAAATATGTCCCTTCCTAGCAAGGAAGTATTGATCTTAAAAACATTACTAAATCCCAATGTCTGTATTTACCGCTGACAACGTAGAATTATCACCGAACTGAACCATGATCCCAAAAATTCTAATTGTAATCACTTTCTGTGAATAGCAAACCCAAAAGTACCATCTCCTGCATTCCTAGAGATATCTAAACGACTTAAAGAATTCCTGAATGCACCTGAATCGCTTCCCTTTTGAGGCATTACCAAGGACCAAACTCCTATGCACATCGGCTCATAGTACTGTCCCATGTACCCCTCGATTCACTACATCCCAAGTCAACACTTATTGAAATAAAACTATCAATAATGTTGATCTGTTACGGCTTACACTTAGCCTGACAATATCAACCAAACTAGGCTATCAATCGCCAATTACTGTCCACTAGAACTTTCAAGGCTTGATCAATAACTCTGATCTCACTGTCACTAGTACTCCAATTCCAAACACTTGGAATCACAAGAATCACACCTGATTCATCGCACTCGTCTCTGACAGAGTCAGACAACAACTAAAAGTAGTTACTGGCACCAATATCGCACCATTTCAGACCTACTTACAACTGTCTTTTATCCATCTACAGTGAACACCAAAAATAATTAAACTTCAAGAAAATTTCCCGATCCGAGTCTTGGATCATCCTTAACACAAGGAACTTCACGAAGCCTCTCTGACGAAGTCAAATGACATTCCGAACAATTACTGGTAGAAATTCATCTATCTACTAGATCTATCCATCAAGTGATATCCCAATATCAAAGGTCAAAACCCATTTGCTTGGAACAATCACTCGTCAAGGAAAATCCCTCCAAGATTAATTCCGACAGTAGCAACCCAAAAACCCGTATCTCTGACAAAAAGCCAAACAATAACTAAACTTTCTCAATACCTCACCTGGTATCTATCCAAGGTCATACCCTGCCGTGACTGTTGCTAAATCCCTAGACTGAGTAGCATTCCCTAAGTAGCCCTTGAAGAACCAAGGCCTCCAAACTCTCTGAAGCATAAAAACATCCAGAGAAATATTGGCTAATGGGTCCCGCCTCCTCACGTCTAGTCTCGGTCACAGTCCAAAACTCTTGGTATCACTTGACATGGCATCCTGATGAAAAGCCATCATCTGTTGGCAACAACCTAAAGAGGTCGAAACAACCTACTGTTCAAAGGGAAACAACCTAGAAATACTGATATGTCGATATTTTCCTCTGTTTACTTGGACTAAATTGTGATGCTTAGGTACATTTTGATTGGCTAAATTCATGTTATAGTTCCTAATCATTGTATGTGATTTGATATAGGAAAAGAGACGAAATGGAACTAAAGATGGAAGAAAGAGCCGAGATAAGAGAAGAATTACGAAGCAACAATGATCAGAAAATCATATTTAATTTTAGAGAAGTCCAAATCCAATCTCCACCATTCAGAATAAATTTCAAGATGTTTTGCAGCAGCTTTCCAAATTTCAGCTCAATCCGACGGCTAGATCTTGGATATGAATTTTTCAAAATCGCTGCTCACTGGAAAAAAGTCGTGCTCGATCCTACCAACTCACAGGATCGAGCGCGAGAAAGAATTTGCAAACAGTAAGTTGGATATTTTTGCGCGCTCGATCCTACCAACTCGTGCGATCCAGCGCGCCCATGAGAGACGCAGGCAGTAGGTTCACCTTTTTCTTCGTGCTCGATCCTACCAACTCATAGGATCGAGCGCACCGAATTTTTGGAGAAATCCTTTTAAGTTAGGAAACTTATTTATTTAGGACTCTAGTCATATTTAAGGGTTTTGATCTCGTTTTTTGAGAGGATTATCAATCTTCTGGACAGTTGAACACGCAAGAAAACATCTGGCGGGTAGGTTTTATCTTCTCTTGTTCTTAGATTTTAATCTTTCTAGTTTTTGTTCTTGGTTGAGGAAGACAAACCCTTGATTTTATTCACTTTGTGAGATTTTGATTTTCAACGTTTGATTTTTATCGAGTATCAAGAGTTGTTCTGGTTTATTTCATGCTTGTGTGTTTGATTATTAGATTGATCACCTGATAATTCTTTCGTACAATCTACCGCTAAATTATAATTCAAATCCGTAATTGTTTGATTCATCTAATTTGTGAAGCAACTATGTTTATTATTTTCTGCTGTTGAATTTGTTAAATCGTAGGAACAACAATTGAGTAGGCTAAATACATCCGCTGGTGCATGTGTTGTCTAGATTCATTAGTTTCACTCATATGAATGCCACCGTGGATTTAAATCTAATCGCTGGTATTGGGTTAATTTATGGGGTAAGGGTTAACTTAGAACGCTGGTGTCTAGTTAACTAAAATTAAGGTGAAACATAAATTAAATTTTCAATGAGAATTAATTATTTTTTGAGAATCGATGATCGAGTGAATGATTTCAAGGGTGTAGTTGACCGATACCAAGACTTGTTTTTAATTGATTTCTCTAGTTTAATTTAATTCTTACATAGTAGTTAATAGAATCCAAAAACCCCCTTTTAATTATTTTCAGTATTTTTAAAAACACAAATAAATTTCACTTTCCTCGTGGGAACGATCCCTACTATCGCTACTACCTTTTTATTTAGTTAATCTGAGTTGGGTTAATTTGGGCGTGACACGACAAAGCGCTACCAAATTTTGGCGCCGTTGCCGGGGAAAGACGTTTAATTTATTTGTGTTTGTGTTTTTGTTTTTGTTTTTTTATTATTTTTATTATTCCTCCTAGTGCTACTCTGGTTTGTTCGTGCGTGCAGGTGAATCTTCGGAAGAAGAAGAATTTCCATACGACCCAGAGATAGAAAGAATTTTGCATAGGCGAAGGGGGATTCTTGCGGTGTAATACTTCAAGATGTTAAATCGACAAGTATTCACAAGTTTTACCCAGCAACACGGAGAGTCATTCTACGCAGAATGGAAGAGATTCAAAGATTTGGAAACCATCTTCCGGTATCATGAGTTTTCTAACTATTTACTCCTTACAATTTTTCTTGATGGTTTGGATGCAGTGACAAGAAGATGGGTAGTTGATGGAGCTTTCACAACCGGTATTTCAATATTTTGCCGAGATGAGGATACCATGAGACACCTGCTGGATGATATGGCAGAGTTTGACTATTATCGGTATTCGCAATCTCAATACCCGGATTTTACAGACCAAACATTTGAGCTTAAAAAGGAGGAGGGAAGTTTTTCGCAATTGATCTTACATCCGCTGGAGGATATAGTGAGCAAGTTTGTGGCATCGACTGAGGAAACTGTAGAAGATCTAAAAAATTCTAGATGTCACCTTGTGGAGCACATAGAGAATATCAAGAGATCAATCGTCCATGAATACCGAGAACATGAAGTGAAGCAAGATACTCAAGCAGTGACCAACCCAATTTGGTTTGATGATGATGACTCAGAGAATTACCAAGATTGGGAGTGCGAATCAATTCATGCTGAAGATTTAGAGTTGCTTGAGTCTTCTCTTCTTATTGGACCTCAGTCGGAATATGTTCTGGAAGAAATTTCGTATGATGGAAATATGTTACCACTTGAGTTTGAGGATGACGGAGTTCAAGAGTCTATCGATATGAGCTCATCGATAGTATTATCATACACACATCCCCAAGAACCTGGCCTTCCATAAATACCAGTTTTAAAAGATGTTGGCGTCCGAGTACCAACGGAGATGTTCTCTTCCCATGTTTACCAGCTACTTTGGAGTGTTGTTGAGGTGACGAGCTTGAACTGTATACATCTAGCCAAGCTTGAGGGCACATGGAACAAAGACCCATTTGTGGTGTCATATGACACTTATTTTGGGCGTCAACCGCTCTTTGAGGAGTGCTTCTGAGGGTCAAGCTGAAGACTGAAAATCAAGCGCTGCTTGAGAGGCAACCCAAGGAGAGTATTTTCTTCCATATCTTTTATTTGTTTTTCTTTAGTTTTTGTTTTTATTTTGAATTTTTACTTACATTGGGGACAATGTAAGATTCTAAGTATGGGGGAGAGGACTTAGCCAGTCAGTTAGAACATTTAGCTGTATTTTTGAAAAATTTTAGAGCTCATAGTTAGCAATGAATATCACTGATGAAATTCACTAGCCTATGATGATGAAGTTTTGTAAAATTATTTTTGCTGGAAATTTTTACTCTTGATTGAATATGAGAAACTTGAGGTTGAATAGTGAATAATTTTAAACACACATGTTTGACCAGTGAACTGTAGCGATGTATTAGATGATGTTTGTGTCTGTTGGACCATTGCACGACAATAGGTGTTTGTGAAGCCTGACAGTGTGTTTTGAACCCTGATGAGTTTTTTGCCTTGGCATAAACGATCTTGGGCGCACCTAATTTTTTTTTTTTTTTTTACAACTCCATCTGGGCCTTGAAAGGATTGAAATACTAATCCTAAAAGATTAAATTCAAGGCTAAGTATGCGGATTAAATGGGGTTGATGCTACATCCGGGCTATAGACGATGGATTGAAATTCTAATCATGTCTTAGTCATAGCTAAGTTTGCGGGTAATTATTGGGGATAAAGCAATATCGGGTGAAAAATCCGAAGGAGCGTAATTTTATCTCAAGAGAGTTGTGTTTTTGTTTGAAGATTTTTGGGAGGAAAGGGCACTTGACAGTGATATTTATACTGAATTGTTATAGGTCGGCGAACAGTCTTAAAACTGACTCTTTTGAAGTTGCATGTAGCTGAAATAACATGACACACACACACGTTCACGCTTGACTGATGGTGTATTATGGAAAATCGAGAGTATTCATAATTTTGTTTTGTATGTGCAAACTTCTTTGAGGCTGTAATTTCATTATTCATTTGTGTTTATGTTTTGTATTGCTCGAGGGCGAGCAATGTTTAAGTATGAGGGAGTTTGATATGTCGATATTTTTTCTGTTTACTTGGATTACATTGTGATGATTAGGTACATTTTGATTGGCTAAATTCATGTTATAGTTCCTAATCATTTTATGTGCTTTGATATAGTAAAAGAGAAGAAATGGAACTAAAGATGAAAAAAAGAGCCGAGATAAGAGAAGAATTACGAAGCAGCAATGATCAGAAAATCATATTTAATTTTAAAAATTCCAAATCCAATATCCACCGTTCAGAATAAATTTCAAGATGTTTTGTAGCAACTTTCCAAATTTCAGCTCAATCCGACGGCTAGATCTCGGATATGAATTTTTCAAAATTGCTGCTCGCTGGAAAAAGTCGTGCTCGATCCTACCAACTTACAGGATCGAGCACGAGAAAGAATTTGCAAACAGTAAGTTGGATATTTTTGCGCGCTCGATCCTACCAACTCGTGTGATCGAGCGCGCCCATGAGAGACGCAGGAAGTAGGTTCACCATTTTCTTGGCGCTCGATCCTACTGTTGTGAAAATTACTCGCAAGCGTATGAGTGTCAAGTTTTAATATAGTGAATAATTCAGATATCGATCCCACAGGGAGTAAAATGAAAATCTTAGTGCTTGTAATTAAAATAGTCCAAACTTTATCTAGAAAATCAATAATCAAGAATTTTGCAATAAAATAAATAATCAATGAAGTTTCGATAGCACACACACAACTTTCAGGAATAATCAATCAGATAATAATGGTCTAAAGGTATATATTTTCACCTGGTTTCAACAACAGTCAATCCTAATTAATTAATCTTCATGAATTCCAATCAATTAATAACCAAGAACACTTACGTTTATTATTTCCCTCTCCCGAGCAACAAATAATGTTTATCAACTACAATTCAATTCCAATATCCCTATTAAGAATTTATCGCAGTGATCTATCACAAAACATGTAAGAGTGGGTGCCCAGTGAGCCAACTGTGTGGCTATGGGCTTTGTTGACTCTTTGTATAAACAATCTTTTGTTTAATATTATTTACACTTTTATGGCAATGACTTTATATTACTTCATATTGTTATATATACTATTGTTGTTTTGATAAAGACCTTGAATATACTATAGTGTATGTAAGATGTGGTAGAACATGGAGATGTCTATCATGAAATACATCTTATAGTCACTGTATATTCTAAAACCGTTCCTAGTCGATTGAGCCGTCCGATAATAAGGATAAGGATCGCTCGAGTTTGAGACTAGCATTTGCGATGCGGAGTACCACGTTTCATTGGTAGGGAACATGGAGATGTTCGAAGCATGCAAATGGATATTCATAGGATGAATAGTCGAACTACCCTATCCGGACTTTCCAAGTGGTTATCACTTATCGAGTGGATAAAGTCCGCGGTTTTGGTTGTACACCATTAGTCCTTACGACTTGAAACATCATGGAGACTCTATATGCTAGTACTGTGCTTTGACTCGTTTACCGACTCTGAGGGGGTCATCAGGTGTCGAGATTGGGTACAGTTACGACACATATAGGAGTCAATGCATTGTTGTCAAGGATTCACCACATACTTGCGAGTGTGGATATCCTATGCGATCTGAGGAGATATTAGTGTGACAAATCTCTGGCCAGAGTACTTGATGTGATTTAAGAAATGGTTTCTTAGTAGCACATGCGATGTCACTAATTTGATCTTCAAGATGTATTGCATAGTTATCGAATCTTGAGCGACTCTCGATATACCAATGGTTGTTGATTCGATCGGGATATTTGGATGAAGGGACCGTACTGTACGCTAACCAAAATCTACTGGTTCTTGTAGGCACTATCAGTGATACCTAGGGAATCATGGGGCGATGTTGCTAGGCGCTTTACCATGATTCGTTGGGCAAGTCGGAAAGTGTTGTTCCGAGTCACAAGGAGTTGTGAGCCCACGGCTAGCTGTATCCCTGAACCATTGAGGGTCACACAGTGTAATGGAGTTTTAATCCCCGTTGAGATAGTTAAATTTAAAGAGTTAAATTTAATGAACTAAGGAGTTGGACTTCTTAAATAAGAGTAAGGGAGTAGGATTTCCTAAAATGACATAGGGATGGACATTTTTGGAAACCACTGAATTCGGATTCAGGAAAATTTATTTTGACTTTAAAACGTGCAGAAATGGTTTCTGTGCACATTGGTGAAATCGTTTCATCAATCGGAGTCACGATGAATTTTATATTAATTTCTGAACGAGCGGGCTTTGCTTGTCGGGCCCCAGCTTATGACTAATGGGCCCTAAGGTGTTAGTGGCCTGCATTATAAATAAGTTATTTCAGTACAGAAATTACACACAACAGGTCATAATTTTTGAGACAGAGCAAAAATCGAACCCTAGCCTCTCTCTCAACAAATCGGCCGAACCCTCCCCCTCTGCCCGAGAAAATTCCGGTCTGTGATTTTGAATCGCAGTAAGGAATAACGAATCAAATTCGTGTATTCTCTTCGCAGAAAACTTCTGATAGATTTTCTAGTGCAATCTATCAGAGGGATTAAACCTCTGTTCGTGGACCTGATTGAAGGCGTTCATCGGTTCCAGGGAGAGACAACAAGAGCAGAATTGTTCTGTTGGTGTCCATTAATCTCGTTGCGAGATTTGAGGTAAAATTTATTTAATTGTTATTTAAATTTTACACACACGTAATTCAATCGATGAACGGTTGATACCCATACCATGGAAACGTTCCATGAAAATTTTTAAACTTCCGCTGCACCGGGTATCAATCGTAATTGGTCTGGGAACTCGCCAGTTTTCCAACAGTGGTATCAGAGCACAGGTTGCTCAGATCAATCGATTGAATTAATCAATTGTACAAAATTTTTGAGTCTCGGTTTTTGAAACAAAATAAATATTTTTAATAAAAAAAAAAAAATTTTTTTTCGGGGGCGAAACCCGGGCAGCGATTGGATCGCTGCCCGGAAGGGGCAGCGATGGTCGCTGCCCCCAGGGGCGGCGCACGGCGCCGCCCAAAGGGGGCGCACGGCGCCGCCCAGGGCGGCGACCGTCGCCGCCCAGGGCGGCGCACGGCGCTGCCCAGCGCAGCGCTGGGCGCTGCGCAGGGCAGCGCTCGGCGCCGCCCAGCGGCGGCGCCAGGCGCCGCCCTGGCAGCAAGCGTTGCTGCCCTAAGGGGGCAGCCGGGCTGCCCCCGGCCCGCGCCCCGGGTGCGGGCCAACCCGGGAGTGTCCCGGGTGGCCCGCGGAAAAATTAATATTTTATTAAAAATTAATTTTAATATGTTAAAATTTTATTTTTGGTCCGGTCAAAAATTGTTTTTGATTGGTTCACGAGATTTCGGATCGAATTGTTCGAGTCCGTAAATTTTAAAATTGATTTTGGATAAATTTGAATTTTTGGAAAATTTTAATATTTTATCCGTAAATTGAATTTTGAAATCAATTATTTTGGTACAATTGATGATAAGATATGATCTTATGAGATATTAGATAAAATATGATTTTATTTGTAAAATTGGATTTTATAGATAAAATGATTTTATTTGATATGGAGATAAAATATGATTTTATATGTGAAATGTGATTTTATATATAAAATATGATTTTATCTTGTTTAAATTTGAATTGCCACAGCATGTTATCCAATAAATTAATTTTGAATTAAATGTTATTGGATAAGGATGATCGATTGCCATGACCAATTTTGTAGGTGTATGTTAGGAATTTACATTTTGTCTTTATTGTTGTTGGTTTTATTAATGGGCCTGGTTTATGGCCCGATATGAATGTCATATGTAATAAAAGTGGGCTTGGTTTATAGCCCGTTCCCACCCCCTAAAAATGTATCCCCTACTTGTCATTGTTATTTATTGTAAATACATTAGATTTAGTGGGAGATCAAGATTTGAAGATGGTGGGCCCAGCAGACAATGAAGACTGAAGAAATGTAAATTGGAAGCATATGTAATAGGATTGCATTTGCATACTGCATATTACCTAGGATTGGACTAAGACCCGTGATTGGCAACCACGGGTCAATTAGAAATGGAATCGATCATCCTATATAATATGTGATATTATGATTGTATGCATGTTTAGACATAAATTGCGTGAATCCGGCAATGCATGCAATAAATTAAATATGATGAGACAAATATTTTTATAAATAAAATCCCTCATTTTAAATATGATTTAAAATTTATATCAAGATAAATAAAGGAAATTTAAATATTGTTTAAATGTTCCTACCTTCCATCAACGGTCAATGTATGTGATGCTACCCGCGGATACGGTCCGGCTCATATTATTGGGGGGCCCGTCCGTCGGAAAGCTGTACATTGGATCGACAAATGTTGTAAGTTGGGTGGAACTCCCATGGGATCGGCTCATATTATTGGGGGATCCACATGGCGACCGTCCATCACAACTTAATATTGATGGGTCATCTTGACATGTCACTTTAAACGGCGTCATATTATTGGGCCCTTATTGGACATGAGGTAAATACATGGGGGTTGCTTTGGAAGCAATTGGGCTCTACCTTTTGAGAATTATGGTTGGCTGATATTATTCGGGACCATAAGTTTGTCAATTGGACTCCATGTTCTCACTAAGGAAAAAGTTTCCCGTTTTCACTAGAGGGTGGTGAAATCGTTAAAATAGTGGGAGTGAGATTCATAAAATTAAATTCGCCTATTTTATGTCTTAGTAAATTGTTAAACAATCATTGATATATGTCTGTTTTTCCTTTTCAGTATTTCATACAATGAATTCGCGAAATCCTTTATTCTCGATCCTCGAACAAAACAAGCTGACTGGCGCCAACTATACGGAATGGTTCCGGAAGTTGAAGATTGTCTTAACTTCGGAGAAAATGCTCTACGTGTTAGAGAAAGCACCTCCGAAGGAAGCACCAGCTGACATAAGTCCGGAGGAATTGGCCAAACTTGATGCATGGTGTGACCATGACATCAAGACCAAATGCTATATGCAAGCCTCGATGTCTGATGAACTCCAGAGGCGATTTGAGGACACGGTGAATGCTGCTGACATTCACACGCAACTCAAGGAACTTTTTGGGGCTCAGTCGAGGGCTGAAAGGTTCTCTACTGTTAAGGAGTTGATGACGTGCCGCATGCGTGAAGGGACTTCGGTCCGTGATCATGGGGTACGAGTGATTTGGCTCATACAGAAGTTAGCGACCCTTGATTTGGTGTTGGAGCATGAACTCAATGTGGACTTGCTGCTTCTATCTCTTCCTTCTTCATTTGATGGATTCGTGATAAATTTTAATATGAACAAGATAGAGGCCACCCTTGAAGAGATGGTCAATATGCTCGTTACATATGAATCCACACTTAAGAAGGATAAGCCAGCTTTCTTGGTGGGCTCCTCATCTTCTGCTAAGAAGGGGCCAAGTATGAAGGGCAAGAAACGTTCTGCCCCACCCAAGAAAGTGGAACCCGAGAAGAAGCAAAAGACAAAGGCTTCAAACGATGGAAAATCCAAGGATGTTTGCCATTACTGCAAGAAGCCGAGTCATTGGAAGCGCAACTGCAAGGAGTATCTTGAGCAGTTGGGAACTGCAAAGGGTATGTTCTATATCGAAATAAACATGTCACTTAATACAACTTCTTGGGTATTGGATACCGGATGTGGATCTCACATTTGCAATGATTTGCAGGTGATGACAAGAAGTCGCAGGCTTAGAATGGGTGAGACCCAGCTGAGGCTCGGGAATGGTTCCAGAGTTGAAGCTACGGCCATTGGAGATGTTTGTTTGATTTTGCAGAATGGTTTTAAATTATTGTTGAGAGATGTTTTATTTGTGCCAGATTTAATTAAAAACATTATTTCTATTTCTATGCTTGATAGAGATGGTTATTCTTGTAATTTTGTGAATGGGATTTGCAATATTTACAAGAATGAATGTTTAATTGGAAATGGACAACTTGAAAACGATCTATACAATTTAAAACTAAAAGACGTTCCAGTAAATTGTATTGACAAACCGGCGACAACAAACAAAAGGAAAATCGATAGTCAAAACCCGGCAAACCTTTGGCACGCTAGACTAGGTCATATTTCCTCAAGGAGGATGAACAAGCTAGTGGGAGAGGGCATGTTTGATATGTCTGATATTAACTCTCTACCTACTTGTGAATCCTGCCTAAAAGGAAAATGACTAAATCTCCTTTTAAGGGGAAGCCTGAACGTAGTCAAAATCTGTTGGATTTGATCCATACAGATGTTTGTGGTCCATTTAGAGTAGGGACTCAACATGGCCACACCTACTTCATTACCTTTACTGATGATTATTCTAGGTATGGGTATTTATATTTAATGAAATATAAGTCTGAAGCATTTGAAAAGTTCAAAGAATTCAAGGCTGAAGTAGAAAACAAGCTAGGTAAAAGTATTAAAGCACTTCGATCGGATCGAGGTGGAGAATACTTGAGTACCGAGTTTTTGGACTATCTAAAAGAGAATGGGATTCTCTCTCAGTGGACTCCTCCTATAACACCACAGCTTAATGGTGTATCGGAGCGTCGTAATCGAACTTTGTTGGACATGGTTCGATCCATGATGAGCTTCACTGAGCTTCCACCTTCGTTTTGGGGCTATGCGCTTGAAACGGCGGTATTGTTGTTGAATAACGTCCACACTAAAGCAGTGGACAAAACACCATACGAGTTATGGAATGGCAAAGCTCCTAAGTATTCATACTTGAGGATTTGGGGATGTCCTGCTTACGTGAAGCGGACAGTGGGAGATAAGTTGGATAGTCGATCCAGCTTGTGTTATTTTGTGGGGTATCCGAAGAATTCAATCGGATATTATTTCTATTATCCTGCTGAAACAAAGGTGTTTGTTTCACGGAATGCCACCTTCTTGGAGAAGGAGTTCTTATTGGATAAGAAAGGCGAGATGATGGAACTCGAAGAAGTTCGAGAAGAACCCGAAATACAAAATAACGATCCCACACCTCAGGAACCATTGCTGGACACGCCTGCACCTAGAAGATCCGAGAGGACTTCTAGACCTCCAGTTCGATATGGTCTTCTTCTTGAAGAGGGTCAAGATGAACCCGACATTGGATGTGATCCAAGAAGCTTCAAGGAAGCAATTTCTGATGCGGATTCGAATTTATGGCTTGAAGCTATGCAGTCAGAATTGGATTCGATGCATACTAACCAAGTCTGGTCTTTAGTGGATCCTCCCGATGGAATTGTTCCAATAGGGTGTAAATGGATCTACAAAAGAAAGCTTGGGCCTGATGGTAAGATATTGACTTACAAGGCGCGATTGGTGGCGAAAGGTTATACTCATAGGCAAGGAGTTGACTATGATGAAACTTTTTCACCAGTCGCAATGTTCAAGTCCATAAGAATCCTAATTGCCATAGCTGCATGGTATGACTATGAGATATGGCAGATGGATGTGAAGACTGCTTTTCTTAATGGAGACATTAAGGAAGAAATCTATATGAAGCAGCCTGAGGGGTTCACATCCATGGGAAGCGAGCATAAGGTATGCAAGCTTCAGAGATCAATTTATGGTCTAAAACAAGCATCAAGAAGTTGGAACCAGAAATTTGATGAAACAATAAAAGATTTTGGTTTCATCAAGAACCCGGAGGAACCTTGCGTGTACAAGAAAGTAGTTAAGGATGCGGTGACATTCTTAGTACTTTATGTTGATGACATCCTACTCATTGGGAATGATGTAGGGATGTTGCAGTCAACAAAGATATGGTTATCAGGTAGATTTTCGATGAAGGATTTGGGTGAGGCATCCTACATTCTTGGGATACAGATCTATAGAGATAGGTCTAAGAGAATGATAGGACTCACTCAATCAACCTACATCGATACCATATTGAAACGGTTTTCAATGGATGGGTCCAAGAGAGGACATCTACCCATGTGTCATGGAGTTTCTCTATCCAAGTCTATGTGTCCCAAGACTGATGCAGAGATAGAGAATATGACACATGTACCATATGCGTCAGCTATAGGTAGTATCATGTATGGGATGATATCTACCAGACCGGATGTAGCATTTGCTCTGAGTGTCACGAGCAGATATCAGTCTAATCCTGGTCAAATGCATTGGAAAGCCGTGAAGGACATTCTTAAGTACTTGCGAAGGACTAAGAATATGTTCATGGTTTATGGAGGACGAGAACTCAAACTGGAAGGCTATACCGACTCTAGCTTCCAAAGTGATGTGGATGACTCGAAGTCAACCTCTGGATTTGTGTTCATGCTCAATGGTGGTGCTGTCTCTTGGAAGAGTTCCAAGCAGGACACCACAGCGGATTCCACCACTGAGGCTGAATACATTGCAGCATCAGCTGCTGCTAAAGAGGCCGTTTGGATGAGGAATTTCGTCCAAGAGTTGGGCGTCATTCCTGAATTTGTTGGTCCAGTCCCGGTGTACTGCGACAACACGGGTGCCGTTGCTCAAGCAAAGGAACCAAGGTCTCATCAAAGATCCAAACACGTACTGAGGAAATACCACATAATCCGGGAGATTGTGGAAAGAGGAGACATCAGTGTCGAACGAGTGGCCTCTGCAGACAATATCGCTGATCCACTTACTAAGCCTTTGCCAGGACCATTGTTTGACAAACATCGCGAAGCAATGGGTCTACGTAGTATGACTAGTTGGCTATAGGGCAAGTGGGAGATTGTAAGAGTGGGTGCCCAGTGAGCCAACTGTGTGGCTATGGGCTTTGTTGACTCTTTGTATAAACAATCTTTTGTTTAATATTATTTACACTTTTATGGCAATGACTTTATATTACTTCATATTGTTATATATACTATTGTTGTTTTGATAAAGACCTTGAATATACTATAGTGTATGTAAGATGTGGTAGAACATGGAGATGTCTATCATGAAATACATCTTATAGTCACTGTATATTCTAAAATCGTTCCTAGTCGATTGAGCCGTCCGATAATAAGGATAAGGATCGCTCGAGTTTGAGACTAGCATTTGCGATGCGGAGTACCACGTTTCATTGGTAGGGAACATGGAGATGTTCGAAGCATGCAAATGGATATTCATAGGATGAATAGTCGAACTACCCTATCCGGACTTTCCAAGTGGTTATCACTTATCGAGTGGATAAAGTCCGCGGTTTTGGTTGTACACCATTAGTCCTTACGACTTGAAACATCATGGAGACTCTATATGCTAGTACTGTGCTTTGACTCGTTTACCGACTCTGAGGGGGTCATCAGGTGTCGAGATTGGGTACAGTTACGACACATATAGGAGTCAATGCATTGTTGTCAAGGATTCACCACATACTTGCGAGTGTGGATATCCTATGCGATCTGAGGAGATATTAGTGTGACAAATCTCTGGCCAGAGTACTTGATGTGATTTAAGAAATGGTTTCTTAGTAGCACATGCGATGTCACTAATTTGATCTTCAAGATGTATTGCATAGTTATCGAATCTTGAGCGACTCTCGATATACCAATGGTTGTTGATTCGATCGGGATATTTGGATGAAGGGACCGTACTGTACGCTAACCAAAATCTACTGGTTCTTGTAGGCACTATCAGTGATACCTAGGGAATCATGGGGCGATGTTGCTAGGCGCTTTACCATGATTCGTTGGGCAAGTCGGAAAGTGTTGTTCCGAGTCACAAGGAGTTGTGAGCCCACGGCTAGCTGTATCCCTGAACCATTGAGGGTCACACAGTGTAATGGAGTTTTAATCCCCGTTGAGATAGTTAAATTTAAAGAGTTAAATTTAATGAACTAAGGAGTTGGACTTCTTAAATAAGAGTAAGGGAGTAGGATTTCCTAAAATGACATAGGGATGGACATTTTTGGAAACCACTGAATTCGGATTCAGGAAAATTTATTTTGACTTTAAAACGTGCAGAAATGGTTTCTGTGCACATTGGTGAAATCGTTTCATCAATCGGAGTCACGATGAATTTTATATTAATTTCTGAACGAGCGGGCTTTGCTTGTCGGGCCCCAGCTTATGACTAATGGGCCCTAAGGTGTTAGTGGCCTGCATTATAAATAAGTTATTTCAGTACAGAAATTACACACAACAGGTCATAATTTTTGAGACAGAGCAAAAATCGAACCCTAGCCTCTCTCTCAACAAATCGGCCGAACCCTCCCCCTCTGCCCGAGAAAATTCCGGTCTGTGATTTTGAATCGCAGTAAGGAATAACGAATCAAATTCGTGTATTCTCTTCGCAGAAAACTTCTGATAGATTTTCTAGTGCAATCTATCAGAGGGATTAAACCTCTGTTCGTGGACCTGATTGAAGGCGTTCATCGGTTCCAGGGAGAGACAACAAGAGCAGAATTGTTCTGTTGGTGTCCATTAATCTCGTTGCGAGATTTGAGGTAAAATTTATTTAATTGTTATTTAAATTTTACACACACGTAATTCAATCGATGAACGGTTGATACCCATACCATGGAAACGTTCCATGAAAATTTTTAAACTTCCGCTGCACCGGGTATCAATCGTAATTGGTCTGGGAACTCGCCAGTTTTCCAACAGAACAATGTTCTCTTTAAAAGCTCTGTTAAAGTTATAAGCTCTCCCGAGTCAGATAAACAATTAACAGTGTAATTTCTAATGTCCTATTCAAAATCTCCTCTCCCGAGTGCCAGATTTCAAATAAATATAACAAATCAATTATTGATCAGATAATTGAAAAGACAATCAATTCTAGAAAAAACAATTAATCTAGAAGAAATTCAATTCAATAAAATCAAGAATTCAAGAAAGTGTCTACACCAGGTTCCATCCGACCTCTAGACTATAAAAATTAGTTCATAATAAAATTTTGAAAAAAATAAATAATAAATCCAAACATATTCAGAATTAAATAAATAAAAGATAAAAGAAACAAATCCGTCATCGACGCCGTGTCCGGACTATCAAACTCCGTTTTCGTTCTTCAGTTAAGCTCTAGAAATCCTTCAAGAAAAATCTCTTGATCAAACCCTCTGATCTGTGTTAATGTTTTGTGTGTGGCGGCTCTCCAAATAATCAGATGAAAAATTCCCTTTTATAGTGTCTCAAAAAGCCCACTCAAAAGCCCAAGAAATTATAAAAATTTCCTTCCAATTAAAATTTCCAAACTCAGACTTCGCGACAAGCGGCCGCCTCAGAATTCACGCGCCCGCGTATAGCCCTCTAATCTCAAGTTTCTCACGCCAAAACAATTCTTGCGCGATAGCTCTCTTTGAGCGCTAATGGGAAGCGCTGAGCTTGTGGCCCAATAAGATGGCCCATCACTGTTCCTTTCTTTTGTCTGTACGTTTCTTTACTTTTCTTCTTTCTTCTTCCCTTTTATTCTTTTAATTCTTTTCTCTCTGATCGAGCAAATACTACCACGAAAAATCAACGTAAATATATCTATCAATTAAGCTCGAATAAATCGCAAGTGCACGATTCAAGTTATAATATAATATACTGAGTACGAGTATCGTCCTCAGGGACTAACGAAAATAATTTGTCTTTTCAATTTTTAACTACACAAAGTATCGAAAAAGTGATTTGTGAATTAACTAACATCTAAAATTAAAACTCAATATAAATTAACTTAAATTTCACAACCAAGCCAACAAATCTCAGAGTGAAGAATAACAATTCAAAATGATTTTGTTGGAATTTCGGTTCACCTTTTCCCTAATTGAACTGGACGATTGTAACTTAATTTATTTTTATAAATTTAACAGAAGTTCCTATAACATTGACACTCTCTCTCGAGGTGATGCCAAACTAATCAAATAAGTGAAATAATTAAATCTCTCTAATTATTTATCACGACTGATTGCTTTGCGTTCTATTAATTCTACAACTTTCAACCTGGTGGTCTATGGCTATCAACATGTACTAAATACCATATCTCTATGCATATTTTACGTCCATGGATTATATCATTCGTCCTAATTATAAACCTATCTCTCGACAGCAATTCATAATTTACGAATCTATGTTAAGGGTAGCTAATCATCAACATAGAAAGAAAAACATGATAAAATCAATTATAAACATAAATCAATTCCCAATACGTCTGGTGATTCAATCACACTACAGTGTTTTGGGATTAGGATCCCCTCGATTCCAACAAAATAATAGTTTAGCTACTAGAATTCATTACAAAAATTCAATCTCCAAGATTTTCAACATAAAAATTAAGAAGAAGAAGAAAAGGAAAAACTCCCAACGGAGAAGAGAAATCTTCAGCAATCAGCCGCCGGTAGTCTTCTGATATGCGTCCCGTGTAACCCTCAAAAACTAAAGAAATAATTGTATTTATAGTTCCACAGAATCCTCTCCGAAATAAACTCTCGAAATAATAAAAAAAAAATAAAAACTGTGCGCCGCGCCCGAGCGGTAGAAATTGGCCGCTCGGGCGCCTCGAAATTCCTTGCGCTACTGTTTCAAAAATACGTGACCACGCCTGCGCGGTAGAATATGGCCGCTCGGGCGCCTCGAAATTCCTTGCGCTACTGTTTTTCTCAACCGTGTATGCGCCCGCGCGGTAGAATATGGCCGCCCGCGCGCCCTTCTTCTTTTCCAGAATTTTGCCTTTCTTCTTGTTCTATCTGCATGGCCTCTACTGTGCATCACCTTTCCACCAAGTATCGGCATTTCTTGGTGATTTCCTGCCATAAAAATAGATAAACCAGAGGAGTGAATACGAACATAATAAAACAATAAAAAGAACAAGAATGAAAAAGAACGGACAATAAGTAAACGAAACGAAAGGAAAACAAACACAAAACAAACAATAAAAACACATAAAAACGACTCCTATCAACCTCCCCAAACTAACCTTTTGCTCGCCCTCGAGCAAAATAGGAGATAAACTAACATGAAGACACAACAGAACGACGAAACAAGGAAGTGAAATCAATCTTCTTAAGCCTCAGAATATTTTCCACAAAATAAACAATCCAATCAATCAACATGCTGACATTTTGAAAATGTAACACCAACTAGCAAACCTTGCAAACTTCAAAATCTCGCAACTCCGTATTTTGGAATACTCTACTCTAAATTCAATTCACACATTCTAGAATCATGAGGACTTTTTCGGTTATATCAGGATCAAGATTTTGAAACATTCAATAATACACACACTCATGACTGGTATAACTCAATGAAAAATAGTGTGTGCATGTTTTTGATCAATAATCCACATTCATTAACTGTGTCTATCAACAGTCCATAGGCAAAATTCTCACAACCCCTCTCCACTAGTATATTAGGAAACTGTAACTCGGTCAATAGGTCTCATTCGGCTTATAATGTTAGGCTAGGCTAATGGCTCCAAATGAAGGACAAGAATTCAAAGAGGGAGTAAATAATGATCATTCTATACAGACTACTCTTTTCCAATTACAAATTTGCACTTCTTCTCATTCATTGATTTCCAAATTTTTTTTTCTTTCACTTGCCTTTTGCTAACATTCTTCTCTTTCTTTTTCCCCATTGTTTTTCAATATTTTCATATTTTTAAACATATCCCTTTTTTTTTTTCTTGCTTCTTGCTACCCCCTTTTGATTTTTGAACAACACTCAACACACCATTCGTTTCTCAACTTTTCAGTAGGAGCATACACATCAATGATCTACAATCAATTTACTCCCAACAAGGTAGGAATGAGTGTTTAAGCTATGGGTAGTAATTGTAGGTTCTTGAAAAAATGTTGAATGGGGGTTTTCCACACGTTTTCACGCGTGCCATTCGTTTTCTATTAAGCTCAAATAATGTACTAGGGACAAAATAAATCAAGGGTAGTTTGAAAGGCACAAACGAAATTCAGAAAGAAATGCCTATATCACTCCTAAATCACAGTATGCCTGTATTGCGCCTCGAGGGATGTTCGAACTTATTCTAGACAAATCTCAATTCACAGTTAACTCATACAGATCTCAATCAGTCCAGAAAAAAAAGAATCATCAGTAGTAAGCGATGATTACACCAACATAAAATCCAGATTATGCACCTCTCATGCTCATATAAATGTGAAGGCTCAATTGGGCATCTAAAGGTAGTTCACGAAAGATTTCTTTCTAGCCCACAGATCAAACAAATTGCCTCAATCATATCCAAGTTTGTGTGTTTCAAATACAGATTCAAGTGTACCTCACAGAATGTTTTGAGACCTATTCATCGACTTGGTTATACTAGTTCAACACGATTTGTCAAACAAAGAAGATAGTCATGGACTTAAGCAAAAACAAACGGTGAACCCAAATTTTTTTTTTTTTTTCATTGGCTTTTCTGATTTTCATTCACAACACGTGCAACCACATTACAAACGACTCAAACGAACAAAGAAAACACGAAAAACAAAACTGAAAACACAAAAGACACACACCCTCCCCAAACTAAAGACAAGCATTGTCCCCAATGCTACTTAACACCACCAAAACTAAAACAAAGTAAAAGAAAATAAAAACAAAAAACACTAAAAACTCCCCTGGTTCTAATCAGACTCCTCCTCATCCATGTCTTTGGGCAGATCCCGAACCGGTGGAGCATATTGGAACTGGAACGGTGGAGGATATGGCGGTGGTGCAGGATAAACGGTCGGGTCCATCCCAGCATTGGCGAGAAGTCCTCGCATCATGGCATGGGTGGATTCATTGTAGGCGGTGTTTACCTCTTGGCAGTGCTCCTGATGTTGCATCCATGCCGACATTTCACTCAATGTTTCATGTGTGGTGCGGCGAGCAGGAGGTGGCCGAGGTGCAGTCCGTGATGATTGACCAGGGCCAGAGCTGGCTTGGCCAGGAAGTGAAAACTCGCGTACGCGGAAGGCGTGTTTTGCTTTCAGAATTGTGTTATCCACTGCCTGCATTGGGTGCAACCATTCTTCTGTGTCCTTGTATGGGACATCAGCTTGCACACACAGTAAAGAAACAATGGTCGGAAAGAAAATTGAAATGTTGGACGTGCGAATGGAAGTGTACAACTCTTGGTTGATAATTTGTCCAACATTAACCGGCCATTGTTTGTGCACAGCATAGAGAAGCACCACCCTGCTCATTGTCACAACATGTGTATGGGACACCGGCATCAACCTGTGGGTCAGAAAAGCATACCACAAGGCTGGTTCCAGCCGCAAATGTTTTTCCTTAAAAGATATGAACTTCACCGAATCCTTCCACACATTAGCTTCATAGAACAACTCATTCGAAATTTCATTATAATCCGGATTGGCCTTAAAAGCCTGAAATTGGCTATCGTCTACTTCCGGAGTTTGCAATAACGCATTAATAGCAGCGGGAGTAAAAGAAACAATCTTACCCCGCACGAAGGTAGTGCTATCGGTACGCTCGGCGGCGTTGGCGTAAATTTCACGGATCAAGGGGACTAATGCCGCGACAGGTTGGCGGCAAAACTCGGCCCATCCTCGAGCTACGATGCCAAGGGAGGCGGTGCGGTTTTCAGAAAGATCAATTCCTCGCTCCGGAATGGGATTCCTAGCGGCCTTGGCTTCCTCATAACGTGCCTTTGCTTCTTCAGAAATAAATTTCCCATCTATTAAGTTGGATGGGTTGGCCCTAGAGGTGGCAATCTTCTGTTTCTTTGGCGCCATGTCGAGAGATGTGAGAACTCGAGTGAATTACCTGCGAAATTGAGAAAAGAAGAAGAAATTGAGAGTGAGGGAGATGGCGGCTGTGAGGGAATTAGGGTTAGAGAGAAAGGAAAGAGAGAAAATAAAGAAGGGAAAAAGGAATCGGGTGTTTTAAATTTCTGATTTTGCGCGAGGAGCCCGCGCGGTAGAAAAGTGCCGCGCGGGCGCACACCCCTTTTTTCTAAAAAAAATTTGACAGAGGGTTGGGTGCGCGGGCGGCAGAAAACTGCCGCGCGAGCGCACCCCCTGTTTTTCAAAAAAATTTAAGACCGAGAGTTGGGTGCGCGGGCGGCAGAAAACTGCCGCGCGAGCGCACCCCATTTTTTTCCAAAAAAAATTTTAAAACAGAACTCAACTCGAGAAAGACAGGAAATTAACTAAAAATTCTTACACTTGAACTAAAATGAACAAAAAACGCGAATAAATAAAAGGGAAAGTAGAATGTAGTTCTCAATTTAAAGTCGAGAGCTTGACTTTTCTCCCTCCCCAAACTAGTCTTGGTCAGTCAATGTGGTGATGACTGACGTGGAATCGACATCACCCCCCACATAGTGTTTTAACCTTTGAGCATTGACCGTGAACGACTCGTTGCGGGCATCTTTTATCTCTATGGCCCCTGATGGATACACCCTGGTGATCTTATAGGGCCCAGACCATCTAGACTTCAGTTTCCCGGGAAATAGTCTTAACCGGGAGTTGAACAGCAACACAGCCTCTCCTTCCTTGAATTCCCGCTGACGAATACGCCTATCATGTATTCTCTTTGTCCGTTCCTTGTACGAAACCGCCATGTCATATGCATTGTCGCGGAATTCTTCCAGTTGATTGAGCTCCAACAATCTTTTTTCACCTGCAGCTGCAAATTCATAGTTTAGAGTCTTAATAGCCCAAAATGCTCTTTGCTCTAATTCAACAGGTAAATGGCATGCCTTTCCAAATAATAATCTATAAGGGGAAGTGCCGATAGGGGTTTTAAATGCCGTCCTATAGGCCCATAAGGCATCATCAAGTCGAAGTGCCCAATCCTTCCGATTAGTACTCACACTTTTCTCCAGGATCTGTTTGATCTCTCGATTGGACACTTCCACTTGGCCACTGGTCTGGGGATGATATGGGGTAGATAACTTATGCTTGACACCATATTTCTTTAAAAGTTTGTCAAAAAGTTTATTGAAAAAGTGGGTGCCACCATCACTAATGATTGCACGGGGTGTACCAAACCGATTAAAAATATTTTTCTTCAAAAATTTTATTACAATCTGTGCATCATTTGTTGCAAAAGCTTCAGCCTCTACCCATTTTGAAACATAATCGACTGCGACCAAAATGTATTTTTTCGTCAAAGAAGGTGGAAATGGTCCCATAAAGTCGATTCCCCAAACATCGAATATCTCACACTCAATGATATTATTCATATGCTTTTCATTTCGGTTAGAGATATTACCTGTCCGCTGACATATATCACAAGCTAAAACATACAGGCGCGCATCCTTAAAAAGGTTGGTCCAATAGAACCCACATTCAAGTACCTTCGCTGCAGTTTTGATTGGCCCAGTATGGCCACCTACCTCACGATCATGACAATGACTGAGGATGCTTTGCATTTCTCCTTCCGCCACACATCTCTGAATCATTGAGTCAGCACATATTTTAAACAAAAATGGTTCCTCCAAAAAATAGTGCTTGACATCCGATAAAATTTTTTTCTTCTGATGGAAAGATAGATTATGTGGGAGTGTGCTTGTGACCAGAAAATTAGCAAAATGTGCATACCATGGTGAACTCTCTATGGCGAAAAGTTTTTCATCAAGGAACCAATCATCTATATCCTTTACTTCATTTTGTGCATCATCAGTAATGCATTCTAATCTAGACAGATGGTCAGCTACTACATTTTCAACACCTTTCTTATCCCTGATCTCTAAATCAAATTCTTGCAAAAGCAAGATCCACCTAATCAGTCTAGGTTTCGCATCTTTCTTTGCCAACAGGTGTTTAATAGCAGAGTGATCTGTGTAGACTGTGATTTTTGAAAGCACAAGGTACAAATGAAATTTATCTAGTGCAAATACTACAGCTAGCAACTCTTTTTCAGTTGTGGCATAATTGAGCTGAGCTTCATTAAGAGTCTTACTAGCGTAGTAGATGGTTCGGAATACCTTGTCTATTCGTTGGCCAAGTACCGCACCAACAGCAGAATCACTCGCATTGCACATTACTTCAAATGGAAGCTCCCAGTTCGGCGATGTCAATACTGGCGCAGTCACCAGTCTTTCTCTCAACACCTCAAAGGCCTGCAAACAATTCGAATCAAAATCAAAAGGTGCATCTTTCATGAGCAAAGAGGACAGAGGTTTGGCAATTTTTGAAAAGTCTTTAATAAATCGCCGATAAAAACCAGCATGTCCGAGGAAACTTCTAACTCCCTTTACTGTCGTAGGTGGAGGCAGATTTTGAATAACGTGCACTTTAGCCTTGTCCACCTCGATCCCCTGCTCAGAAATTCTGTGACCTAACACTATACCTTCTGTCACCATGAAATGACACTTCTCCCAGTTAAGCACCAAATTGGTCTCCTCGCATCTCATCAACACAGAATTTAAGTTATGCAGACATGCATCAAAAGATTGACCGAAAATAAAAAAATCATCCATGAAAATTTCTAGAAAATTTTCGACCATATCATGAAAAATAGCAGTCATACATCTCTGAAAAGTAGCAGGAGCGTTACATAATCCGAAAGGCATACGTCTGTAGGCAAATGTACCATATGGGCAGGTAAAAGTCATTTTATCCTGGTCTTCAGGTGCAATCGCTATTTGATTGTATCCTGAGTACCCATCTAAAAAATAGTAAAATTCATACCCAGCCAATCTTTCTAGCATTTGATCAATGAACGGGAGGGGAAAATGATCCTTACGGGTTGCGTCATTTAATTTTCTATAATCTATGCACACACGCCAACCCGTAACTGTCCTAATAGGTATTAATTCATTATTCTCATTATTTATGACAGTTATCCCCCCTTTCTTTGGTACACACTGCACTGGACTCACCCACGGACTATCAGAAATAGGATAAATGATACCTGCGTCCAACAGTTTGATCGTTTCAGCTTTCACAACTTCCTGCATCTTTGGGTTTAGTCTCCTCTACGGTTGGACTAATGGGTTGATGCTATCTTCCATTAAAATCTTGTGCATGCATATGGATGGATTGATTCCTTTGATATCCGCCACTTTCCAAGCAAACACACTCTTGTGTTTCTTAAGCACCTCCATTAGTTTGTCCTCCATCTCACCTGTCAAAGAAGAAGATATTATGACAGGTAACTTATCGTTTTCACCTAAAAACATGTATTTAAGATGAATGGGTAATGGTTTCAATTCCACAGTAGGTGGTTCCTCAATGCTTGGTTTCTGAAGAACTAAATCCTTCCGGTCACCAAGGTCTTCAAGTCTAAGCTTTCCACCTCTTCTCCATGACTGGTTGTCATTCAAGTATGCGGTCATCTCTTCTACTCCGTCACTGAGGTCGCCCAACTGTTCAGATACAAGTGCAGCCTCTAACGGTTCCTGAAAATTATCCTGCACATAATCAAATAAGAGTGAGTCTACTACATCTAACTGAAAACATTCTTCATTATTCTGAGAAAATTTCAAAGCATTAAAAACGTCAAAAGAAATTTTCTCCTCTCCCACTCTCAACAACAGCTCTCCCTTCTGGACATCTATAAGTGCTTTTCCTGTTGCCAAGAAAGGTCTTCCCAAGATGAGTGGCATGTCTAAATCTTCTTCCATATCTAACACCACGAAGTCCACGGGAAAGATGAATTTGTCCACTTTCACAAGCACGTCCTTGATAATCCCCCATGGATATTTGATGGACCTGTCCGCCAGTTGTAAAGACATTCTGGTGGACTTTGGTTCTCCCAAGCTCAGTTTCCTGAAAATAGAGTAAGGCATTAAATTTATACTTGCACCCAAATCACACAAAGCCTTATGAAACTGAACATCATTAATTACACAAGGGATAGAGAAACTCCCTGGATCTTTTTTCTTTTGTGGGATTTTGTTCTGCACCAGTGCCGAGCAATTTTCTGTCAGACTTATCATTGCATGCTCCTCCAATTTCCTCTTGTTAGAGAGGATTTTCTTCAAGAATTTCGCATAGCTTGGCATTTGCATCAGTGCATCGGCGAAGGGTATATTGATGTTCAATTTCTTGAACACTTCTAAAAATTTACCAAACTGAGAGTCTAGCTTGGCCTTCTTAAGAGCTGCAGGAAAAGGTGGTGGCACAACAATTTTTGATTGTGAAGTGGGTGGGGGTGTTGAGATAGATGACTTACCTGAAGTTTTTTTTTTTGATGTACCCGTTTCGGGCTCTTTCTCGCTTTTTTGTTCAGGCTCGACCGTCTTTCCACTCCTTAATTCAATTGCTTTCACCTGTTCCTTCGGATTCTTCTCAGTGTCGCTTGGAAAAGTACCCTGATCTCTGCTGGAAATTGATTTGGCCAATTGACCTATTTGATTATCCAGATTTTTGATTGATGCATCTTGATTCTGCATACGGGTTTCAGTAGATGATATAAATTTCTGCATCATCTGCTCCAAGCTTGATTTCTCTTCTTGAGGATGCCTGCTGTAATTCTGATTTCCATACGGCTTATTATTCTGTCCACCCCTTGAAAAATTCGGATGTTGTCTCCACCCTGGATTGTATGAATTCAAAAATGGGTCATTCCTGGGGCGATTCTGATTTCCCATGTGGCTTGCCATAACTCCCTTCGGTTGATAGAATGTTTGACAGTCTTTCGTGAAATGCTCTGCACTGCATTTTTCACACCATACTTCTTGCACTCGCATTGCCGAATGTCCTACACTCAGTTCCTCGATCCTTTTGTTCATGACTTCAAGTTGAGCAGCCACAGATGTGAATGTTTCAACTTGATGAATTCCAGTTGATTTCCGGGCCCCACTCCTTTCAGATTGAGGATGATAGCTACTGGTTGCCATTTCCTCGATTAATTCATAACCATCCTCCGACGACTTTCATAGTAGATTCCCACCTGCAGCTGCATCTAACATGGTACGATTTGAATGAGAAAGTCCATAGTAAAAAGTTTGTACCACAAGACCGTCTGGTAATTGGTGGTGTGGACATCTCCTCAGTAGATCCTTGTAGCGTTCCCATGCTTCATAAAATGTTTCCTGTTCACCTTGGGAAAAAGTTGTGATGTCCGCTCTCAGCTTCATTGACTTCGATGGTGGGAAGTATTTGGTGAGGAAAGCTTTAGCCAGATCATCCCAAGTTATGATGGAACCTGCAGGTAAATTCGTTAGCCATGCTTTCGCCTTGTCTCGTAGTGAAAAAGGGAATAAACGCAAAAGAATAGCGTCATATGAAAATCCCTGTATCTTGAATGTATTACAAATTTCTAAAAAATTTGTGAGATGCACATAGGGTTCATCAATGACACTTCCACCAAATTGAAGCGTGTTCTGAACCATTTGAAGAATTGCCGGCTTTATCTCAAAGTGATTCGCTGCTACATTTGGCCGGATAATGCTTGGTCGAGCACCTTCAATATTTGGTAAGGCAAGATCCATCATGGATCTGTAAACTGGTGGTTCTTGTTCGTGTTCTCCTTCCATTTCTTGCTGCTGTTGCCTTCTTCTTCTGTGAAAGGTTCTGTCGATTTCTGGATCAAAAGGCAATAGTCCTTCAGGTGAGTGTTGCATGTACTGCAAGAGAATCCTGCAGTCCACAGATGGAAAAGAATGATTAAAATTGTAATAGAGAAAAATCAAATCAAACAAATTAAAATCTATTTAGTCCCCGGCAACGGCGCCAAAAACTTGATCGAGCAAATACTATCACGAAAAATCAACGTAAATATATATATCAGTTAAGCTCGAATAAATCGCAAGTGCCCGATTCAAGTTATAATATAATATACTGAGTACGAGTATCGTCCTCAGGGACTAACGAAAATAATTTGTCTTTTCAATTTATAACTACACAAAGTATCGAAAAAGTGATTTGTGAATTAACTAACATCTAAAATTAAAACTCAATATAAATTAACTTAAATTTCACAACCAAGCCAACAAATCTCAGAGTGAAGAATAACAATTCAAAATGATTTTGTTGGAATTTCGGTTCACCTTTTACCTAATTGAACTGGACGATTGTAACTTAATTTATTTTTATAAATTTAACAGAATTTCCTATAACATTGACACTCTCTCTCGAGGTGATGCCAAACTAATCAAATCAGTGAAATAATTAAATCTCTCTAATTATTTATCACGACTGATTGCTTTGCGTTCTATGAATTCTACAACTTTCAACCTGGTGGTCTATGGCTATCAACATGTACTAAATACCATATCTCTATGCATATTTTAAGTCCATGGATTATATCATTCGTCCTAATTATGAGCCTATCTCTCGACAGCAATTCATAATTTACGAATCTATGTTAAGGGTAGCTAATCATCAACATAGAAAGAAAAACATGATAAAATCAATTATAAACATAAATCAATTCCCAATACGTCCGGTGATTCAATCACACTACAGTGTTTCGGGATTAGGATCCCCTCGATTCCAACAAAATAATATTTTAGCAACTAGAATTCATTACAAAAATTCAATCTCCAAGATTTTCAACATAAAAATTAAGAAGAAGAAGAAAAGGAAAAACTCCCAACGGAGAAGAGAAATCTCCAGCATTCAGCCGCCGGTAGTCTTCTGATATGCGTCCCGTGTAACCCTCAAAAACTAAAGAAATAATTTTATTTATAGTTCCCCAGAATCCTCTCCGAAATAAACTCTCGAAATAATAAAAAAAAATAAAAACTGTGCGCCGCGCCCGAGCGGTAGAAATTGGCCGCTCGGGCGCCTCGAAATTCCTTGCGCTACTGTTTCAAAAATACGTGACCGCGCCCGCGCGGTAGAATATGGCCGCTCGGGCGCCTCGAAATTCCTTGCGCTACTATTTTTCTCAACCGTGTATGCGACCGCGCGGTAGAATATGGCCGCCCGCGCGCCCTTCTTCTTTTCCAGAATTTTGCCTTTCTTCTTGTTCTATCTGCATGGCCTCTACTGTGCATCACCTTCCCACCAAGTATCGGCATTTTTTGGTGATTTCCTGCCATAAAAATAGATAAACCAGAGGAGTGAATACGAACATAATAAAACAATAAAAAGAACAAGAATGGAAAAGAACGGAAAATAAGTAAACGAAACGAAAGGAAAACAAATACAAAACAAACAATAAAAACACATAAAAACGACTCCTATCACTCTCAAATCTCATTTTTCTCATTTTTCCTCCTTTTCCACATAAATTTCATAATTTCCTACAAACACAAAAACAACAAAATACCCACATAAATCTGCTCGAAACAAGCAATTAACAATTAAAATCATATATAAATTAAGTGTATAAAATACACATATCAAATACCCCCAAACTTAGACTTTTGCTAGTCCCGAGCAAAACTATTAAATTCCAAAAAACTCATTCTATCAAACCAACAAGAATAGCCAAGAAATAATATGGAGCAATGACATCAACAATGATTTCAAAAATATCAAATCCAATCATATCACACCCAACTAACACTTGAAAGTTTCAATCATAACAAAATAACCGCATAAACTCACAATCTCCGCAACTCAAGTTCAAAACACCCTTATCCAAGTTCAATTCAAACATTCATAGATCATGAGGTCTTTTCAAGGTAGCAATAGGATCAAAAATAAGATATTAATCAAAAACACTCACAATTAGGTAAATGCAATGAATGATAGTGTGTAAGTGTTTAGATCAAAATTCATAATCATTAAAAGCATCAATCAACAGTCCATAGGCTAAATTCTCGCAACTCTTCTCCACTAGTATATTAGGCAACTGAGACTCGGTCAATAGGACTTAATTAGCTTATAATGTAAGGCCTGGCTCATGTTTACAAATAAAGGATAAGAATTCAAAATAAGGAGTAATTCATATTCATGCTTAAGCTCTAATATCGACTCCTTTTTTCATTCACAATTTCACTCTTTTTTCCTTCACTTCATTGATTTTCAACTTTTTCACTTTCTCTTCTACAACTCTTCATTCACACTTTTTTCTTTCTCTTCTACTACCTCTTTTCATTTTTTTCTTTTCAATTCACCACCACACCATTCCATTTTTCACAAATATCAACTAGGAGCATATAACAATATAACATTCAACTTACTCTCTTAAAGGTAGGAAATAGTGTTTAGGCTATTCAGGTAGTCAATGTAGGACCTTGAAATAATGACGAATGGGGGTTTAATCACACGTTTACACGCATGCCATTCGATTTTCAATAAAGCTCAAGCAAGGTACTAGGGATAACATTCATTACAGGGTAGCTTGAAAGGCTCAAACGAATTCAGAAAAATCGCCTTAATCATTCCTAATCTCAGTTTTGCCCGTATTTCGCCTCGAAGAGTGTTTGAACTAGTTCTAGACAAGTCTCAATCCACAATTAAATCATACAAATTCAATTAGTGCAGAAAAGAATAATCATCAGTAGTTAAAGATGATTTTCAACAAATTTTAGATTTCTCGTACCTCAATGTACTTATACAAGTGTAGGCTCAAATAGGCATCTAAAGATAATATTATTTCAATGAAAATTAGGCCCAAAAATTTCAAACAATGCCTCAATCATATCTATGTGTGTATGTCTCAAAAATCAGATTCAAGCATTAATCACAGAGTATATAATAATTGTTCATCCAATTGGTTCCATTTTTTCAAAAATATTTGTCAGATAGTCAGACAATCATGGATTTCAGTTATAGCACAAAAATATTTTTCATTGGCCATGCATCCATTTCTTTCTCAACTCAATTCAACTCAACTAAACAAAAACAACAATTAAAAATTTTATCTATAAAGCACACAATAAAATTCAACTACTCAACTATCAACCAAACAACTAAATCAAACATTGATTCACCCCCCCAAACTTAATGTAATCATTGTCCCTAATGATTAAAAATCAAGAAAAAGAACAAGGGAGTCATACCTTCAACACCGAGCATCAGGACTCGGCGTCATCATCATCCTCTCCATAAAAAAAAATTCTCAACCAAAACCGCAACCATTGGAGAGGTGATTCGGAGATGAGCACGACATGAACGTTCAATTCAACTCTAAGCATAGCAAGCCATGAAAGTAGATGGTGCATGGAAGAATGGCCATTAAGATGAGGCTGGTTGCACTGCTGGGAAAGCTAATTGCTTGATCGTTTGCGCAGAGTGCGAGCAGCTAGCAGGGCTCGATGGTGGTGTGCGCTTAAGAAATCGATGGCGCATGGAAAAACACACTTTGTGCGCCTGTTCCAGAATCTTGTGCTGCTGAATATATAGATGCACGTTTGCTCAAGAAATTCACTCAGGAAGTTGGCGCTGTAAAAAAATTGCTGCGCGATTGCTCTCTGCAAGGTGCTGATGAGAGCTAGTAAGGGCACGATAGCGCTGAAGCTCGCGCAGATGAGGAGCTGGGATGGGAAGCGCTAATGGAGATGGGATGGAGCGCGATAGCGCTAGAACCAGCGCTGATAGGAAGGTGTCGACGCGCGTTAGCGCAAGGAGAGGCGCTAATGGAGAGTGGGGATGCGCGATAGCGCAGGTGGAAGCACAGACGAGAATCAGAGGGGCGCTATCGCGCATGACTTCTTTGTTTGCGCAAGATGTTGCGCACTTGGCTCGTGCAATTGCGCATAGAATAGCGCAGAAGAGAGATGCTTCAATGCGTAGAGGAGGCGGGTGCGGGAAAGATGACGAGCGGGCGCGCACAAGCCTCGGTTGTGAGTTTTCAATCCAATGCGGGCGCTCTCCAAGAATGCGCGAGCGCGCATACGCTACTGTCCAAAATTCCATAACTCCTAAAAATGAAAATTTTGCATTATTAGCCCTCCCAAAATTCTCAATAATAATCTCAAAAATCATAAATTAACTAATGAACAAAAATAAAGCTAAAGCATAAAATTAAAAATAATAAAAAAACTAAAAAAATTAAAACAAAAATTTTGGGTTGCCTCCCAGAAAGTGCTTGGTTAAAAGTCCTCAGCCCGACTTTCACCGGCGTTAAGTCTTTCCCTTTTCTTTCACTCGCCAAATAAATTCCACGAACCGCCTTTTAAATTTTGCTTTCTTGTTCTTCGTGGTTTTCTTTGGTGGTTTTGGCGCTCTCTCCTTCGATGAATCAACCGCAATGTCCGCTCTTGAACGACCCTCCAACTTCATAACCGGCTCTATCAAGCATAATTTTTCAATAGGTGGGCTAGGTGGCTTCATAAATAGATTAAACATCACCCGTTCGTACTCCACACCCATTGATATTTCACCCTTCTTGACATCTATTTTGGCATCAGCAGTAGCCAAAAATGGTCGTCCAAAAATTAACGGAGCCCCATGATCCGCTTCAATATCCAATATCACAAAATCCACTGGGAAGATAAATTTATCCACCTTGACTAGAACATCTTCAACAATGCCAAGGGGATATGTAATGCTTCGATCCGCCAGTTGCAATGAAATCTTAGTCGATTTCATGTCTCCCAACTCCAAGGCCCTGTAAATAGATAATGGCATTAAATTTATACTGGCCCCTAAATCACAAAGTGCATTATTAAAATAAGAACCACCAATAGAACAAGGAATAGTAAAACTCCCTGGATCCTTAAGCTTTTGTGGCATTTTCTTTTGTAGCACCGCACTGCATTCTTCAGTCAAATTCACAATTTCATTATCTAGCAGCCTCCTCTTCTTGGACATCATCTCCTTGATGAACTTCGCATAATTTGGCATTTGCTCCAAAGCTTCAGCAAAGGGGATGTTGATGTGAATTTTCTTGAAAATATCCAAAAATTTGGAGAACTGCTCATCCAACACCTTCTTCTTGAACCTCTGCGGATAGGGGAGTGGAGGCTTGTACATTGGTTTCGGCTCCAGTTCAGGCTCCTTCTTCTCGACTTCCTTCTCTTCAACTATAGCTTTTTCAGGCTTCTTGCTCTCAGGTTGGCACTCTTCTTTATCTATTTGCTTCCCACTCCTCAACGTGATAGCATTGCACTGTTCCTTGGGATTCACCTCAGTATTGCTAGGAAATTGTCCTCTGTTATTATCCTTCAGTGCGTTCGCCAACTGTCCTATGCTGGTTTCCATGGATTGCAACACCGCATCCATGTTTGCCATGTGCGTCTCCAAACTGTCAAGACGAGACTCAGTTCTTGCCATCCTCTTACCTGATTCCTGCACAAAGGTACTAACCACATCCTCCAAAGACAACTTACCATCACCCTTATTAGTATTGTTAACATATGAAAATTTTTCATTATTCTGCAAATTAGGGTGAAAAGTGTTGGGAACATGATTACCTCTGTAAGCTCCATAACCTCGGTAGCCATTAGGATTGATATAATTAACTTGCTCTGGTGTATGTGATCCCTCAACTCCAGTTGAATCTGCAACATGAATCTTATTCAAAGAAACTACCTGTGTAGTCAGTGCAGATAATTGAGCGATGATGGATGTGAGAGGATCCACATCATACACTCCAGCCGGCTTCTTTACTCATATACGCTCAGATGGCCATTGGAAACTATTGACCATCATCTCCTCTAACATATCATAAGCCTGAACATGATCCTTCGCAAATATAGTACCTCCAGCAGCAGAATCGACATTCATCCTTGTAGGCGCATTCAGTCTGTTGTAAAACCACTCGATCTGTTCTCAATCTGCAAAATTGTGGTTAGGACAACGTCTAAGTAATTCTTTATACCTTTCCCACGCCTCGTAAAGCTGTTCAGAGTCCATCTGCCTGAAAGTACTAATCTCAATCTTCAGTTGGGTGGTTTTGGCAGGTGGAAAATATTTCGCAAGAAATTTTTCTTCCATACCCTCCCATGTAGTGATGCTTCCAAGTGGCAGTGACTGCAACCAACTTCTGGCTTGATCCCTGAGAGAAAACGGAAACAAGCGTAAGCGAATAATATCCTTAGACACACCATTTATTTTTACCATATCCGTTATCTCCAAGAAGGTGCGTAGGTGTAGGTGAGGATCAGCAGTGGCGCTGCCATTAAATTGGTTCTGTTGAACCTGTTGGAAAACTGGCGAGTTCCCAGACCAATTACGATTGATACCCGGTGCAGCGGAAGTTTAAAAATTTTTTCATGGAACGTTTCCATGGTATGGGTATCAACCGTTCATCGATTGAATTACGTGTGTGTGTAAAATTTAAATAACAATTAAATAAATTTTACCTCAAATCTCGCAACGAGATTAATGGACACCAACAGAACAATTCTGCTCTTGTTGTCTCTCCCTGGAACCGATGAACGCCTTCAATCAGGTCCACGAACAGAGGTTTAATCCCTCTGATAGATTGCACTAGAAAATCTATCAGAAGTTTTCTGCGAAGAGAATAAACGAATCTGATTCGCTATTCCTTACTGCGATTCAAAATCACAGACCGGAATTTCTCGGGCAGGGGGAGGGTTCGGCCGATTTGTTGAGAGAGAGGCTAGGGTTCGATTTTTGCTCTGTCTCAAAAATTATGACCTGTTGTATCTAATTTCTGTACTGAAATAACTTATTTATAATGCAGGCCACTAACACCTTAGGGCCCATTAGTCATAAGCTGGGGCCCGACAAGCAAAGCCCGCTCGTTCAGAAATTAATATAAAATTCATCGTGACTCCGATTGATGAAACGATTTCACCAATGTGCACAGAAACCATTTCTGCACGTTTTAAAGTCAAAATAAATTTTCCTGAATCCGAATTCAGTGGTTTCCAAAAATGTCCATCCCTATGTCATTTTAGGAAATCCTACTCCCTTACTCTTATTTAAGAAGTCCAACTCCTTAGTTCATTAAATTTAACTCTTTAAATTTAACTATCTCAACGGGGATTAAAACTCCATTACACTGTGTGACCCTCAATGGTTCAGGGATACAGCTAGCCGTGGGCTCACAACTCCTTGTGACTCGGAACAACACTTTCCGACTTGCCCAACGAATCATGGTAAAGCGCCTAGCAACATCGCCCCATGATTCCCTAGGTATCACTGATAGTGCCTACAAGAACCAGTAGATTTTGGTTAACGTACAGTACGGTCCCTTCATCCAAATATCCCGATCGAATCAACAACCATTGGTATATCGAGAGTCGCTCAAGATTCGATAACTATGCAATACATCTTGAAGATCAAATTAGTGACATCGCATGTGCTACTAAGAAACCATTTCTTAAATCACATCAAGTACTCTGGCCAGAGATTTGTCACACTAATATCTCCTCAGATCGCATAGGATATCCACACTCGCAAGTATGTGGTGAATCCTTGACAACAATGCATTGACTCCTATATGTGTCGTAACTGTACCCAATCTCGACACCTGATGACCCCTCAGAGTCGGTAAACGAGTCAAAGCACAGTACTAGCATATAGAGTCTCCATGATGTTTCAAGTCGTAAGGACTAATGGTGTACAACCAAAACCGCGGACTTTATCCACTCGATAAGTGATAACCACTTGGAAAGTCCGGATAGGGTAGTTCGACTATTCATCCTATGAATATCCATTTGCATGCTTCGAACATCTCCATGTTCCCTACCAATGAAACGTGGTACTCCGCATCGCAAATGCTAGTCTCAAACTCGAGCGATCCTTATCCTTATTATCGGACGGCTCAATCGACTAGGAACGGTTTTAGAATATACAGTGACTATAAGATGTATTTCATGATAGACATCTCCATGTTCTACCACATCTTACATACACTATAGTATATTCAAGGTCTTTATCAAAACAACAATAGTATATCACAATATAACAATATGAAGTAATATAAAGTCATTGCCATAAAAGTGTAAATAATATTAAACAAAAGATTGTTTATACAAAGAGTCAACAAAGCCCATAGCCACACAGTTGGCTCACTGGGCACCCACTCTTACAATCTCCCACTTGCCCTATAGCCAACTAGTCATACTACGTAGACCCATTGCTTCGCGATGTTTGTCAAACAATGGTCCTGGCAAAGGCTTAGTAAGTGGATCAGCGATATTGTCTGCAGAGGCCACTCGTTCGACACTGATGTCTCCTCTTTCCACAATCTCCCGGATTATGTGGTATTTCCTCAGTACGTGTTTGGATCTTTGATGAGACCTTGGTTCCTTTGCTTGAGCAACGGCACCCGTGTTGTCGCAGTACACCGGGACTGGACCAACAAATTCAGGAATGACGCCCAACTCTTGGACGAAATTCCTCATCCAAACGGCCTCTTTAGCAGCAGCTGATGCTGCAATGTATTCAGCCTCAGTGGTGGAATCCGCTGTGGTGTCCTGCTTGGAACTCTTCCAAGAGACAGCACCACCATTGAGCATGAACACAAATCCAGAGGTTGACTTCGAGTCATCCACATCACTTTGGAAGCTAGAGTCGGTATAGCCTTCCAGTTTGAGTTCTCGTCCTCCATAAACCATGAACATATTCTTAGTCCTTCGCAAGTACTTAAGAATGTCCTTCACGGCTTTCCAATGCATCTGACCAGGATTAGACTGATATCTGCTCGTGACACTCAGAGCAAATGCTACATCCGGTCTGGTAGATATCATCCCATACATGATACTACCTATAGCTGACGCATATGGTACATGTGTCATATTCTCTATCTCTGCATCAGTCTTGGGACACATAGACTTGGATAGAGAAACTCCATGACACATGGGTAGATGTCCTCTCTTGGACCCATCCATTGAAAACCGTTTCAATATGGTATCGATGTAGGTTGATTGAGTGAGTCCTATCATTCTCTTAGATCTATCCCTATAGATCTATATCCCAAGAATGTAGGATGCCTCACCCAAATCCTTCATCGAAAATCTACCTGATAACCATATCTTTGTTGACTGCAACATCCCTACATCATTCCCAATGAGTAGGATGTCATCAACATAAAGTACTAAGAATGTCACCGCATCCTTAACTACTTTCTTGTACACGCAAGGTTCCTCCGGGTTCTTGATGAAACCAAAATCTTTTATTGTTTCATCAAATTTCTGGTTCCAACTTCTTGATGCTTGTTTTAGACCATAAATTGATCTCTGAAGCTTGCATACCTTATGCTCGCTTCCCATGGATGTGAACCCCTCAGGCTGCTTCATATAGATTTCCTCCTTAATGTCTCCATTAAGAAAAGCAGTCTTCACATCCATTTGCCATATCTCATAGTCATACCATGCAGCTATGGCAATTAGGATTCTTATGGACTTGAACATTGCGACTGGTGAAAAGGTTTCATCATAGTCAACTCCTTGCCTTTGAGTATAACCTTTCGCCACCAATCGCGCCTTGTAAGTCAATATCTTACCATCAGGCCCAAGCTTTCTTTTGTAGATCCATTTACACCCTATTGGAACAATTCCATCGGGAGGATCCACTAAAGACCAGACTTGGTTAGTATGCATCGAATCCAATTTTGATTGCATAGCTTCAAGCCATAAATTCGAATCCGCATCAGAAATTGCTTCCTTGAAGCTTCTTGGATCACATCCAATGTCGGGTTCATCTTGACCCTCTTCAAGAAGAAGACCATATCGAACTGGAGGTCTAGAAGTCCTCTCGGATCTTCTAGGTGCAGGCGTGTCCAGCAATGGTTCCTGAGGTGTGGGATCGTTATTTTGTATTTCGGGTTCTTCTCGAACTTCTTCGAGTTCCATCATCTCGCCTTTCTTATCCAATAAGAACTCCTTCTCCAAGAAGGTGGCATTCCGTGAAACAAACACCTTTGTTTCAGCAGGATAATAGAAATAATATCCGATTGAATTCTTCGGATACCCCACAAAATAACACAAGCTGGATCGACTATCCAACTTATCTCCCACTGTCCGCTTCACGTAAGCAGGACATCCCCAAATCCTCAAGTATGAATACTTAGGAGCTTTGCCATTCCATAACTCGTATGGTGTTTTGTCCACTGCTTTAGTGTGGACGTTATTCAACAACAATACCGCCGTTTCAAGCGCATAGCCCCAAAACGAAGGTGGAAGCTCAGTGAAGCTCATCATGGATCGAACCATGTCCAACAAAGTTCGATTACGACGCTCCGATACACCATTAAGCTGTGGTGTCATAGGAGGAGTCCACTGAGAGAGAATCCCATTCTCTTTTAGATAGTCCAAAAACTCGGTACTCAAGTATTCTCCACCTCGATCCGATCGCAGTGCTTTAATACTTTTACCTAGCTTGTTTTCTACTTCAGCCTTGAATTCTTTGAATTTTTCAAATGCTTCAGACTTATATTTCATTAAATATAAATACCCATACCTAGAATAATCATCAGTAAAGGTAATGAAGTAGGTGTGGCCATGTTGAGTCCCTACTCTAAATGGACCACAAACATCTGTATGGATCAAATCCAACAGATTTTGACTACGTTCAGGCTTCCCCTTAAAAGGAGATTTAGTCATTTTCCCTTTTAGGCAGGATTCACAAGTAGGTAGAGAGTTAATATCAGACATATCAAACATGCCCTCTCCCACTAGCTTGTTCATCCTCCTTGAGGAAATATGACCTAGTCTAGCGTGCCAAAGGTTTGCCGGGTTTTGACTATCGATTTTCCTTTTGTTTGTTGTCGCCGGTTTGTCAATACAATTTACTGGAACGTCTTTTAGTTTTAAATTGTATAGATCGTTTTCAAGTTGTCCATTTCCAATTAAACATTCATTCTTGTAAATATTGCAAATCCCATTCACAAAATTACAAGAATAACCATCTCTATCAAGCATAGAAATAGAAATAATGTTTTTAATTAAATCTGGCACAAATAAAACATCTCTCAACAATAATTTAAAACCATTCTGCAAAATCAAACAAACATCTCCAATGGCCGTAGCTTCAACTCTGGAACCATTCCCGAGCCTCAGCTGGGTCTCACCCATTCTAAGCCTGCGACTTCTTGTCATCACCTGCAAATCATTGCAAATGTGAGATCCACATCCGGTATCCAATACCCAAGAAGTTGTATTAAGTGACATGTTTATTTCGATATAGAACATACCCTTTGCAGTTCCCAACTGCTCAAGATACTCCTTGCAGTTGCGCTTCCAATGACCCGGCTTCTTGCAGTAATGGCAAACATCCTTGGATTTTCCATCGTTTGAAGCCTTTGTCTTTTGCTTCTTCTCGGGTTCCACTTTCTTGGGTGGGGCAGAACGTTTCTTGCCCTTCATACTTGGCCCCTTCTTAGCAGAAGATGAGGAGCCCACCAAGAAAGCTGGCTTATCCTTCTTAAGTGTGGATTCATATGTAACGAGCATATTGACCATCTCTTCAAGGGTGGCCTCTATCTTGTTCATATTAAAATTTATCACGAATCCATCAAATGAAGAAGGAAGAGATAGAAGCAGCAAGTCCACATTGAGTTCATGCTCCAACACCAAATCAAGGGTCGCTAACTTCTGTATGAGCCAAATCACTCGTACCCCATGATCACGGACCGAAGTCCCTTCACGCATGCGGCACGTCATCAACTCCTTAACAGTAGAGAACCTTTCAGCCCTCGACTGAGCCCCAAAAAGTTCCTTGAGTTGCGTGTGAATGTCAGCAGCATTCACCGTGTCCTCAAATCGCCTCTGGAGTTCATCAGACATCGAGGCTTGCATATAGCATTTGGTCTTGATGTCATGGTCACACCATGCATCAAGTTTGGCCAATTCCTCCGGACTTATGTCAGCTGGTGCTTCCTTCGGAGGTGCTTTCTCTAACACGTAGAGCATTTTCTCCGAAGTTAAGACAATCTTCAACTTCCGGAACCATTCCGTATAGTTGGCGCCAGTCAGCTTGTTTTGTTCGAGGATCGAGAATAAAGGATTTCGCGAATTCATTGTATGAAATACTGAAAAGGAAAAACAGACATATATCAATGATTGTTTAACAATTTACTAAGACATAAAATAGGCGAATTTAATTTTATGAATCTCACTCCCACTATTTTAACGATTTCACCACCCTCTAGTGAAAACGGGAAACTTTTTCCTTAGTGAGAACATGGAGTCCAATTGACAAACTTATGGTCCCGAATAATATCAGCCAACCATAATTCTCAAAAGGTAGAGCCCAATTGCTTCCAAAGCAACCCCCATGTATTTACCTCATGTCCAATAAGGGCCCAATAATATGACGCCGTTTAAAGTGACATGTCAAGATGACCCATCAATATTAAGTTGTGATGGACGGTCGCCATGTGGATCCCCCAATAATATGAGCCGATCCCATGGGAGTTCCACCCAACTTACAACATTTGTCGATCCAATGTACAGCTTTCCGACGGACGGGCCCCCCCAATAATATGAGCCGGACCGTATCCGCGGGTAGCATCACATACATTGACCGTTGATGGAAGGTAGGAACATTTAAACAATATTTAAATTTCCTTTATTTATCTTGATATAAATTTTAAATCATATTTAAAATGAGGGATTTTATTTATAAAAATATTTGTCTCATCATATTTAATTTATTGCATGCATTGCCGGATTCACGCAATTTATGTCTAAACATGCATACAATCATAATATCACATATTATATAGGATGATCGATTCCATTTCTAATTGACCCGTGGTTGCCAATCACGGGTCTTAGTCCAATCCTAGGTAATATGCAGTATGCAAATGCAATCCTATTACATATGCTTCCAATTTACATTTCTTCAGTCTTCATTGTCTGCTGGGCCCACCATCTTCAAATCTTGATCTCCCACTAAATCTAATGTATTTACAATAAATAACAATGACAAGTAGGGGATACATTTTTAGGGGGTGGGAACGGGCTATAAACCAAGCCCACTTTTATTACATATGACATTCATATCGGGCCATAAACCAGGCCCATTAATAAAACCAACAACAATAAAGACAAAATGTAAATTCCTAACATACACCTACAAAATTGGTCATGGCAATCGATCATCCTTATCCAATAACATTTAATTCAAAATTAATTTATTGGATAACATGCTGTGGCAATTCAAATTTAAACAAGATAAAATCATATTTTATATATAAAATCACATTTCACATATAAAATCATATTTTATCTCCATATCAAATAAAATCATATTTTATCTATAAAATCCAATTTTACAAATAAAATCATATTTTACTCAATATATCATAAGATCATATCTTATCATCAATTGTACCAAAATAATTGATTACAAAATTCAATTTACGGATAAAATATTAAAATTTTCCAAAAATTCAAATTTATCCAAAATCAATTTTAAAATTTACGGACTCGAACAATTCGATCCGATATCTCGTGAACCAATCAAAAACAATTTTTGACCGGACCAAAAATAAAATTTTAACATATTAAAATTAATTTTTAATAAAATATTAATTTTTTCCCGCGGGCCACCCGGGACACTCCCGGGTTGGCCCGCACCCGGGGCGCGGGCCGGGGCAGCCCGGCTGCCCCCTTAGGGCAGCAACGCTTGCTGCCCTGGCGGCGCCTGGCGCCGCCGCTGGGCGGCGCCCAGCGCTGCCCTGGGCAGCGCCGTGCGCCGCCCCTGGGGACAGCGACCATCGCTGCCCCTTCCGGGCAGCGATCCAATCGCTGCCCGGGTTTCGCCCCCGGAAAAAAAATTTTTTTTTATTAAAAATATTTATTTTGTTTCAAAAACCGAGACTCAAAAATTTTGTACAATTGATTAATTCAATCGATTGATCTGAGCAACCTGGCTCTGATACCACTGTTGGAAAACTGGCGAGTTCCCAGACCAATTACGATTGATACCCGGTGCAGCGGAAGTTTAAAAATTTTTTCATGGAACGTTTCCATGGTATGGGTATCAACCGTTCATCGATTGAATTACGTGTGTGTGTAAAATTTAAATAACAATTAAATAAATTTTACCTCAAATCTCGCAACGAGATTAATGGACACCAACAGAACAATTCTGCTCTTGTTGTCTCTCCCTGGAACCGATGAACGCCTTCAATCAGGTCCACGAACAGAGGTTTAATCCCTCTGATAGATTGCACTAGAAAATCTATCAGAAGTTTTCTGCGAAGAGAATAAACGAATCTGATTCGCTATTCCTTACTGCGATTCAAAATCACAGACCGGAATTTCTCGGGCAGAGGGGGAGGGTTCGGCCGATTTGTTGAGAGAGAGGCTAGGGTTCGATTTTTGCTCTGTCTCAAAAATTATGACCTGTTGTATCTAATTTCTGTACTGAAATAACTTATTTATAATGCAGGCCACTAACACCTTAGGGCCCATTAGTCATAAGCTGGGGCCCGACAAGCAAAGCCCGCTCGTTCAGAAATTAATATAAAATTCATCGTGACTCCGATTGATGAAACGATTTCACCAATGTGCACAGAAACCATTTCTGCACGTTTTAAAGTCAAAATAAATTTTCCTGAATCCGAATTCAGTGGTTTCCAAAAATGTCCATCCCTATGTCATTTTAGGAAATCCTACTCCCTTACTCTTATTTAAGAAGTCCAACTCCTTAGTTCATTAAATTTAACTCTTTAAATTTAACTATCTCAACGGGGATTAAAACTCCATTACACTGTGTGACCCTCAATGGTTCAGGGATACAGCTAGCCGTGGGCTCACAACTCCTTGTGACTCGGAACAACACTTTCCGACTTGCCCAACGAATCATGGTAAAGCGCCTAGCAACATCGCCCCATGATTCCCTAGGTATCACTGATAGTGCCTACAAGAACCAGTAGATTTTGGTTAACGTACAGTACGGTCCCTTCATCCAAATATCCCGATCGAATCAACAACCATTGGTATATCGAGAGTCGCTCAAGATTCGATAACTATGCAATACATCTTGAAGATCAAATTAGTGACATCGCATGTGCTACTAAGAAACCATTTCTTAAATCACATCAAGTACTCTGGCCAGAGATTTGTCACACTAATATCTCCTCAGATCGCATAGGATATCCACACTCGCAAGTATGTGGTGAATCCTTGACAACAATGCATTGACTCCTATATGTGTCGTAACTGTACCCAATCTCGACACCTGATGACCCCCTCAGAGTCGGTAAACGAGTCAAAGCACAGTACTAGCATATAGAGTCTCCATGATGTTTCAAGTCGTAAGGACTAATGGTGTACAACCAAAACCGCGGACTTTATCCACTCGATAAGTGATAACCACTTGGAAAGTCCGGATAGGGTAGTTCGACTATTCATCCTATGAATATCCATTTGCATGCTTCGAACATCTCCATGTTCCCTACCAATGAAACGTGGTACTCCGCATCGCAAATGCTAGTCTCAAACTCGAGCGATCCTTATCCTTATTATCGGACGGCTCAATCGACTAGGAACGGTTTTAGAATATACAGTGACTATAAGATGTATTTCATGATAGACATCTCCATGTTCTACCACATCTTACATACACTATAGTATATTCAAGGTCTTTATCAAAACAACAATAGTATATCACAATATAACAATATGAAGTAATATAAAGTCATTGCCATAAAAGTGTAAATAATATTAAACAAAAGATTGTTTATACAAAGAGTCAACAAAGCCCATAGCCACACAGTTGGCTCACTGGGCACCCACTCTTACAGAACCATGTTGATAAAGGATGGCTTTAGCTCAAAATTGTTTACATTGATAGTTCCACGAGCGATTCCAGAATAGTGAGCCTGGATCGTCGGCCGAAAGTGATCTCTAATTGGCACCAAGGGAGCTTGTTGTGCTTCTTCTTCAGCCATGTTATTAATTTCTTCTCTTCTCTCTCTTCTCAAAGCACGTGCAGTGCGCTCGATCTCCGGATCAAACAGTAGAGAATTAGCACTTTGAGTTCGTCGCATAAACTGCAATTAAAAGATAAGAAGAAATTAATTAGTAACTTAAAAAATAAAATAAAAAACTCTAAATTAAAATCTAGACTAATTGGTAACAAAACTAAAAAATAATCAAAATTTACTCCCCGGCAACGGTGCCAAAAACTTGTTGTGAAAATTACTCACAAGCATACGAGTGTCAAGTTTTAATATAGTGAATAATTTAGATATCGATCCCACAGGGAGTAAAATGAAAATCTTAGTGCTTGTAATTAAAATAGTCCAAACTTTATCTAGAAAATCAATAATCAAGAATTTTGCAATAAAATAAATAATCAATGAAGTTTCGATAGCACACAAACAACTTTTAGGAATAATCAATCAGAGAATAATGGTCTAGAGGTATAGATTTCATCTTGTTTCAACAACAGTCAATCCTAATTAATTAATCTTCATGAATTTCAATCAATTAATAACCAAGAACACTTAAGTTTATTATTTCCCTCTCCCGAGCAACAAATAATGTTTATCAACTACAATTCAATTCCAATATCCCTATTAAGAATTTATCGCAGTGATCTATCACAAAACAATGTTCTCTTTAAAAGCTCTGTTAAAGTTATAAGCTCTCCCGAGTCAGATAAACAATTAACAGTGTAATTTCTAATGTCCTATTCAAAATCTCCTCTCCCGAGTGTCAGATTTCAAATAAATATAAAAAATCAATTATTGATCAGATAATTGAAAAGACAATCAATTCTAGAAAAAACAATTAATCTAGAAGAAATTCAATTCAATAAAATCAAGAATTCAAGAAAGTGTCTACACCAGGTTCCATCCGACCTCTAGACTATAAAAATTAATTCATAATAAAATTCTGAAAACAATAAATAATAAATCCAAACATATTCTGAATTAAATAAATAAAAGATAAAAGAAACAAATCCGTCGTCGACGCCGTGTCTGGACTATCAAACTCCGTCTTCGTTCTTCAGTTAAGCTCCAAAAATCCTTCAAGAAAAATCTCTCGATCAAGCCCTCTGATCTGTGTTAATGTTTTGTGTGTGGCGGCTCTCCAAATAATCAGATGAAAAATTCCCTTTTATAGTGTCTCAAAAAGCCCACTCAAAAGCCCAAGAAATTATAAAAATTTCCTTCCGATTAAAATTTCCAAACTCAGACTTCGCGACAAGCGGCCGCCTCAGAATTCACGCGCCCGCGTATAGCCCTCTGATCTCAAGTTTCTCACGCCAAAACAATTCTTGCGCGATAGCTCTCTTTGAGCGCTAATGGGAAGCGCTGAGCTTTTGGCCCAATAAGATGGCCCATCACTGTTCCTTTCTTTTGTCTGTACGTTTCTTTACTTTTTTTCTTTCTTCTTCCCTTTTATTCTTTTAATTCTTTTCTCTCAAATCTCATTTTTCTCATTTTTTCTCCTTTTCCACATAAATTCCATAATTTCCTACAAACACAAAAATAACAAAATACCCACATAAATCTGCTCGAAACAAGCAATTAACAATTAAAAGCATATATAAATTAAGTATATAAAATACACTTATCACCTACCAACTCACAGGATCGAGCGCACCGACATTTCCAAGAAATCCTTTTAAGTTAGGAAACTTATTTCGTTAGGACTCTAGTCATATTTAAGGGTTTTGATCTCGTTTTTTTGAGAGGATTATCAATCTTCTGGATGGCTGAACACGCAAGAAAACATCTGGGGGCTAGGTTCTATCTTCTCTGTTCATAGATTTTAATCTTTCTAATTTTTTTTGGTTGAGGAAGACAAACCCTTGATTTTATTCACTTTGTGAGATTTTGATTTTCAACGTTTGAATTTTATCGAGTATTAAGAGTTGTTCTGGTTTATTTCATGCTTGTGTATTTGATTATTAGATTGACCACCTGATAATTATTTCGTACAATCTACCGCTAAATTATAATTCAAATATGTAATTGTTTGATTCATCTAATTTGTGAAGCAACTGAATTTATATTTTCTGCTGTTGAATTTGTTAAATCGTAGGAACAACAATTGAGTAGGCTAAATACATCCGCTGGTGCATGTGTTGTCTAGATTCATCAGTTTCACTCATATGAATGCTACCGTGGATTTAAATCTAATCGCTGGTATTGGGTTAATTTATGGGGTAAGGGTTAACTTAGAACGCTAGTGTCTAGTTAACTAAAATTAAGGTGAAACAAGAATTAAATTTTCAATGGTGAATATTCAATGAGAATTAATTATTTTTAGAGAATCGATCATCGAGTGAATGATTTCAAGGGTATAGTTGACCGATATCAAGGATTGTTTTTAATTGATTTCTCTAGTTTAATTTAATTCTCTTGTTTTTAATTGATTTCTCTAGTTTAATTTAATTCTTGCATAGTAGTTAATAGAATCCAAAAACCCCCCTTTAATTATTTTCAGTATTTTTAAGAACACAAATAAATTTCATTTTTCTCGTGAGAACGATCCCTACTCTTGCTACAACATGTTTATTTAGTTAATCTGAGTTGGGTTAATTTGGGCGCGACACGACTAAGCTCTACCAAATACACATGCCCTTGATGAATCACCTCATCCTTGACACTGACCATTGTCAAACGACTAACTAGGTCACCCTAGGAAACATCTAGAACCAATAAATTAAGCACTGGATAAACCTCAAGAATTTCCAAAATTAATGTATCATATTTTCAAGTTATGTACAATTCTTATTACAATCCCAAGTAATAATAAACTAATCCAAATATTTCACGAAAAAGATTTACAACTTCAACTTTTTTTTAAATGGATTGCCCTGCGCACGCGCGGGCGCGGTTCAACGAGCCCGAGGCTCCATGGGATGGCTTGCGCGCGCGCGAGCAGTAGCTCGCCCGTGCGCAGGCCACTGCACTAGAAACAAAACGAAGGGGCTCAGCTGCTGTCAAATAGGTTCTATCATGCAATTATCATCTAATATAAGTTCATGCAAAGCCTTCTTCAATATCATAAGCTATCATGCACTCTAACATGATCTCATTACTAGAAATGGATCATAACAAAGCCTTAAAACATAACCATAAGGGTTCATAATCATGCAAGAAGCAATGTTATTCATTCAAGATCAAGCTACACCATGTTGTTTCAAAGGATTTAAACATCTATCAAATCCTAAATACAACAACAAGATAACAACTAGATCATCTACACGTTGTGAAACAAGTAGCTTTAACAAGAACATGTTTAAATCTCAACTCTACATCATGACAGCTCACTCAACCATCCAACTCGGATCATCACGCTATATCTCTTCAACCCTTGTTCTTCAAGATTGCCTTTGTTTTTCTCCATTCCCTCCTATTGCCATGACACATACAACATAACAATAGCCGGATAACTCCGGTGAGAAATATATTTCCCAGTAAAAGCAACTAAACATGCATATCAAACATATATCAAGATCATGATATAAAAGTAATACAATGCATGTTTAAAAACAAGGTTCATCTCTTATCGAATTCTATCGTTTCATCGGTTGGGATCCCGAGAAGTAGATATCATAACTAATCCACCGACTCTCCCGATCGAGGTGGGGCTACTTATCTCACTTCTCTAGAATTTGAAGCCATTATATATGTAAATCAGACGCTAGGCTAAAACAACCACCCAGGTCATACATATACAATTCCTCAAATCGTCTATTTGAACGTTTCCGTTCATTTCAAAATCAAGGAATAAGTCTTTCAAGATGAATGCAATATATATCATCATCAAGGCATTCATTATATCAAGAACTTATTCAACAACTCAAATGAAAGCACATAAGAGCAAATAAACAAGCAAGTATGTGATTTAGGGAAACTCGATACAAACCATCTCGAGTTGTATTCCCAATCAAATAGTAGTCTACTTTTACCTTCGTATTTCGTCTGTTATGAATTCTTCAACCTCAAAACATGCACATCAATCTTTGTTCAATTCATTCCTTTCAGAATCGAGTCGAAATCATCAGCACATCTTCAATCAAATCATTTCAAACCTCAAGCGAACTTCCTCGGTTCACAATTCGACTTCTTGAGTTTCTTGAGCTCGTAGCATGTATGAAATATAAAGATTGCATCTAACAAAATCAGTATACAATCCCAAGATCATTGGCTCAATCTTAGACTATCCATATGGCTTCACCACATAACCAAGCATCGTAGCGATTGTAAATCGGGAATCGTTACGGTATCGAATTCATTTCGAACTTATTTAACCTCAATCCAATTCATACGTCCATTCCAAATCAATACTACATCGTTCGAATCTTCATATCAGTAGCTAAACATATCAATATCAGCTAGAAATCATAACAAGTTTATTCATTCATCCATATTCGATCCGGTTTCGAAAATAAACGATACAACACGTCAAGAACAAAATCAAAACTCAAAGTACTGATCTCTGCCATATATCGATCTTCAAAACATATCGAAAGGATCAAATACTTACATCAAATCGAATTACTTGTCTCAAGGATTCCAAAACATCTTTCGGAATCGAAATCGGACGCCCGAATCAAAAGTTACGGCAATTTGAAGAAATCAAAATCATAAGAAAGGAAATGGTTTCGACCTCTGTTCTAACTTTCTGAAACCTTTTTTCTTCAAACACGTTTCATTCTGATTAAATTGGATAGATATTGCATAAATTTCAATTTAGTCCCTCAAGTCTTCAGTAATTGCAATTCAGTCCTCGGCCTTCGTTTTAATTCAATTTCAATCCAAAATAATTTAAGAATATTAGAATTTAAATCAAAACTCTATACATTCCCAAATTAAATATACTCGGATTAAAATAAATTAAATTCGGATTAATTAAATAATCCCGACCGTTTGCACTTCAGCCCTTCAAATGTCAGTATGTGCAAATCAGTGCCTGATCGAGTCATATCTTCCAAATTCATCTTCTTTAATTTCCGAAAATGGAATTAAATCTTCAATTCCATAAATATTCAAATCGAATATTTATTCTTTTAATTTAAGAATTCTCGGAATTTAATTCTCAAAATCCGCATATTCTCAAATTAAATATTTTCAGCTCGGAAATTAAATCTATCATTTTCAAAACTTCTCAAATCAATATTAGCCCATAATATGGAATTTAATTCTCAAATTCCATAATTAATAATTTAATATTTTCGGGCCTTACAATTCCTCCCCTCTAAGAAATGATTTCGTCCTCGAAATCGTAGTCAAGCCAAATATCAAGTCTGATAGACTGAATGATTATCTGAAGTTATTTTCACTTCAATCATTCAACTCTAATCTATTCAGTTGTACTCTAAATACTGAATATAATTCTCTCAGTATTCCTCTTGTCTGGTTCAAGTACACAGAAGGAATCTATCAATATTTCCTTACTGTAGATACGTGAAACAATTCAGATTCATTGTATCAAGCTGAAAAGAATAAATCTTTCCCATCGTCAATTCCATCTGACATCTTATTCAATGAAGTTCAGTATTGGTGTCGACTTGTTTCTTTCTGAATATCTTTCAATGTTCTGTATAGAACATATCAAATCTACACTGTCATTCATTTCATCGCTTCAAGATCAGTAGGCAACTTCTAATTTTCTGAATCTGTAAATGAAATTCTGCTTTTTCTCTATTCTGAATTGAATGATGTTTCAAGAATAACTTTTCCGCTTAACTAATCAGTTTCAGCTTCACAAGTTATATCTATCATTCAATTACTAATTCTGGTTCTTCTTTTCCGTTTTCATTTCATACAGATTCATCGTCAAATTCGTCGTGTATCTCGAATCAACTCCGATCGGATATCGACAAATCATGTCTGATCTGATGTCATATACCTCGGTAATATCATTACAACACAAGAAATCGGAGTTCTTTTCATCATATTATCATATCATTATCTCAAAATTGGCTCAATAGCTATTACAGGAATTATAATCCTCAAGTGGCAACATATCAAATCAAATAATACCGAATCAGGTATTAAAGTTCTGAGAATATCTTCAATATTTGGAAAATCGACTCAGATAATCCATCAATCGAATTCAACTCTCAGAACATCAGTCAATCAATCGATGCCACATTCTATCAAATAAATCTAAAGTCTTAATTTGGACAATAGATTTTAATCATTCATGTACTTTCATCATATCTCTATCTTCTTCCCGGATCTGAATGGATAGTTGTTCGTCACATCTTGTTGAATCCGATATTTTGGTGATAACAAACAACAACTCATTGTATAGGAATGTGCTGCCAACCATTGTATTTCAGGAACCTACTACAACTTCTACCGAAAGCTTGTCAACCGCCTTTGCTCTCGACCGGCTGAAGTCACAAGCCTATCAACTGGCTATCAAGACCAGCAGAGGATAAATCTATCTACCGGAAGCTTGTCAACCGCCTTTGCTCTCGACCGGCTGAAGTCACAAGCCTATCAACTGGCTATCAAGACCAGCAGAGGATAAATCTATCTACCGGAAGCTTGTCAACCGCCTTTATCTCTCGACCGGTTGAAGTCACAAGCTTATCGACTGGTTATTCAAACCAGCAGAGGACAAATATCTCTACCGGTAGAATGCCAACTGCCTATCTAGATATCTCGAGACAAGTACCTATGACAAGATGTTCTTTGCAGGATCTTTTATTAAAAGCAGAACCGGCGTTTCAGAAGATTTGTTGACTCCTGCAAATCAAGACAACAGGTTGTACCAAAATGGCAAAAACACAGAATGACTGCAGATAAAGCATTCGACCGTTTATTCCAGTTTTGGACCCTGGAAGTTGTCTGCAGTGTACGATCCTCATGCAGAATCATCAATGCATTTATGAGCATTAAATGTGCATTCAATGCAGCATCAGAACGTTCAAAATAAAGACGTTGATGATTGACCTATATAAAGGGAAGATTGCTCAAACAACAACAACAAGTGATACGAGACAACGAAGAGAGACAAGCAACTCAGAAAAATTTCAATCACTTGACTAATATCAGAAGTCCTCATCTGATATACTTGAGCACACTTACAAGATCAATCATCTGCTGCTCAAATAAACCCTCGCCTACAGTTCACATATCTGATCGTCAAGGATCATCCTAGGGTTTTCAAGCCTCTCGACCGCTCTGCAGTCTGAGAAGCTCAACTCAACTATACTCAGTGTTGAAGAGACTTGAAGCTGCTCTGAAAGCTTCCACCAGTCTGATAAGAACTGAGAATCTTATCTGTGTAAATCTAGGAGTTTCGGATTAGGCATTGGATAAGTCCTAAGTCTGAAGTGGGTGTATTACAAGACGTTGTAATAACCAAAGTCTTCTAGTGAATTCCTTCCTAAGTGGAAGAAGGGGAGACGTAGAAGGATTAAGCCTTCGAACTTCCATAAAATCGTGCTTTAGCATTTACTGCCACTTATCTCACATCCTGCTCATACATTGCATTATAAACTTTGCATCACTAAAACCTCTGAACTATTTCCGCACTATTTAAGTTGTTCAAAACGTTTTAGAAGTTGAGAAAACTGATTAAGTGAACTAAACTTCACTTGATCATTTTAAAGAAGTAGAAGAAAAGTTTCAGAGTGTATTCACCCCCCCCTCTACCCTCTGAACCGATCCCAACAAGTGGTATCAGAGCGGGTTCCTTTCTCAACTGCTGATCTGAAGTTTTCAAATCATGACTTCTTTCAACAGAATTCCTATGTTTTCTAAAGAAGAGTATGATGATTGGAAAATTCGCATGCAGGCACATCTTGCAGCACAGGATGATGACATGCTATATGTCATAACAGACGGTCCTATCAAAATTATGAAGGTCAACCCAGCTCTAGCCGATGGTGCAGGACAAATGATTGAGAAACCAAGAGCTGAGTGGACCACTGAGGACAAAAAGAAGGCCAATCTTGACAATGTGGCCCGGGACATCCTATACAAAACACTGGACAAGAATATGTTCAGCAAAATCAAGTCATGTTCCACAGCAAAGGAGATTTGGGAGAAGCTCACTCAGCTGTGTGAAGGGAATGACCAGACAAAGGAAAACAAGCTCACTCTGGCCATTCAAAAATATGACAACGCCAAAATGAAGCCAGGGTAAACCATGGCTGAATTTGATGAACGGTTCAGTAGTATCATCTGTGATCTTACTGCTTTAGGTAAAACTTATACTAACCGAGAAATTGCTGTGAAGGTTATGAGAGCTCTGCCCAAAGAATGGGAGATCAAGACAGTGGCCATGAGAGAGTCAAAAGACTTGAGCAAGGTTGAACTGCATGATCTCTTTGCTGATCTCAAAGCCTACGAGTTCGAGCTCAACATGAGAACAGAAGATGAACCATCCACATCTCAACCAACCAAGGCCTTAACCTCAACTGTGATACGTCCACCGGTCGAGGAACCTCCAAAGAGATCAGCTGAGCAAATCAGCAATGAAGCCATGACACTCTTTGTCAAGAAATTTGGTAAATTTATGCGTAAAAACAATTCTAAATTTAAAAATTATCATAAATCGGACCATACAAACGATGGTCCTACTTGTTTTAACTGTGGAAAGCCAGGCCATTTCATTGCAGACTGCACCAAGCCTAAGAACAATGATCAGAAGCAATTCTCCGAAAGAAGAAGGGGTAAGGAGGATAAAAGGACGTTTAGAAAAGGAAAAGACCAAAGGGTTCTAGTAGCAGATGAAAGCAAAAGCAAGTGGGCTGAGTCTGACTCTGACAACTCCAATACCGGAAGCTCTTCAGATGACAGCGATGATGAAAAAGTGGAATGCCTTATGGCCGACATCGAAGAAGAAGCTGAGGAGGTATTTGACTTTGGCTCACCTGAATTTACTCACAGTGATTTAGTTACTGCTTTACACGAAATGGCTAATGAATACAAAGCATTATCCAAGGAGTTCGAGGAAGTAAAGGCAGAAAGAGCTAATCTAAAAGATAAGTCAAGCAAATCAAGCTGCATGCAGCAAAAAGAGCTTGATGGTCTTAAGGTCAAGCTAAGTCTGCTGGCTACTGAGAACGACACCTTGAAAAGAGTATTCCAAGCTACCTTGATTGAAAATAAAAAACTACTTGAAACCATTAAGGCTTGGAATAAATCTTCGGTAACCATTGACAAGATTCAAGAAATCCAAAGACCGGTACATGATAAAACCGGTCTAGGGTTTGGAACAAATGAACAGTCTATGGAATCCTGTATTCAGTCAAGCCTGGACAAAGGCAATCTTAACAAAATAAGATTTGTCAGGTCCAGCACGATATATGAACACGATGAGTGCAGCTTTGACAAAAATCAGAAAGTATCGAACGAACGAAGCTCTAAGCATAAAGGGCTGGGATATGTGGATCCCCAGACCTCTAATCAAAGAGGAACTTGGATCAAACCAAAACCTAATGAAAGAAGAAAGGAAAACCAATCTAATTTCAAAAGGCCATGGAATGAGTCTAACTACTCTAAGAAAATATGGTCAAAGGAGAAGCCTTACCAGTACTTTAATTGCAGGCCAGTTCAAAAGAGGTACATGCTAACTGATGAAAATAAAAAAGGCAAGCAGCACACAGCAACCTCACAAGCACACACATTTACTGCCTATCAACCGCACAGATTTCTGGACACACACACGGGCAAACCTGTAAGGGTGTTCCAGGTGTGGGTCCCGAAAGGGCTAATCCGACCTGGACCCTACTAGATATGGGTACCAAAAGTTCTTCACTCTTTGCAGGTACTAAAAGTCCAAACGGGCGAGAAAACCACTTCTATCAAGGACACTACCTGGTATTTAGATAGCGGTTGCTCACGACACATGACAGGGAATCCAGAACTTCTAACAGAAGTGGTGTTGTGCAAAGGACCAAAGATCAGCTTTGGAGACAACTCCAAAGGTAAAACCGTGGGTAAGGGTAAGATCATCCATGGTAACATCATTATTAAAGATGTGTTACTTGTTGACAAACTATGCTATAATTTGATAAGTATTAGTCAACTATGTGACAATGATCATTCGGTCGAGTTTCACAAACACACTTGCCTCATAAAAAATGACAAAGGTGAGACTCTTATGACCGGTGTACGAGACCTAAACACCTACAAGGTAAACTGGTCTTGCTCACATATTTCTTCACCCACTTGTCTTACTGCTCATCATGATAAACATTGGTTGTGGCATAAGCGGTTAAATCATCTAAATTTTAAGTCCATTTTTAACTTGAGGAAGCATGATTTGGTTTCTGGTCTGCCCGAAGGAGATTTTATAAAAGACAAAGTTTGTCCTGCTTGTCAACTAGGAAAGCAGGTGAGAGCAACTTTTAAAAATAAAGGGTGTATGTCTTCTTCCAAATGTTTAGACTTACTTCACATGGACCTATTTGGTCCTATACCAGTAAGAAGCATAGGGGGAATGAGATATGCTCTTGTTGTTATAGATGACTTTTCTCGATTTACTTGGGTCATCTTTCTCTCTTCAAAAGATCAAACTGCACCTCACCTGATTAAGCTTTTTAAACGCTTGCAAAATGAACAATCTACTGTGATAGATAGAATCAGGAGTGATAGAGGGACTGAATTTTTAAACACCACTCTTATGACTTATCTAGATGATCAGGGAATCAAGCATGAGTTGTCAGCTGCTAGATCCCCACAGCAAAATGGGGTGGCTGAAAGAAGGAACCGTACTTTAAAAGAAGCAGCCAGAACTATGATTGCTGATTCAAATGTTTCTCAAAGACTTTGGGCAGAAGCAGTTAACACAGCTTGCTATACTCAAAACAGATCTATGATTAATAAACGATTTAACAAAACTCCATATGAGATCTGGAATGGCACAAAACCTGACATTTCTTATTTCAAAATTTTTGGGTGCAAATGCTTTATCCACAACAATGGCAAAAACCATTTGACAGCCTTCGATGCCAAAGCAGACGAAGGAACTTTTATTGGTTACTCAGCCGTTAGCAGAGCTTATCGAGTGTTCAATCAAAGATCACTAACGGTCGAGGAAACCATTCATGTTGTTTTTGATGAATCTACTCTATGTACAGAACAAACTCAAGGGAGCATAAATGATCTGAGTCACAGACTGGAAAACACAAATCTACAGGAAGAGAATGACAGTGATCTATATCCTCCAAAGAAGGATGATCCAGTTCCCTCTACCGGGTGTGATCAAACAAGGCCAGAAGTGGATCCACCGGTTGATAACAATCCTCCAGCCAATGATGATCCAGTAAACGAGGACGTTCATCAACCAATTGATGACAACCCTTTAGGGAATTATTTTAGGTGGAACAAAGATCATCCACCTGGGTTGGTCATAGGTGACCCTTCTGCTCCTCGAAAAACACGTGGTCAAATGATTAATGAATTCTTGCATGCAGCTTTCATATCTCAGGTAGAGCCCAAGAAAATAGATGAAGCTCTATCAGATGCCAGCTGGATTGAAGCTATGCAAGAAGAGTTGAATCAATTCACCCGCAACAATGTTTGGCATCTAGTTCCTCGACCGAAAAATCAAAATGTGATTGGAACTAGATGGGTGTTTCGTAACAAGCTCGATGAACATGGCACTGTTGTGCGTAACAAAGCTCGACTTGTTGCTCAAGGATTCAGACAAGAAGAAGGCATAGACTTTGAGGAATCTTTCGCGCCAGTTGCAAGACTAGAAGCAATCCGCATCTTTCTTGCTTATGCAGCCTTCAAGAATTTTAAAGTTTATCAAATGGATGTGAAGTCTGCATTCCTCAATGGTCTACTTCAAGAAGAGGTGTACGTTGAACAACCACCAGGTTTTGTCAATCCTACTCATCCTCAATATATCTATAAACTTGACAAAGCTCTCTATGGATTAAAACAAGCACCGCGTGCTTGGTATGACACTTTGCTAAAATTTTTACTGGAACATGATTTCCAAATTGGAACGGTCGATAAGACCCTGTTTAAATTTGTAAAAGGTGATCATGTGTTACTAGTACAAATTTATGTTGATGACATTATATTTGGGTCAACTAACCCCAAGTTGTGCTCAAAGTTCTCTAAACTGATGAAGGAGAAGTTTGAAATGAGCATGATGGGCGAGCTAAACTTCTTTCTTGGACTTCAAGTAAAGCAACTTGAAACTGGAATATTCATCAATCAGTCCAAGTATGCCAAGGAATTGGTAAAGAAGTTTGGAATGGAACAATGCTCAACTGTATCTACCCCCATGAGTACATCAATTAAGCTTGATAAAGATGAAGGGGGAATTCCGGTTGAGGTAACCATGTATCGAGGCCTTATTGGTTCACTGCTCTATTTGACTGCCAGTCGACCGGATATCATGTATTCAGTTTGTTTATGTGCTAGATTTCAAGCCGCACCTAAGCAATCTCATTTCATTGCTACCAAACGAATACTTAAATATATTAAAGGAACTACTAATGTGGGTCTTTGGTATCCCAAAGATTCAAATCTTAATCTTATTGGCTATTCAGATGCAGATTATGCAGGTTGTAGAATTGATCGCAAAAGTACAAGTGGCACATGTCAATTCCTTGGAGATAGACTAATCTCGTGGTCAAGTAAGAAGCAGACATCAATTGCTACCTCGACCGCCGAAGCAGAATACCTTGCTGCTGGCAGCTGTTGTGCTCAAATACTCTGGATTCAACAGCAGCTTAATGATTATGGGATTCGGTCGAGTGAAGCTCCAATCTACTGTGACAATACAAGTGCCATAGCCATCACTCACAATCCAGTGATGCACTCTCGGACAAAGCACATTGATGTCAGGCATCACTTTATCCGAGATCATGTCTTAAAGAAGGAAATTAGGCTGGAATACATCTCTACCGATCAGCAAGCAGCAGACATATTCACCAAGCCTCTACCGGACGCTAAGTTTTCATATTTTCGAAATATTCTTGGCTTAGTAGATTTAAGTTAGTATGCATGTGTTTAGGGGGAATAATTGTCAATATGACATTAATAGATTAGCTGTTACGTTGCCATTAATATTGGCATATCATCCGCCTTTAACTAGTCTCTGACAGGCTTCGTACTAGCAGCTTGGTGCTTTGAACCAAATGACATTAATTGGGCGCCGTGATTATGCTCTTCAAAACTTTTTGAATTTCAAAAATACTTTTCATGACATCACCCTATGGCCCATAGGTTCCTATATATACTTCTTTACACTCGTATATCAATTTTTCACCTTTGCTAAAAACTTTCATATTGTATTAAACGCTCCATCGAATTACTCTCAAGCTTTTGCTTACTCTTTGCTCGAGTTCTTATCTATAGATATCATGTCGATCCAGAAGACTTGCCTCGCCATCAACTTTGATTCCGTTGTTAAGGCAAACAACGCAGGAATAACTGAGGTCTTCACCATGCTTGAAGCCTCTGGACTGAGGAAATTTCTGGAATGCAGCGCCATCTGCGATTTGCCTGTTTTGAAGGAGTTCTTCGCAACCGCTCAAATCGAGCATGGGACTATCAAATGCTTGATCAAGACAGAGGTCTACTCCTTCAATCAGAAGTTCTTCGCCAGCACATTTGATCTGCCCTCCAGGGGTTTGACAAAATGCACGGATCTTCCAGATGGTAACTGCTCTTATTGGTTGAAGGAGTTCTCAACTACTGATGCTCCGATCATACTGCCGGCCCAGAAGACATCTCTCAAAGCTCCATTCAGGCTACTGACTAATATCGTGGCCAAGAATCTTCTGGCCAAGGCTGGATCTTACGACAAGGTGACGCTGGAGAAATTTCAATACATGGCTTGTATTGCCTCCAAGATCAACATAAACTGGTCAGACATTCTGTTCAATATTCTATGTGAAATGATCAGGGGCAAAGGGCAATCCGAGGGATTTGCTTTGCAAATCTGCCACATCTTGGGCGTCCTTGGAGTGGACTTTTCCAAGACTGAGCCTCTGCATCCCACCAAATGGCTCAACAAGTCTACGATTCTCAAATTCCTGAACAAGAAAGAGACTGCGGTCGACACCTTGCCCTCAACCGCAAAGGTTATTGCTATCCCTCAACCGCTTTCAACGGTTTCGGTCGTGGCCAAACCAGTCCATACCAAAAAGTCTGCCAAGCGTCAACTGATCATCGAATCTGACTCTGAGGATGAATCACGTGAGAATGTTCCACTGATTCAAACTTTCAGCAGGTCATCCCCTTCGGTCTCCAAAGCAGCTGTGTCATCCACGCCTGCAGGCGAGAAGAAGAGGCAGCACAAGAAGCTAAAGTCTCTTTCTGGACTTGCTCCTACCCTGCCAACGGTCGAGACTACTACCGTTGTTGCTTCTACTGCTCCTCGTCCTACAAAAGGTGTGATAATCCGAGAAGGTGCCTCATCAGCTCCTGAGGTCACTCTAGCTGATCCCAAAGACAAAGGGAAAGGTGTGATGATCTACACACCCAAGGCTCAACCAGCAGCTACGATAGAACTCAATATGATCATCTCTCACGTACTCCGTACTATCAAGCGTCATCTACAACGTTTTGACAGATGGCATCACTCCCGCACTCACTTGACACTCGCTCAAATATTTCCTAAATGGAAATCTCTAAACGTCATTGAGCAGAAGATGCTTCTATTTGCTGATACTGAAGACATCGTGGAGGCTCTGGGAAGAAGACATCTCATAGACTTGAAGCTTCGAGGAAGCCTGCTATCACTGCTAATTAATGAGCGTGTCAAGAATTTCAAATCCAAGAGTCCTACCGCTGCCGATGACTTTGTGATTTTGACTGGACTACAGGATAGTCTACGTCAAATCACTCAACTACTTCAGCACTTCCAAGCTCTCAACAATGTCAAAACACCAGCTTCAGCAGCCTGTTTGCAAGCTTATGTGCTGGAAGCACAAGTGATGATGAAAACCTTTCTCACTCAAGATCAGGGTGAAGAAGACGTCTATGCTCTTCCTTCTTCAGATGGGATTCTGACCGATCTCATCACTGCTGACCTCTTTCAATCATATGCTCTAAGATCGAGTGTAGCAGCATCTTCATCGGTCGACCCCTTCTCAACCGCAGTCCAAGTAGTTACTCCACCGGAAGCAGTTGTGATTGCTCGCTCCTCTCCCGTGACGACCGCTCACACTTCTCCCGGTCATTCACAAGATGATTTAGAAGTGGCTGCACAAGAGATACCTGTCACCTCTGTGACAGAGGCTCCTTGCATTAGTGAAGCAACAGTGCCCCCAACGGAGATATCAAGCACTATTGTATCACCTGCATCTCCAGAACAGCAAGTGACTGATGCTGATCCAGCACTTCAACCGTCTCCATCTACTGAAAAGTTTATGGAAGATCTCATTATGGATGAACCAAGTGCTGATCCTGGTACTCCACCAACCATATTGGCTGCAGTCGAAACTATTACATCTCCAACTGTACCATTATTGGAAGGTCCATCGGGTAGCTCTCCAGCAAGTTCACCCGCGCCACATCATCGTGAGTCTAGCCCTGTTTCACCAAGAAATGACTCAGAAGGGCAAATGATTCAGACTGATGATTCTTTAATTGAAGCCATGGCCGCAGCTCTAGATCATACCTTGATAAATCGGCTTCATGAGCTCATGCAAACGGTTAGGTCCTTCTCTCAAGACATAACAAACTCATCCTTATCGGTCGATAATTCACGCCAGACGATGATTCGGCATTTCGAGACCGTGTCTCGAGACCTCGCTCGTCTGTCCACAGAGATCACTAATCATCATCGCACTCAAATCAACACGCTCTCTACCGTCTCCGAACAAGTTATCCGATCCGAAAATCGCCTTCATAAGCAGTTGAATGATCGGATGGACACTATGCAAGCCACTCTACTTGCTCAAATCGATGCAAAAATAGACACTATGCAAGCCTGCCTTGGCACTCAACTCACTGAGGTCATCCTTCGGCTTAACCAAGGTGATGCCAAAAAGGGGGAAGAAGAGCAACGTAGAGCAGCAGAGGCAAGAAGACGTGAAGAAGAGTCCAGAAGAAAAGAAGAAGCCGACAGAAGAAGAAGAGAAGGCGATAGGTCAGGAGGAGCCAGTTGGTTCAAAAGATGAACAACTTATCTCTTCTTTACTTATCGCAGCCGCATCTTTTTTCTGTAGGTGTAATAAAAATGCTTATTGTACTTAATGAAATTCATTCTCTCAATGAAGTTCATTTTAATGCTTTCATATTGTTCTTGGAGCACTTAAGTTTTGTCATCACCAAAAAGGGGGAAATTGTTGAATCCGATATTTTGGTGATAACAAACAACAACTCATTGTATAGGAATGTGCTGCCAACCATTGTATTTCAGGAACCTACTACAACTTCTACCGAAAGCTTGTCAACCGCCTTTGCTCTCGACCGGCTGAAGTCACAAGCCTATCAACTGGCTATCAAGACCAGCAGAGGATAAATCTATCTACCGGAAGCTTGTCAACCGCCTTTGCTCTCGACCGGCTGAAGTCACAAGCCTATCAACTGGCTATCAAGACCAGCAGAGGATAAATCTATCTACCGGAAGCTTGTCAACCGCCTTTATCTCTCGACCGGTTGAAGTCACAAGCTTATCGACTGGTTATTCAAACCAGCAGAGGACAAATATCTCTACCGGTAGAATGCCAACTGCCTATCTAGATATCTCGAGACAAGTACCTATGACAAGATGTTCTTTGCAGGATCTTTTATTAAAAGCAGAACCGGCGTTTCAGAAGATTTGTTGACTCCTGCAAATCAAGACAACAGGTTGTACCAAAATGGCAAAAACACAGAATGACTGCAGATAAAGCATTCGACCGTTTATTCCAGTTTTGGACCCTGGAAGTTGTCTGCAGTGTACGATCCTCATGCAGAATCATCAATGCATTTATGAGCATTAAATGTGCATTCAATGCAGCATCAGAACGTTCAAAATAAAGACGTTGATGATTGACCTATATAAAGGGAAGATTGCTCAAACAACAACAACAAGTGATACGAGACAACGAAGAGAGACAAGCAACTCAGAAAAATTTCAATCACTTGACTAATATCAGAAGTCCTCATCTGATATACTTGAGCACACTTACAAGATCAATCATCTGCTGCTCAAATAAACCCTCGCCTACAGTTCACATATCTGATCGTCAAGGATCATCCTAGGGTTTTCAAGCCTCTCGACCGCTCTGCAGTCTGAGAAGCTCAACTCAACTATACTCAGTGTTGAAGAGACTTGAAGCTGCTCTGAAAGCTTCCACCAGTCTGATAAGAACTGAGAATCTTATCTGTGTAAATCTAGGAGTTTCGGATTAGGCATTGGATAAGTCCTAAGTCTGAAGTGGGTGTATTACAAGACGTTGTAATAACCAAAGTCTTCTAGTGAATTCCTTCCTAAGTGGAAGAAGGGGAGACGTAGAAGGATTAAGCCTTCGAACTTCCATAAAATCGTGCTTTAGCATTTACTGCCACTTATCTCACATCCTGCTCATACATTGCATTATAAACTTTGCATCACTAAAACCTCTGAACTATTTCCGCACTATTTAAGTTGTTCAAAACGTTTTAGAAGTTGAGAAAACTGATTAAGTGAACTAAACTTCACTTGATCATTTTAAAGAAGTAGAAGAAAAGTTTCAGAGTGTATTCACCCCCCCCCTCTACCCTCTGAACCGATCCCAACACATCTCATACAGAGTATTCTGCCAAATGCTGATTAGTCTATTCGGACTATCAATTAATCCGAGTATAATATGTTGTAGTCACAGATTTCAACGTATTCAGAACTGTTGATAATCGGTATCATATCAGATAAAAAAAAATTCATTCTCACAAATTCGATTCATCTTCTCTGATTATTCTTCCCATTCAAGGATAATATATTGTACCTTTTCCTCAAAAAGTACTCAATGTCTTCGGATATTCTGTAGTAAAATTAATAGTAAACCCAATGTTTCAATCTAAAACATTATTTCCTGGCTTACTGTTCATTTTACAATGAATCTAATCACAATTCAATGATTTGTTCATACAGACAGATCATCGTATACAGTAATGTTCATGAATCAGTTCATAACTATCACCTGGTTACCTCATCTATACTGTTTCATCACGGTAGTTGTTACAAAATATTCTTTCAAATTATAATCTTGGTTCAATGTTTGGAGTTTCCAAACTAATATTGAACTCATCTGATCAACGATTTTTAACTTCATCGAAAAATCTCTGTACGTTTAACTTTCAAAAACGTACTAATTCTCTTACTACTATTTGCTTTATCTTCTGATAAAACAATTATCGAATGAATATCAAATTCATTGTTGTGCAATTCTTCAAATTCTGATATCTCTTTCCGAAAATATCAGGCACAATCAAATAATCAATCATAATATAATTCATTCATTTGGATCTGAGGCTTCAATTCATATCTCAATCTGACATTCTGTACTGAATTCTAATCACTTCAGTTTATTTTCTGTGTTGCTTTCATCTTCTGAACAATTTTTGCCTTACTTCCAATCGAAAATTCATTCTGATTGGTAATATATTCATCTGAATATTCAAAACAGAATACACAAAAATCTGAAATCAATTCATCGGATGCCTATTGTATTCCTTATTCCTATTTCCAAATACCGACAAATCATATCATCTAACCCAAAAATCATGGATCATATTCAAATTCTTCTATCAGTTACGAGTCACTATCTTAAAATACGCTGAAATATCATCAAAGGATCAATAATTCTCAAAATCAAAAGAAATAAATCAAGATTGAGAAAATCCCTCAATCAAGGTCATCCAAAATCAAATCGTCTGGATAACAAACTCTGCAAAGTGAAAACAACTCACTTGCATCACATAACTCAGAATGAGTAAATCAACACAGGCTCTAAACGAAAGCAATGTGCTATGAGAGCCAATCAATATTCAATCATTCAAGAATTATATCTCCAGTTGATGTAATCGATTCAGCATAATCAAAGAAAAGACTCATCTGTAACCAATTGTCATATCATCATTTATCTTCTCAACCTCAAGATTAATATATATAATTCATAATCTCAACAAGTCGGTAATTCATAAATTCATCAATTCCTTATTGAATTCCAGTTCACAACTTAAACTAAAGCCAAAATCTTACTGGAATATATCTGTAATCTCTATTCAGTAACATACTTATCAATGCTAATTTAGATCTTGAACATATCTCGTGCATTGAATATACTGATTTCGGAATATTTCTGTAATCAAACATCATATATCAAACCAAAATCACAGAATCTTAATTCGAGATTCTATATCATATCATCATATTCATACGCACATCATGTTCTTGTTGATCTAATTTTATCGCTTCTGATCATCATACTGATTGGGTAAATCACAAAATCCAGTGATTCAATAATCTGCAACTATCACTAATCAGTACTTAGGTAAATTCTCACATGAACAATATCATGTTCAGTTTCAGTTCATCGAGGCAATAGTTTTAATCTTCAGTTCAATTCACAAAATCTCTTTTCTAATACAGAGGTAATCATATAATAAGCTTTCAGCTATTATATATCTATTGCACCAATAATAAACAGGTCAAAACAAAATAAATCTGTTACCTGAAATTTCATTTTCAGGTGCAATTTCATTCTGATCCTCTGTATACTTTTGCTATTTATTCATTGAATAAATTTTAGCACATCTGTCTGACTTGTCCTTACACTGTTTGTTCAGATATCCTATTCCACAAAAAGTGTAATAATTTCTAATATACTCTGCATTCAGAATCAGACTAATTCATCTCGATTCGCTAGAGTTAGAGATTTATTTTCATATCATTCTCTTCATATTCATTCTGGAATAAAAATTGTAGATAAAGTTGTGAGTATCTCACAGACTCTTTCATGTCTACAATTTTATTTTCCTAATTCATCATTCAGCTTCAATTCTCCTAGACAAGGCTATGTCTTTAAACAAAATGTTTCAGTCGTCAACATTTATTCAGACATAATCTGCGGATTCAAGCCATTAAATAATTCACTCAATCTTGAGCTTTTCATCATCTACAATTCAAAGAATTGTAATAGACTTGAAAATTCTAATAAGGCATTCCTCAAATTCAAAAGATTCAACTTCTACAGGGTATATTTTTCTTTCTCCTTATTTCTATCTGTTGTGGCAAAGAACTATAAACAAAATTATGTTCTAAGCACTTACCAACAATCAACATACCTCTGCCTTTTTATCATTTCTTTATCAAAATCCACCAGCTGGTTGCTAGGTTTCGAAGTTGGTATTCAATCAATATGATCCGATATTCATCTGAATCTTTCCGGTATTTGAACAACTAGTCAAGTTCTTCAGGCCAACTGTTACCTACAACATCATCTATTCATTTGCTGATATTCTGTTCTGTTCAATCAGAGATACTTCGTTCAGCTGAGCAATACCGTTTTGTTCTGTTCAATATGACCATACCTTTCTGTTCAGTCTGGCCATACTAGTCTGTCAGTCTGGGGTGCTTACGTCACCCAAAGAACACTGTTCTATTCAATTATGGGTGCTTACATCACCCGAGAAAAATCTTATAACAAAACGGCAAAAATTTCAAAAATTTACAAATCAGTAAATCAGGCAATTGAATTTCAAATATAGATCATGCTCACATGCAATTTATCAAATCATCGGATTATCAAATCAAGTAATGCATAATCATGCAATACAATTCATGCATGTGACTCAATCTACCCCGCTCAGCTTCTATCTCAGCCCAAGAACTTACGTTCTGATACCACCTGTTGTGACGACCCGAGTTCTAATCTCTCATTTAATCAAATGTCCAATATTAGACAAGAAACAATGTCTAAACAAAAGAGTAAAAAAAAAAAATTTTAAATGGATTGCCCTGCGCACGCGCGGGAATCACCCCTCGCGCGGGCGCAGTTCAACGAGCCCGAGGCTCCATGGGCTGGCTTGCGTGCGCGCGAGCAGTAGCTCGCCCGTGCGCAGGCCACTGCACCAGAAACAAAACGAAGGGGCTCAGCTGCTGTCAAATAGGTTCTATCATGCAATTATCATCTAATATAAGTTCATGCAAAGCCTTCTTCAATATCATAAGCTATCATGCACTCTAACATGATCTCATTACTAGAAATGGATCATAACAAATCCTTAAAACATAACCATAAGGGTTCATAATCATGCAAGAAGCAATGTTATTCATTCAAGATCAAGCTACACCATGTTGTTTCAAAGGATTTAAACATCTATCAAATCCTAAATACAACAACAAGATAACAACTAGATCATCTACACGTTGTGAAACAAGTAGCTATAACAAGATCATGTTTAAAGCTCAACTCTACATCATGACAGCTCACTCAAACATCTAACTCGGATCATCACGCTATATCTCTTCAACCCTTGTTCTTCAAGATTGCCTTTGTTTTGCTCCATTCCCTCCTATTGCCATGACACATACAACATAACAATAGCCGGATAACTCCGATGAGAAATATATTGTAAGAGTGGGTGCCCAGTGAGCCAACTGTGTGGCTATGGGCTTTGTTGACTCTTTGTATAAACAATCTTTTGTTTAATATTATTTACACTTTTATGGCAATGACTTTATATTACTTCATATTGTTATATTGTGATATACTATTGTTGTTTTGATAAAGACCTTGAATATACTATAGTGTATGTAAGATGTGGTAGAACATGGAGATGTCTATCATGAAATACATCTTATAGTCACTGTATATTCTAAAACCGTTCCTAGTCGATTGAGCCGTCCGATAATAAGGATAAGGATCGCTCGAGTTTGAGACTAGCATTTGCGATGCGGAGTACCACGTTTCATTGGTAGGGAACATGGAGATGTTCGAAGCATGCAAATGGATATTCATAGGATGAATAGTCGAACTACCCTATCCGGACTTTCCAAGTGGTTATCACTTATCGAGTGGATAAAGTCCGCGGTTTTGGTTGTACACCATTAGTCCTTACGACTTGAAACATCATGGAGACTCTATATGCTAGTACTGTGCTTTGACTCGTTTACCGACTCTGAGGGGGTCATCAGGTGTCGAGATTGGGTACAGTTACGACACATATAGGAGTCAATGCATTGTTGTCAAGGATTCACCACATACTTGCGAGTGTGGATATCCTATGCGATCTGAGGAGATATTAGTGTGACAAATCTCTGGCCAGAGTACTTGATGTGATTTAAGAAATGGTTTCTTAGTAGCACATGCGATGTCACTAATTTGATCTTCAAGATGTATTGCATAGTTATCGAATCTTGAGCGACTCTCGATATACCAATGGTTGTTGATTCGATCGGGATATATGGATGAAGGGACCGTACTGTACGTTAACCAAAATCTACTGGTTCTTGTAGGCACTATCAGTGATACCTAGGGAATCATGGGGCGATGTTGCTAGGCGCTTTACCATGATTCGTTGGGCAAGTCGGAAAGTGTTGTTCCGAGTCACAAGGAGTTGTGAGCCCACGGCTAGCTGTATCCCTGAACCATTGAGGGTCACACAGTGTAATGGAGTTTTAATCCCCGTTGAGATAGTTAAATTTAAAGAGTTAAATTTAATGAACTAAGGAGTTGGACTTCTTAAATAAGAGTAAGGGAGTAGGATTTCCTAAAATGACATAGGGATGGACATTTTTGGAAACCACTGAATTCGGATTCAGGAAAATTTATTTTGACTTTAAAACGTGCAGAAATGGTTTCTGTGCACATTGGTGAAATCGTTTCATCAATCGGAGTCACGATGAATTTTATATTAATTTCTGAACGAGCGGGCTTTGCTTGTCGGGCCCCAGCTTATGACTAATGGGCCCTAAGGTGTTAGTGGCCTGCATTATAAATAAGTTATTTCAGTACAGAAATTACACACAACAGGTCATAATTTTTGAGAGCAAAAATCGAAAAACCCTAGCTCTCTCAAATAATATTTCGGCCGCCCCCTTGCTCTGTCACAGAGAAATTCCGGTCTGTGATTTTGAATCACAGTAAGGAATAACGAATCAAATTCGTGTATTCTCTTCGCAGAAAACTTCTGATAGATTTTCTAGTGCAATCTATCAGAGGGATTAAACCTCTGTTCGTGGACCTGATTGAAGGCGTTCATCGGTTCCAGGGAGAGACAACAAGAGCAGAATTGTTCTGTTGGTGTCCATTAATCTCGTTGCGAGATTTGAGGTAAAATTTATTTAATTGTTATTTAAATTTTACACACACAATAATTCAATCGTTGTATGGTTGATACCCACACCATGGAATCGTTCCATGAGAAAATTTTTAAACTTCCGCTGCACCGGGTATCAATCGTAATTGGTCTGGGAACTCGCCAGTTTTCCAACAGTGGTATCAGAGCCAGGTTGCTCAGATCAATCGATTGAATTAATCAATTGTACAAAATTTTTGAGTCTCGGTTTTTGAAACAAAATAAATATTTTTAATAAAAAAATTTTTTTCCGGGGGCGAAACCCGGGCAGCGATTGGATCGCTGCCCGGAAGGGGCAGCGATGGTCGCTGCCCCCAGGGGCGGCGCACGGCGCCGCCCAAAGGGGGCGCACGGCGCCGCCCAGGGCGGCGACCGTCGCCGCCCAGGGCGGCGCACGGCGCTGCCCAGCGCAGCGCTGGGCGCTGCGCAGGGCAGCGCTCGGCGCCGCCCAGCGGGGGCGCCAGGCGCCGCCAGGGCAGCAAGCGTTGCTGCCCTAAGGGGGCAGCCGGGCTGCCCCGGCCCGCGCCCCGGGTGCGGGCCAACCCGGGAGTGTCCCGGGTGGCCCGCGGGAAAAAATTAATATTTTATTAAAAATTAATTTTAATATGTTAAAATTTTATTTTTGGTCCGGTCAAAAATTGTTTTTGATTGGTTCACGAGATATCGGATCGAATTGTTCGAGTCCGTAAATTTTAAAATTGATTTTGGATAAATTTGAATTTTTGGAAAATTTTAATATTTTATCCGTAAATTGAATTTTGAAATCAATTATTTTGGTACAATTGATGATAAGATATGATCTTATGATATATTGAGTAAAATATGATTTTATTTGTAAAATTGGATTTTATAGATAAAATATGATTTTATTTGATATGGAGATAAAATATGATTTTATATGTGAAATGTGATTTTATATATAAAATATGATTTTATCTTGTTTAAATTTGAATTGCCACAGCATGTTATCCAATAAATTAATTTTGAATTAAATGTTATTGGATAAGGATGATCGATTGCCATGACCAATTTTGTAGGTGTATGTTAGGAATTTACATTTTGTCTTTATTGTTGTTGGTTTTATTAATGGGCCTGGTTTATGGCCCGATATGAATGTCATATGTAATAAAAGTGGGCTTGGTTTATAGCCCGTTCCCACCCCCTAAAAATGTATCCCCTACTTGTCATTGTTATTTATTGTAAATACATTAGATTTAGTGGGAGATCAAGATTTGAAGATGGTGGGCCCAGCAGACAATGAAGACTGAAGAAATGTAAATTGGAAGCATATGTAATAGGATTGCATTTGCATACTGCATATTACCTAGGATTGGACTAAGACCCGTGATTGGCAACCACGGGTCAATTAGAAATGGAATCGATCATCCTATATAATATGTGATATTATGATTGTATGCATGTTTAGACATAAATTGCGTGAATCCGGCAATGCATGCAATAAATTAAATATGATGAGACAAATATTTTTATAAATAAAATCCCTCATTTTAAATATGATTTAAAATTTATATCAAGATAAATAAAGGAAATTTAAATATTGTTTAAATGTTCCTACCTTCCATCAACGGTCAATGTATGTGATGCTACCCGCGGATACGGTCCGGCTCATATTATTGGGGGGGCCCGTCCGTCGGAAAGCTGTACATTGGATCGACAAATGTTGTAAGTTGGGTGGAACTCCCATGGGATCGGCTCATATTATTGGGGGATCCACATGGCGACCGTCCATCACAACTTAATATTGATGGGTCATCTTGACATGTCACTTTAAACGGCGTCATATTATTGGGCCCTTATTGGACATGAGGTAAATACATGGGGGTTGCTTTGGAAGCAATTGGGCTCTACCTTTTGAGAATTATGGTTGGCTGATATTATTCGGGACCATAAGTTTGTCAATTGGACTCCATGTTCTCACTAAGGAAAAGTTTCCCGTTTTCACTAGAGGGTGGTGAAATCGTTAACATAGTGGGAGTGAGATTCATAAAATTAAATTCGCCTATTTTATGTCTTAGTAAATTGTTAAACAATCATTGATATATGTCTGTTTTTCCTTTTCAGTATTTCATACAATGAATTCGCGAAATCCTTTATTCTCGATCCTCGAACAAAACAAGCTGACTGGCGCCAACTATACGGAATGGTTCCGGAAGTTGAAGATTGTCTTAACTTCGGAGAAAATGCTCTACGTGTTAGAGAAAGCACCTCCGAAGGAAGCACCAGCTGACATATGTCCGGAGGAATTGGCCAAACTTGATGCATGGTGTGACCATGACATCAAGACCAAATGCTATATGCAAGCCTCGATGTCTGATGAACTCCAGAGGCGATTTGAGGACACGGTGAATGCTGCTGACATTCACACGCAACTCAAGGAACTTTTTGGGGCTCAGTCGAGGGCTGAAAGGTTCTCTACTGTTAAGGAGTTGATGACGTGCCGCATGCGTGAAGGGACTTCGGTCCGTGATCATGGGGTACGAGTGATTTGGCTCATACAGAAGTTAGCGACCCTTGATTTGGTGTTGGAGCATGAACTCAATGTGGACTTGCTGCTTCTATCTCTTCCTTCTTCATTTGATGGATTCGTGATAAATTTTAATATGAACAAGATAGAGGCCACCCTTGAAGAGATGGTCAATATGCTCGTTACATATGAATCCACACTTAAGAAGGATAAGCCAGCTTTCTTGGTGGGCTCCTCATCTTCTGCTAAGAAGGGGCCAAGTATGAAGGGCAAGAAACGTTCTGCCCCACCCAAGAAAGTGGAACCCGAGAAGAAGCAAAAGACAAAGGCTTCAAACGATGGAAAATCCAAGGATGTTTGCCATTACTGCAAGAAGCCGGGTCATTGGAAGCGCAACTGCAAGGAGTATCTTGAGCAGTTGGGAACTGCAAAGGGTATGTTCTATATCGAAATAAACATGTCACTTAATACAACTTCTTGGGTATTGGATACCGGATGTGGATCTCACATTTGCAATGATTTGCAGGTGATGACAAGAAGTCGCAGGCTTAGAATGGGTGAGACCCAGCTGAGGCTCGGGAATGGTTCCAGAGTTGAAGCTACGGCCATTGGAGATGTTTGTTTGATTTTGCAGAATGGTTTTAAATTATTGTTGAGAGATGTTTTATTTGTGCCAGATTTAATTAAAAACATTATTTCTATTTCTATGCTTGATAGAGATGGTTATTCTTGTAATTTTGTGAATGGGATTTGCAATATTTACAAGAATGAATGTTTAATTGGAAATGGACAACTTGAAAACGATCTATACAATTTAAAACTAAAAGACGTTCCAGTAAATTGTATTGACAAACCGGCGACAACAAACAAAAGGAAAATCGATAGTCAAAACCCGGCAAACCTTTGGCACGCTAGACTAGGTCATATTTCCTCAAGGAGGATGAACAAGCTAGTGGGAGAGGGCATGTTTGATATGTCTGATATTAACTCTCTACCTACTTGTGAATCCTGCCTAAAAGAGAAAATGACTAAATCTCCTTTTAAGGGGAAGCCTGAACGTAGTCAAAATCTGTTGGATTTGATCCATACAGATGTTTGTGGTCCATTTAGAGTAGGGACTCAACATGGCCACACCTACTTCATTACCTTTACTGATGATTATTCTAGGTATGGGTATTTATATTTAATGAAATATAAGTCTGAAGCATTTGAAAAATTCAAAGAATTCAAGGCTGAAGTAGAAAACAAGCTAGGTAAAAGTATTAAAGCACTTCGATCGGATCGAGGTGGAGAATACTTGAGTACCGAGTTTTTGGACTATCTAAAAGAGAATGGGATTCTCTCTCAGTGGACTCCTCCTATGACACCACAGCTTAATGGTGTATCGGAGCGTCGTAATCGAACTTTGTTGGACATGGTTCGATCCATGATGAGCTTCACTGAGCTTCCACCTTCGTTTTGGGGCTATGCGCTTGAAACGGCGGTATTGTTGTTGAATAACGTCCACACTAAAGCAGTGGACAAAACACCATACGAGTTATGGAATGGCAAAGCTCCTAAGTATTCATACTTGAGGATTTGGGGATGTCCTGCTTACGTGAAGCGGACAGTGGAAGATAAGTTGGATAGTCGATCCAGCTTGTGTTATTTTGTGGGGTATCCGAAGAATTCAATCGGATATTATTTCTATTATCCTGCTGAAACAAAGGTGTTTGTTTCACGGAATGCCACCTTCTTGGAGAAGGAGTTCTTATTGGATAAGAAAGGCGAGATGATGGAACTCGAAGAAGTTCGAGAAGAACCCGAAATACAAAATAACGATCCCACACCTCAGGAACCATTGCTGGACACGCCTGCACCTAGAAGATCCGAGAGGACTTCTAGACCTCCAGTTCGATATGGTCTTCTTCTTGAAGAGGGTCAAGATGAACCCGACATTGGATGTGATCCAAGAAGCTTCAAGGAAGCAATTTCTGATGCGGATTCGAATTTATGGCTTGAAGCTATGCAATCAGAATTGGATTCGATGCATACTAACCAAGTCTGGTCTTTAGTGGATCCTCCCGATGGAATTGTTCCAATAGGGTGTAAATGGATCTACAAAAGAAAGCTTGGGCCTGATGGTAAGATATTGACTTACAAGGCGCGATTGGTGGCGAAAGGTTATACTCAAAGGCAAGGAGTTGACTATGATGAAACCTTTTCACCAGTCGCAATGTTCAAGTCCATAAGAATCCTAATTGCCATAGCTGCATGGTATGACTATGAGATATGGCAAATGGATGTGAAGACTGCTTTTCTTAATGGAGACATTAAGGAGGAAATCTATATGAAGCAGCCTGAGGGGTTCACATCCATGGGAAGCGAGCATAAGGTATGCAAGCTTCAGAGATCAATTTATGGTCTAAAACAAGCATCAAGAAGTTGGAACCAGAAATTTGATGAAACAATAAAAGATTTTGGTTTCATCAAGAACCCGGAGGAACCTTGCGTGTACAAGAAAGTAGTTAAGGATGCGGTGACATTCTTAGTACTTTATGTTGATGACATCCTACTCATTGGGAATGATGTAGGGATGTTGCAGTCAACAAAGATATGGTTATCAGGTAGATTTTCGATGAAGGATTTGGGTGAGGCATCCTACATTCTTGGGATACAGATCTATAGGGATAGATCTAAGAGAATGATAGGACTCACTCAATCAACCTACATCGATACCATATTGAAACGGTTTTCAATGGATGGGTCCAAGAGAGGACATCTACCCATGTGTCATGGAGTTTCTCTATCCAAGTCTATGTGTCCCAAGACTGATGCAGAGATAGAGAATATGACACATGTACCATATGCGTCAGCTATAGGTAGTATCATGTATGGGATGATATCTACCAGACCGGATGTAGCATTTGCTCTGAGTGTCACGAGCAGATATCAGTCTAATCCTGGTCAGATGCATTGGAAAGCCGTGAAGGACATTCTTAAGTACTTGCGAAGGACTAAGAATATGTTCATGGTTTATGGAGGACGAGAACTCAAACTGGAAGGCTATACCGACTCTAGCTTCCAAAGTGATGTGGATGACTCGAAGTCAACCTCTGGATTTGTGTTCATGCTCAATGGCGGTGCTGTCTCTTGGAAGAGTTCCAAGCAGGACACCACAGCGGATTCCACCACTGAGGCTGAATACATTGCAGCATCAGCTGCTGCTAAAGAGGCCGTTTGGATGAGGAAGTTCGTCCAAGAGTTGGGCGTTATTCCTGAATTTGTTGGTCCAGTCCCGGTGTACTGCGACAACACGGGTGCCGTTGCTCAAGCAAAGGAACCAAGGTCTCATCAAAGATCCAAACACGTACTGAGGAAATACCACATAATCCGGGAGATTGTGGAAAGAGGAGACATCAGTGTCGAACGAGTGGCCTCTGCAGACAATATCGCTGATCCACTTACTAAGCCTTTGCCAGGACCATTGTTTGACAAACATCGCGAAGCAATGGGTCTACGTAGTATGACTAGTTGGCTATAGGGCAAGTGGGAGATTGTAAGAGTGGGTGCCCAGTGAGCCAACTGTGTGGCTATGGGCTTTGTTGACTCTTTGTATAAACAATCTTTTGTTTAATATTATTTACACTTTTATGGCAATGACTTTATATTACTTCATATTGTTATATTGTGATATACTATTGTTGTTTTGATAAAGACCTTGAATATACTATAGTGTATGTAAGATGTGGTAGAACATGGAGATGTCTATCATGAAATACATCTTATAGTCACTGTATATTCTAAAACCGTTCCTAGTCGATTGAGCTGTCCGATAATAAGGATAAGGATCGCTCGAGTTTGAGACTAGCATTTGCGATGCGGAGTACCACGTTTCATTGGTAGGGAACATGGAGATGTTCGAAGCATGCAAATGGATATTCATAGGATGAATAGTCGAACTACCCTATCCGGACTTTCCAAGTGGTTATCACTTATCGAGTGGATAAAGTCCGCGGTTTTGGTTGTACACCATTAGTCCTTACGACTTGAAACATCATGGAGACTCTATATGCTAGTACTGTGCTTTGACTCGTTTACCGACTCTGAGGGGGTCATCAGGTGTCGAGATTGGGTACAGTTACGACACATATAGGAGTCAATGCATTGTTGTCAAGGATTCACCACATACTTGCGAGTGTGGATATCCTATGCGATCTGAGGAGATATTAGTGTGACAAATCTCTGGCCAGAGTACTTGATGTGATTTAAGAAATGGTTTCTTAGTAGCACATGCGATGTCACTAATTTGATCTTCAAGATGTATTGCATAGTTATCGAATCTTGAGCGACTCTCGATATACCAATGGTTGTTGATTCGATCGGGATATATGGATGAAGGGACCGTACTGTACGTTAACCAAAATCTACTGGTTCTTGTAGGAACTATCAGTGATACCTAGGGAATCATGGGGCGATGTTGCTAGGCGCTTTACCATGATTCGTTGGGCAAGTCGGAAAGTGTTGTTCCGAGTCACAAGGAGTTGTGAGCCCACGGCTAGCTGTATCCCTGAACCATTGAGGGTCACACAGTGTAATGGAGTTTTAATCCCCGTTGAGATAGTTAAATTTAAAGAGTTAAATTTAATGAACTAAGGAGTTGGACTTCTTAAATAAGAGTAAGGGAGTAGGATTTCCTAAAATGACATAGGGATGGACATTTTTGGAAACCACTGAATTCGGATTCAGGAAAATTTATTTTGACTTTAAAACGTGCAGAAATGGTTTCTGTGCACATTGGTGAAATCGTTTCATCAATCGGAGTCACGATGAATTTTATATTAATTTCTGAACGAGCGGGCTTTGCTTGTCGGGCCCCAGCTTATGACTAATGGGCCCTAAGGTGTTAGTGGCCTGCATTATAAATAAGTTATTTCAGTACAGAAATTACACACAACAGGTCATAATTTTTGAGAGCAAAAATCGAAAAACCCTAGCTCTCTCAAATAATATTTCGGCCGCCCCCTTGCTCTGTCACAGAGAAATTCCGGTCTGTGATTTTGAATCACAGTAAGGAATAACGAATCAAATTCGTGTATTCTCTTCGCAGAAAACTTCTGATAGATTTTCTAGTGCAATCTATCAGAGGGATTAAACCTCTGTTCGTGGACCTGATTGAAGGCGTTCATCGGTTCCAGGGAGAGACAACAAGAGCAGAATTGTTCTGTTGGTGTCCATTAATCTCGTTGCGAGATTTGAGGTAAAATTTATTTAATTGTTATTTAAATTTTACACACACAATAATTCAATCGTTGTATGGTTGATACCCACACCATGGAATCGTTCCATGAGAAAATTTTTAAACTTCCGCTGCACCGGGTATCAATCGTAATTGGTCTGGGAACTCGCCAGTTTTCCAACATATATTTCCCAGTAAAAGCAACTAAACATGCATATCAAACATATATCAAGATCATGATATAAAAGTAATACAATGCATGTTTAAAAACAAGGTTCATCTCTTATCGAATTCTATCGTTTCATCGGTTGGGATCCCGAGAAGTAGATATCATAACTAATCCACCGACTCTCCCGATCGAGGTGGGGCTACTTATCTCACTTCTCTAGACTTTGAAGCCATTATATATGTAAATCAGACGCTAGGCTAAAACAACCACCCAGGCCATACATATACAATTCCTCAAATCGTCTATTTGAACGTTTCCGTTCATTTCAAAATCAAGGAATAAGTCTTTCAAGATGAATGCAATATATATCATCATCAAGGCATTCATTATATCAAGAACTTATTCAACAACTCAAATGAAAGCACATAAGAGCAAATAAACAAGCAAGTATGTGATTTAGGGAAACTCGATACAAACCATCTCGAGTTGTATTCCCAATCAAATAGTAGTCTACTTTTACCTTCGTATTTCGTCTGTTCTGAATTCTTCAACCTCAAAACATGCACATCAATCTTTGTTCAATTCATTCCTTTCAGAATCGAGTCGAAATCATCAGCACATCTTCAATCAAATCATTTCAAACCTCAAGCGAACTTCCTCGGTTCACAATTCGACTTCTTGAGTTGCTTGAGCTCGTAGCATGTCTGAAATATAAAGATTGCATCTAACAAAATCAGTATACAATCCCAAGATCATTGGCTCAATCTTAGACTATCCATATGGCTTCACCACATAACCAAGCATCGTAGCGATTGTAAATCGGGAATCGTTACGGTATCGAATTCATTTCGAACTTATTTAACCTCAATCCAATTCATACGTCCATTCCAAATCAATACTACATCGTTCGAATCTTCATATCAGCAGCTATACATATCAATATCAGCTGGAAATCATAACAAGTTTATTCATTCATCCATATTCGATCCGGTTTCGAAAATAAACGATACAACACGTCAAGAACAAAATCAAAACTCAAAGTACTGATCTCTGCCATATATCGATCTTCAAAAAATATCGAAAGGATCAAATACTTACATCAAATCTAAGTACTTGTCTCAAGGATTCCAGAACATCTTTCGAAATCGAAATCGGACGCCCGAATCAAAAGTTACGGCAATTTGAAGAAATCAAAATCATAAGAAAGGAAAAGGTTTCGACCTTTGTTCTAACTTTCTGAAACCTTTTTGCTTCAAACACGTTTCATTCTGATTAAATTGGATAGATATTGCATAAATTGCAATTTAGTCCCTCAAGTCTTCAGTAATTGCAACTCAGTCCTTGGCCTTCGTTTTAATTCAATTTCAATCCAAAATAATTTAAGAATATTAGAATTTAAATCAAAACTCTAAACATTCCCAAATTAAATATACTCGGATTAAAATAAATTAAATTCGGATTAATTAAATAATCCCGACTGTTTGCACTTCAGCCCTTCAAATGTCAGTATGTGCAAATCAGTCCCTGATCGAGTCATATCTTCCAAATTCATCTTCTTTAATTTCCGAAACATGGAATTAAATCTTCAATTCCATAAATATTCAAATCAAATATTTATTCTTTTAATTTAAGAATTCTCGGAATTTAATTCTCAAAATCCGCATATTCTCAAATTAAATATTTTCAGCTCGGAAATTAAATCTATCATTTTCAAAACATCTCAAATCAATATTAGCCCAGAATATGGAATTTAATTCTCAAATTCCATAATTAATAATTTAATATTTTCGGGCCTTACAAACCACCAAGCCATACCTAGCCTAGGGACCCTGAAGAACCCTGAACAGCAGTCATACAAGCCATGGCTAGGAGAAAACGTGAATATGATCAACAAAATACAAGAACCGTGCGCATACATCCAGAAACCGATTTGATCTTCTGAAAATTTCAATAAAAAGTCTGATGCCTACACACACACACGCATAATAACTGATATGGCACGAAAAATAGAGAAAGAATCATGCCTTTCACCGTAGAATTAATAGAGCAAATTGCGTAGAATGTTCCGGGACGACGGGACGACGAACAACCTTTCTTGAAGCTTCAAAATATCGAGGCTATGGAGGTTATGTTTTTTTTTTCTCAGATGGAGGCGTGAAGAGGGTTTGGAAGAAGATGGGAGTCGGCTGATTGGGGATGAGAGATAGGGTAGGTTTGTTTTAAATTTGATAAATAGAATTAAAATAGGATATTAACTAATTTAGAAATAAAATCATACCTAATTAAATATTTAAAACTCAAAAATATCTTAATAAATCTGATAACACAACCAAAATCCCGAAATAATATTTTAGGCAAATTTTAAAAATTAATAAAAGTCAATAAAGAGACTAATTTTGGCTAAAAAGAAACCCTTAAATAAATATATAATTAAATACTAAAATTTTCATGACAAAATACCTTAAAATATTATTTTAAGGCTCATAAAACTCATAAAATATTTTTGGCTAAATATTTTGGTATCTCGTCCGTCCACGCGATCAAAACAATTAATTCCTTAAAAATCTAAAAATCCTAATATTACGGGTTAAATGCTAAAATAAATTTAAATCATGCAAATAATTTACATAATAACACATAAATGTCATTTATCCCAAATATAAATTTTAAATAATTATTTTTCTTAATTATGCATGCGAATTTACGTATTAAAATTTTTCGGGTGTTACAATTCTCCCCCCCTTAAATTGAATTTCGTCCTCAAAATTAAAGTACTTACCCAAACAACTCCGGGTAGCGAGTCGTCATGTCTGCCTCGGTCTCCCAAGTAGCTTCCTCCTCTGAGTGATTCAGCCACTGGACTCTGACCATCGGTATGACCCGCGTCCTCAATCTACACTCCTCCCTAGCCAAGATCCGTATAGGCCTCTCCTCAAATGCTAACTCCGGTGTCAACTGAAGAGGCTCAAAATCCAACACATGTGACGGGTTCGAGATGTATCTCCGAAGCATGGATGCATGGAATACATTGTGCACTGCCGCTAGCCCTGGTGGTAGAGCTAAACGGTAGGCCAACGTGCTAACTCTCTCCAAGATCTCGAATGACCCTATATATCTAGGGTTAAGCTTGCCTCTCCGGCCAAATCGCACTACTCCCTTCATAGGTGACACCTTCAGGAATACATGATCACCTACAGCGAACTCCAAATCTCGTCGTCGAGTATCTGCATAACTCTTCTGACGACTCTGAGCAGTCCTCATGCGATCCCGAATTTGGGTCACAATATCAGCAGTCTGCTGCACTATCTCAGGACCCAATAGGATTCTCTCTCCAACCTCATCCCAATGAAGAGGAGATCTGCATCTCCTCCCATACAAAGCTGCATACGGAGCCATACCTATAGACGCCTGAAAGCTATTGTTATAGGTAAACTCCACTACGGCAATCTCGTCTCCCATGAGCCCTGAAAATCGATGACACAGGCTCTCAGTAAATCCTCAAGAACCTGTATCACCCTCTCAGACTGACCATCTGTCTGGGGATGAAAAGCTATGCTGAAAGGTAATCTGGTCCCCAATGTTGTATGCAGACTCTTCCAAAACACGGATGTGAATCTCGGATCTCTATCGGATACGATAGACACTGGTACGCCATGTAGTCTAACAATCTCCTTGATGTAAAGCTCTGCATACTGTGTCAAGGAGTAGGTAGTCCTCACTGGCAAGAAATGAGCTGACTTGGTGAGTCTATCCACGATCACCCAAATAGCGGTACACCCTCTAGTACTCCTCGGAAGGCCAACTACAAAGTCCATCGTAATGTTCTCCCATTTCCATTCCGTAATAGGAAGAGGTCTAAGAAGTCCTGCTGGACGCTGATGCTTAGCCTTGACCTGCTGTGAGACCTCGATTCTAAACCACTAATCTCGGATTAAACAACAAGTAAGCGAACAAGAAATCCAAGAGTAAAACAATTCAAATTTTTTTTTTTTTTTTTTTTTAAAGGCCCGCGCCCGCGCGAGGTAACAAGCTCGCGCGCGCGCGGGCAAACGATCCCGAGACCAGCCCAAGGCTCGCGCCCGCGCGAGGTACCAAGCTCGCGCGCGCGCGGGCAAACCATTCAGAGGCCCAACGAAGGCCTCGCGCGCGCGCGAGGAACGCCTCGCCCGCGCGCGGAAGGCCTGGGCAGAAATGCTCAGGCTGCGGATTAAAAAAAAAAGGGATTCCGCGCTTGGTCCGACATGCCTTCAAATACATATGCAATAACAGAGTGTAGGGAAACATGCCATAACTAGTCATGCTTTCAGAAGGCATAAAAACAACCAGAAGTCTAAATCGATACAACAACAACATACTTCGATTTTAGATTACAATCCGAATACAAACTAATTCGAATAACAAAACATATCAAGTTCGAGTTCTAACATGCTTCAATCTTAAACTAGATAAACATGCGAATTCGACTTCTAAACCAAGTCTCACTTCTACTACTTGCCCTCGAAGCTAACCATGCCTCTTCTGACTTGTTCCTGCCCCACCTGTTGCCAAGTACACATACAAAACAAAGCAACAACCGGATAACCGGTGAGAATGATAATCCCAGTAAAAGCAACATATCAAGTAATGAATATACAACATGCTATCAAACCACATAATCAAGTCGAAGTTAATGATATGCATGTCTTTAAAACCAGGATATCGATTCTGATAAACACGAGAGTATTGCTCTGCTTTTGGGATCCCGAGGATGAGATCACGTAACGACTCACCGACTCTCCCAATCGAGGTGGTGCCACGTATCCCACTCCTCTAGACTTTGAGCAACCATAATGAGTATGCTAGCACTAGGCGAAATACTACGACCTAGGCCACTCAATCATAGTTCCCAAACGTCTAACAAAAAGCGCGGTTCTGCCCGCTGAAATCAAAGTTGGCTCAAGATGAATGCATAACAGAAACATAAACATAAGCCACATAACAAAACTCAATCAATCAACAATTACAAGTTCCACGTTCTAGAACAAGTATCAATGCAATATGTGATTTAAAAAGGGAAACTCGAGAACCAACAGTCCCGAGTATGCTATCCCGCTACGATGACTGCTTTTACCTTTCAATGCAGTAGTTCCAACTCCAGGAAAGCTACAACAAAAGATTGTATCAACAACTATACAATCTAAACAACAACTACGGATCAAGGTAAATCTCATTACCGATCTTCGTCCAACTCTGAAACGATCAATCAGCTGCTAACTCAGGGCTTGACAACTCCAAACGAATCTGTTCAGATACAAGAGATTGATCAACAACAAAGACCAACTTACAAGCCAAGTTCAACAATTTCAAAAACGGTTCGAAACCCTCAAAACTCAAACCGACGGCATAACGGCTATAAACTGAACAAACCGGCAACGCAGACAGCATTTCAATACTGATATCAACTCAATTCAATGCTAAAACCACAACAACAAGACAAATCCAATAATCTCAAAATCCACATTTTCGAAAATGGCTTCCAAAAATCATAACAAATCCGGACGTTGCTCTAATTCAAAACCGATAGATAATAAACGATCAGAACTCTGTAGAGAACAACATACTCGAATCACAAACGATTCTAACAACATCCAAAAACTAGAATGTATCCGATCGTAGAAAAACTTACGATATAACGGAGCTCTCGCTGCATTGATCGATAATCTGCCTTCAGAATTAATTTCTAACGGACGGATCGAGCTCGGACTGGATTTTGAAAGCTCAAAAGCTCCAAGAGGCGTCTTCAATGGAGGCTCACGGTTGGGATGAGGAAGGAGGTGACTTGTGAAATAAAATCAAGTGTAGATAATATATAAAATCAACTATTTGCGTTTTAGTCCCTGAAAAATCCAATTTTTGCAAAAAGGACCCTGATCAAAATCAAACCAGCTCGAGAACTCTGTAATCTCTGATTAACTCAAATAAATTCAATTAAGATAAAAACGGGGCGTTACAATTCTCCCCCACTAAGAAGGGATTTCGTCCTCGAATCCACAAGAACCATAACTCATAAGATAGAATAAAGAACTAAAGACAGTAAGAAGAACTCACGTCATCCGAATAGCTCTGGAAAATGCTGTCTCATGTCAGACTCTGTCTCCCAAGTCGCTTCTTCAACACCGTGACGGCTCCACTGCACCTTCACTAACGGAATCAACTTGGTTCTGAGTTGCTTTTCTTTCCGATCAAGGATCTGAATCAGTTGCTCAAAAAAGCTCAGGGTCTCGTCTAACTCGGCTTCGTCAGGCTGAATGATATGGGAAATATCTGGTTGGTACTTTCGCAGCATAGAGACGTGAAAAACGTCATGAATACCAGATAAAGACGGAGGAAGTGCAAGTCTGTAGGCAAGATCGCCTATCTTCTCGAGAATCTCGTACGGACCGATGAATCTCGGAGATAACTTTCCTCTCTTACCGAATCTGACGGTGCCTCTGAACGGAGAAATATTAAGGAATACACGGTCTCCCTGCTCAAAACTCAGAGGTCGACGTCTGACATTCGCATACTTCGCCTGTCTATCTTGAGCTGACTTCATTCTGGTCTGAATGATCTTAACCTGCTCTGCCATATCTCTAAGCATCTCCGGTCCCAAATCTGGTGACTCGGACAATTCATCCCAAAACAACGGAGATCGGCACTTTCTACCATACAAAGCCTCAAAAGGCGCCATACCGATACTCGCTTGGAAGCTGTTGTTGTAAGAAAACTCGACAAGAGGCAAAGAATCCTGCCAACTAGTGCCAAAATCTAGCACTACCGCTCGCAGCATATCCTCCAACGTCTGGATAGTCCGCTCTGACTGTCCATCTGTCTGAGGATGATAAGCTGTACTCAGATGCAAACGAGTACCAAGTGCCCCCTGAAGACTGTGCCAGAAGTGAGAAGTGAATCTAGGATCTCTGTCTGAAACGATCGACTTCGGCACACCATGCAATCTCACAACATTGCTAACATACAACTCAGCCATCTGATCATGACGATACGTCATCCTGTACGGAATAAAACACGCAGACTTCGTCAATCGGTCGATCACTACCCAAATAGCATCGCATCCTCGAACGGATCGTGGTAGCTTCGTGACAAAATCCATAGAAATGTGATCCCATTTCCATTCAGGAACAGATAGGTTGTGCAAAAGACCACCTGGTCGCTTCCACTCTGCTTTCACTTGCTGACAATTCAAACACCGAGATACAAATCTCGCAACATCGTCCTTCATTCTCTTCCACCAGAACTGACTCTTCAGATCGTTGTACATCTTACGACCTCCAGGATGAACGCTAAACCGACTGCAATGAGCCTCTCGGAGAATACGCTGTCTCAACTCCGAAATATCAGGCACAACAATACGGTTATTCACAAACAAAACGTCATCTCTAACCTGGAATTCTGACTGATGCCCAGTTCTAACTTTCTCTACCGAAACCTGAATGCTCGGCTCAGACTTCTGTGCTTCTCTGATTGCAACAAACAACTCCGGCTCGGCTTGAATAGCAAACACTCTGATAGTCTCCCTATCTGTTTCAAACTCTAAACCAAAAGTGCAACAATCATCGACCAACTGAGAAACACCGATAGTTGAAAGAGATAAAGAACAAAGCTTTCGGCTCAAGGCATCTGCAACTGCATTCGACTTCCCTGGATAATACTTGATCTCACAGTCAAAATCCTTCAACAGATCTAACCATCTTCTCTGTCTCATATTCAGCTCTGCCTGTGAAAACAAGTACTTAAGACTCTTATGATCAGAAAAGATCTCGAAAGACTCACCATAAAGATAGTGACGCCAGATCTTCAAAGCAAATACAATCGCTGCAAGTTCAAGATCATGAACAGGATAACGAGTCTCGTGCGGTTTCAGCTGCCTCGATGCATACGCTATCACATGCTTATGCTGCATAAGAACACAACCCAAACCTCGGTTAGAAGCATCACAATACACTGTGAAACCTCCAGTACCCTTCGGAATAGAAAGAATTGGAGCACTGGTCAGTCTCCTCTTTAGATCAACAAAGCTAGCCTCACAATCTGGAGTCCAGACAAAAGGCGCATTCTTCTGAGTCAGCTGGGTAATAGGCTTGGCAATAGACGAGAAACCCTCGATGAAACAACGGTAATAACCAGCTAAACCCATGAAGCTTCGGATCTCAGGTACTGATGTCGGTCTAGGCCAATTCATAACCGCTTCGATTTTGCTGGGATCGACAGAAATCCCGTCTTCAGAAATAATATGACCGAGAAAGACAACTCGATCTAACCAGAATTCGCATTTCGATAGCTTGGCAAACAACTGCTCAACTCCTAAAATCTGCAAGACGATTCTCAAGTGTTCTGCATGGTCAGTACGGTTCTTCGAGTAGATAAGAATATCATCGATGAAAATAATGACGAACTCATCTAAATAACGTTGAAAGATACGGTTCATCAAACCCATAAAAACAGCTGGAGCGTTAGTCAAACCGAACGGCATGACTATAAACTCAAAGTGGCCATACCTCGTTCTGAATGCGGTCTTAGGAACATCTTCCTCTCGCACTCTCAGCTGAAGGTAGCCTGACCTCAGATCAATCTTAGAGTAGACAGAAGAACCCTGCAGTTGATCAAACAAGTCATCTATTCGGGGTAAAGGATACCTGTTCTTAACTGTAGCCTGATTCAATTGGCGGTAGTCGATACAGAGCCGCATAGAACCATCCTTCTTCCGAACGAATAGAACAGGAGCACCCCAAGGCGATACACTAGGTCTGATGTATCCCTTGGCAATCATATCCTCAAGCTGCTCCTTCAACTCTCTCAATTCAATAAGTGCCATACGATAAGGAGCTTTTGAAATAGGTTGAGTACCTGGCACTAAGTCAATGCTGAATTCAACCTCTCGAATGGGTGGCAATCCAGGAACATCTTCCGGAAACACACCAGCAAAATCTCTAACCACTGGTAAGTCAACCAAAGCTGGGCTAGATTTCAGTACATCAACCGCATAAACCAAAAATCCTTCTGTACCTCTCTGTAACAAACGAGTCATAGATAACACTGAAATCAAAGGAATTCTAGATCGAGAACCCTTACCAAAGAATTTCCACTTGTCTGCCATTTCAGGTCTGAACCTGACAACCTTCAGAAAACAATCAACTGTCGCCCTGTACTTGGTTAAAGCATCTATCCCAAAAATACAATCAAAATCTGACAACCCAAGCACAATACAGTCTAATTCTAACAAATTCCCCTCGAAACAAAATTCACAGTTCCTGACTAGTCGGACAGAAACAATTCCTCCACCCAAAGGTGAAGTAACAGCTACTACTGTAGGCAACAATTCAGTTGGCAAAGCATGCAATAACACATATTTCTCAGAGATAAAGGAATGGGAAGCACCGGTATCTATCAAGACATGAGCAGAATGACCGAAAATCGAACAGTTACCTGCTATGACATCGTCAGGTGCTGCCTGAGCCTGATCCTCTGTCAATGCAAAGACTCGTGCTTGCTGTCTCGGAGGCTGATTTGCACTAGAGCTACCTCCCTGTCTGTTCTGCTGTTGCTGGGGTTGGAAAGAGTGCACTGCAGACGACTGCCTCTCCGGCTGAGCTGCAGGTCTAGACGAACTCCCACTCTGAGCTCTATCTCTATTACGTTGAGGGCACAATTTAGAGAAGTGTCCCGGTTGCTGACATGTGTTACAATTGCCGAAGACTCCCACACACTGATCCGGTGAGTGTCTTCCTCCACACTTGCTGCAGTACAAGGATGATGACCCAAAACTCGGTCCTGAACCGAATTGCTTCGAACCACTGGAACTGGACGAACTGTTCCCCTGTCTCTTGAACTGTTTACCTCTTGCCTTGTACTGATCCTTTCTGTTTCCCTCACTGTTTCCACCTTCATACCTCTGCTGCTGGTTCTGATGTTGAGGTGGCTGATTCTGGTACTGAGATGGTTGGTTCTGATACTGTCTCTACTGCTGAGGTGTCCCCTGATTACCTCTTTGCCTCCACAAGCCTGCTTCTGCTCCCTTTGCGTAATTCATGGCATCCGCAAAGTTGTTAGGCCTGTTGGTGTTAACCAACGTGAAGACATCGGGGTTCAACCCGTTGATGAACTGATCTGCCTTAGCTTCTTCATCTCCGGCAATTAGCGGTGCAAAACGCAACAGACTATCGAACTTAGCCACGTACTCTTCAATGTTCAGATTCCCTTGCCTCAGATTTGCAAACTCTGCTCCCTTATCCTTACGATACGAGATAGGGAAAAACCGCTTATAAAACTCAGATTTAAAAAGAGTCCAAGTAACCTCTGTACCTCTACTCTCAAATGCTTTCTTTGTCATGATCCACCAGCTCTTAGCACCACCACGCAGCTAATGAATTACTAACCTGATTCGGCGGTCATCTGTGTAGTCAATGAAATCAAACAACTGATCCATATTATCCAACCAACTCTCACAGTCAACTGGATTTTCTGAACCCATCAACAATGGCGGATTGAACGACTGAAACCTCTTCAGCAAGGTTTCCATAGGAGTTGCTGAAGCATCCAACTGATCAACCTCAGTGCTAGCTTGCTCAGTCGCAGGGATAACTGGTGGTGTGTTTCTGTTTATCACTCGACGAGGACCCATCTGATAATCAAAGGTTAGCACACGAGATATCTCAATCTCTACCATCAGTGCCCTTACAACCGCTTGGAATACCGAAAACCAGTCGAGAACAGAAACAGTTATATCTCAAGTAGATCATGCTTTATTAATTTAAATCACACAACCATGTAATTCAAATAATGCTCAAACAATAAAGCATGCTCGCATGGAATTAAGTACACAATTAAATAATTCAAACACATGCGAGGAGTCATTACACACAGACTCGATCTACCCCGCTCACTCTAGTCCGACCAAGAATCTTAACGCTCTGATACCACTTAATGTGAGACCTCGATTCTAAACCACTAATCTTGGATTAAACAACAAGTAAGCGAACAAGAAATCCAAGAGTAAAACAATTCAAAAGTTTTTTTTTTTTTTTTTTTTAAAGGTCCGCGCCCGCGCGAGGTACCAAGCTCGCGCGCGCGCGGGCAAACGATCCCGAGACCAGCCCAAGGCTCGCGCCCGCGCGAGGTACCAAGCTCGCGCGCGCGCGGGCAAACCATTCAGAGGCCCAACGGAGGCCTCGCGCGCGCGCGAGGAACGCCTCGCCCGCGCGCGGAAGGCCTGGGCAGAAATGCTCAGGCTGCGGATTAAAAAAAAAATGGGATTCCGCGCTTGGTCCGACATGCCTTCAAATACATATGCAATAACAGAGTGTAGGGAAACATGCCATAACTAGTCATGCTTTCAGAAGGCATAAAAACAACCAGAAGTCTAAATCGAAACAACAACAACATACTTCGATTTTAGATTACAATCCGAATACAAACTAATTCGAATAACAAAACATATCAAGTTCGAGTTCTAACATGCTTCAATCTTAAACTAGATAAACATGCGAATTCGACTTCTAAACCGAGTCTCACTTCTACTACTTGCCCTCGAAGCTAACCATGCCTCTTCTGACTTGTTCCTGCCCCACCTGTTGCCAAGTACACATACAAAACAAAGCAACAACCGGATAACCGGTGAGAATGATAATCCCAGTAAAAGCAACATATCAAGTAATGAATATACAACATGCTATCAAACCACATAATCAAGTCGAAGTTAATGATATGCATGTCTTTAAAACCAGGATATCGATTCTGATAAACACGGGAGTATTGCTCTGCTTTTGGGATCCCGAGGATGAGATCACGTAACGACTCACCGACTCTCCCAATCGAGGTGGTGCCACGTATCCCACTCCTCTAGACTTTGAGCAACCATAATGAGTATGCTAGCACTAGGCGAAATACTACTACCTAGGCCACTCAATCATAGTTCCCAAACGTCTAACAAAAAGGGCGGTTCTGCCCGCTGAAATCAAAGTAGGCTCAAGATGAATGCATAACAGAAACATAAATATAAGCCACATAACAAAACTCAATCAATCAACAATTACAAGTTTCACGTGCTAGAACAAGTATCAATGCAATATGTGATTTAAAAAGGGAAACTCGAGAACCAACAGTCCCGAGTATGCTATCCCGCTACGATGACTGCTTTTACCTTTCAATGCAGTAGTTCCAACTCCAGGAAAGCTACAACAAAAGATCGTATCAACAACTATACAATCTAAACAACAACTACGGATCAAGGTAAATCTCATTACCGATCTTCGTCCAACTCTGAAACGATCAATCAGCTGCTAACTCAGGGCTTGACAACTCCAAACGAATCTGTTCAGATACAAGAGATTGATCAACAACAAAGACCAACTTACAAGCCAAGTTCAACAATTTCAAAAACGGTTCGAAACCCTCAAAACTCAAACCGACGGCATAACGGCTATAAACTGAACAAACCGGCAACGCAGACAGTAGTTCAATACTGATATCAACTCAATTCAATGCTAAAACCACAACAACAAGACAAATCCAACAATCTCAAAATCCACATTTTCGAAAATGGCTTCCAAAAATCATAACAAATCCGGACGTCGCTCTAATTCAAAACCGACAGATAATAAACGATCAGAACTCTGTAGAGAACAACATACTCGAATCACAAACGATTCTAACAACATCCAAAAACTAGAATGTATCCGATCGTAGAAAAACTTACGATATAACGGAGCTCTCGCTGCAGTGATCGATAATCTGCCTTCAGAATTAATTTCTAACGGACGGATCGAGCTCGGACTGGATTTTGAAAGCTCAAAAGCTCCAAGAGGCGTCTTCAATGGAGGCTCACGGTTGGGAGGAGGAAGGAGGTGACTTGTGAAATAAAATCAAGTGTAGATAATATATAAAATCAACTATTTGCGTTTTAGTCCCTGAAAAATCCAATTTTTGCAAAAAGGACCCTGATCAAAATCAAACCGGCTCGAGAACTCTGTAATCTCTGATTAACTCAAATAAATTCAATTATGATAAAAACGGGGCGTTACACCTGCTGACAAGTCAAGCACTCTGACACAACTCTTCCGATGTCTCTCTTCATCCCGGGCCACCAATACAATAGCTGCAAATCTCGGTACATCTTCGTACTTCTGGGGTGAATGGAGTACGGAGATGTGTGAGCCTCTGCTAGAATCTCATCTCTCAACTGATCGACGTTCGGTACCCACATCCTACCATGGTACTGAACAATGCCATCCACAACTGTATACAGAATACCACCCTTGGCCTCATCTCTCTGCCTCCAACGCTGCAACTCCTCATCTGTAGACTGTCCCTCTCTGATCCGATCCCGTAGAATCGGCTGCACCATCAACACTGACAAGCTCGGTGCATGACCACTCGAGTAAAACTCCAAATCAAACCTCTGAATCTCACTCTGCAGTGGTAACTGCACTGTCAAACACGATACCACTGACTTCCGACTCAAAGCATCGGCCACTACATTAGCTTTACCTGGATGGTAGCTAATGTAACAGTCGTAATCCTTAACCAACTCCAACCATCTCCGTTGCCTCATGTTCAACTCCTTCTGAGTGAAGAAGTACTTGAGGCTCTTGTGATCAGTAAAAATCTTGCACTTCTCGCCATACATATAGTGCCTCCAGATTTTCAAAGCGAAGACCACTGCTGCTAACTCCAAGTCATGTATCGGGTAGTTATGCTCATGAATCTTCAATTGCCTCGACGCATAAGCAATAACCTTACTACACTGCATAAGTACTGCGCCTAAACCTAGCTTAGACGCGTCGGTGTACACCACTAACTCCTCTTGTGGTACTGCCATCGCCAAAATCGGTGCGGTAGTGAGTGCTTCCTTCAGCTGATCGAAGCTCCTATGACAGTCTGAACTCCAAATAAACTTTGCATTCTTCTTGGTTAAGGAAGTCAAGGGTACTGCAATAGAGGAAAAACCCTTGATGAACTTCCTATAATATCCTGCCAAACCCAAGAAACTGCGAATCTCCGAAGCATTCCTCGGAATACCCCATTTCTACACTGCCTCAACCTTCGACTGATCCACTGCAATCCCATCTCTCGAAATAATGTGGCCAAGAAATGCCACCTGCTCAAGCCAAAACTCGCACTTGCTGAACTTGGCATACAAACGATGCTCCCTCAAAGTCTGCAAGGCTGTCTGTAAATGCTGCCTATGCTCCTCGATGCTCCTAGAGTAGATCAAGATATTATCAATGAAGACTATGATGAACTGATCAAGATACGGCTGAAATACCCGGTTCATGAGATCCATGAAAACCACTGGAGCATTGGTCAGCCTAAATGGCATCACTAAGAACTCGTAATGCCCATAACGTGTCCGGAAAGCAGTCTTGGACACATCTGCCTCTCTAACTCGCAGCTGATGATAACCAGATCGCAGGTCGATCTTGGAGAACACCGAAGCTCCCTGCAACTGATCAAATAAGTCCTCTATCCTCGGCAGTGGGTACTTATTCTTCACTGTGACCTTGTTGAGCTCTTGATAATCTATGCACAGTCTCATACTGCCATCCTTCTTCTTCACAAATAACACTGGAGCTCCCCATGGAGAAAATCTAGGACGAACAAAGCCTTTCTCTAATAACTCCTGAATCTCAATCAAGTTCAAATGCCACAAACTAGATTCAAAAATCTCTACTTACACTGAAACTTCAACTCTTTCATCTCGGTAGGAGCAAGTCGGTACGGTGCCTTTGAGATAGGCACGGTGTTTGGCACTAAGTTGATACTGAACTCCATATCTCTCACTGGTGGAATTCCCGCAACATCCTCCAAAAAGACGTCCGGAAAATCACGAACTACCTCTATCTCTGATAATGATCTGCTAGATGGTTCTGAGGCCGTGACAATACTCGCTAGAAAACCTCGGCAACCCCGTCTCAACAGCTTCCTCGCCTGAATATAAGATATCACCTGAGGAATATCACTGCTCTGAGATGCATGAAAAGTAAACGGGTCGCCTCCCGGCGGTTTCACTGACACTGTCCTCCGACGAAAATCAATCGAAGCTCCATTGAATGTCAACCAGTCCATACCCAATATCAAATCAAATCCGCTCAAGGGCAAAACCACTACATCTGCGCAAATGGAGTGCCCCTGCAGCTCCAATCCCAACTCTCGGATGACACTAGAAGTAGTAATAATCTGCCCTGACGGCATAGTGACATCATAACCACTGTCGACAATCTCAGGTGTGATGCCTATCCGTCTAATAAACTATAGGGAGATAAAAGAATGCGTAGCCCCTGAATCTAGCAACGCAAATGTGGAGTTGCCTCCAACTAGAATTCTCCCTGCATGCAGAAGAATCCCAACAATTTCATACCACTACTAAACTTTTCCCCCAAAGATGAGTCACTAATAACCCTTAATTCTAATCACAAGTAAAACATGCTTCCTATTCCAACATGCAGATAGAAAAATCCCGAATAAAAAATTATTCCACAAAGAAAAATCGAAATTCTTAAACAAAGGAAGAAATTATAAAATACTAGGGGTAAGATATACCGGTGATCAAGGAGGTATATGGGTCTGCCTCCTCAGCCTGCATCACGAACACTCTCCCTGTAGTGTTCTTCTTCCTCGAGCAATTGTCCATCTGGTGCCCTGGCTCTTTACAATGAAAGCAGATGCCCGCTCCTAGAAGACATGGTCCTGGATGCATCTCCTGGCACTTCAAGCAAGTAGGATATCCTCCAGTATTAGGGGCCCCGCCCCTAGGCTGCTATCTCTGCTGCTGTGGCTTCTGCTAGTTCGGGCCTTTAGACGGCCCAGTAAACTACTTCTTCGCAGGAGGCTGCGAAGATGGTCGCTGATACCCAGACTGAAACTGCCTCTTACTCTGCTGCTCCTTCTAGATCTCTCTCCTACCCTCCTCAGAACGCAAGGCTCTACTGACTGCGGCCTCATAAGTGGGGACGTCTGCCATGCAAACGTCATGCTTGATTTCTGCCCTGAGCCCCTCGATAAACTATCTCATCTTCTCAGCTGCACTGTCAGCAATCAATGGCACCAAGTGACAGCCCCTCTCGAACTGACGGATGTACTCCACAACTGTCTTGTCTCCCTGCCGGAGACTCATGAAATCTCGAATCATCCTACTGCACACGTCTTCAGTGAAATACTTGGAGAAAAACATCCTCCGGAAGTCTGCCCATAGCATAGTAGTCAGATTCACTCCCCTTGATGCACTCTCCAACCATAAATCTGCATCACCCTTCAGCATGTACACTGCGCATCTCACCTTGTCCGCATCAGTCAACCCCATATAATCAAAGATGCTCTCCAAAGAATGGATCCACCCCTCAGCAACGAGTGGATCTGTGGCACCTGAGAACTCCTTCGGTCCCTTCTTCTGGAACCTCTCAGCCATGTCCTCATCATGGGAAAGTCTCGGACGTGCCGCCTGCTGCTCCAACAAAGCAGTAATCCCAGCCATCATGTTTGCATTGGCCTGCTCCAATGCTGAAAGAGGATTCTGCGGAGGTGGGGATTCCCCACGCCTGATTTCTGGTCTCGGAGGCATTCTGCACCATCACATTTTTCTTTACGTAAATCGACATGCATAACTAAGTACTTAAAATTTTCTGCTAACATAAATGCTTAAGTCTTAAACATGCTACTACTAAATCATACTAAAAGCAATTAAAACTTACAGACCGGTAGCGTGGATTTCTGAGCTTGCACAGCAGTGATGACCCCTCCAAGAACGCGGCTTTGATACCAATTGAAACGTCCTAAACTTCTACGTAAATGCGGAAATTTTTATTTTTTTTTAAAAAAATACTAAGTAAAATAAATGTACATACATGCCCATACATATATGCACAACAATAAACAGATTTAAAAATAACATAAATAAAATGCAACATTTCTTACTTGAATATCTGAGTCAAACTTAAATAAAATATTGTCAAAACAAATAACTTAAAAGGTTGCATGCAATAAAATTATTTAAAGAAAATAATACCAAAATTCACCATTTAAAAGACCTAAAAGAGATAAATAAATAACAGAGTTTAAAATTATTAAAAATGTTCATAATGACTCAGCCGACGGTCACGGGGGATCACTGCCTGTCTGCTCATACGTCCTCACCACCGGTAGGTACCACATCATCCTCTACATACTCACCTGCACCACATAAGTGTAGTGAGCCTAGAGGCCCAACATGCTAACATAACAAGGGTTTAAAATAATTTAAATCACTGGAATACTAATACATAACATATACATGAATGAACCTGCTTAAAAATCATGAATCATAACTTAAAATCTTGCTTAAACTTGATCTTAATTATAATCATATAATACATACATAAACAATGTTGAGCATAACTTTTTCTAACATCGCATGGTCATATCCATAGTGTAACCTTAAACTTAAATGGTTCGACTGATCAGTCTCTTAAAACCAACGTATGCGGCGGTGACGAATCACCTCTTACTAGTAGTAAACTACCCTTAACATGTGGGGACTTGTCCCCCTTAAATTGTCACACTACTTCAACTTCCAACATAAAATTATTTTCTGGCTCAACTTTAAACATTAAATCGTACTATAAAAATTATTTCATGAATGCATGTACTTAAATAAAATGTGTGTCCTTCATATATATTTAATTAAATTTTTATACTAATATATAAATACTTAAATAACTTTCATGCAATATAATAATTAAATATATAATTAGGACACATGCAATTTCTCATGGTTTGTACTGAACTGCTGGCCCTAACACTCAAGCCCATTTTCTTAAATTCTGGCCCATTAACACTGAGACTGGCCCATTAACAAACACTTGGCCCAATAACAACTTAATCTGGCCCAATGGGCCCAAAAGCCCAATGACTGGCCCAATAACTTCCATGGGCCCCCAGGCCCATAAAAATTATTGGACTAACTTAATTAAATTTATTTAAGCCCAATAATAATTAAATTCAACCCAATTAATTAAATGGAACCCAATTAAATTTTTGGGATTTAATTAGGCCCATTAAACACTTAAACTTAAATAATATCTTAAAAATAAAATACCCGAGCCCGACTAACTTAACCCAGACCCGGACCCAACTAACATAACCCATGATTTTCCTGACCCGACCCGGACCCAACAACCCGACCCGGATCACCCCAAACCCTAAACCCGAACCCCCTTCCTCTATGCCTCTCGGCCGCGAGCAGCAGCCCTTCTAGGGCTGCTGCCGCCCTGCTCCGGCCGTCCCTGGCCGGAGCTTTGCCACCCAGACGTGGCCCACGTCTGGGCGGTCCTAACCTGCACCAGCCCCCAGCCCCATGCAGCCTGAACCACCATAACCGAAGCCCCTTCCACTAGCCCTAAACCTACGCCGATCTGCACCAAAGTTGGTGCAGTCAAGTCCAGCCCTTTCCTAGCCCTCTCCAGCCTTAACCACCAAGCCATACCTAGCCTAGGGACCCTGAAGAACCCTGACCAGCAGTCATACAAGCCATGGCTAGGAGAAAACGTGAATATGATCAACAAAATACAAGAACCATGCGCATACATCCAGAAACCGATTTGATCTTCTGAAAATTTCAATGAAAAGTCTGATGCCTACACACACACACGCATAATAACTGATATGACACGAAAAATAGAGAAAGAATCATGCCTTGCACCGTAGAATTAATAGAGCAAAGTGCGTGGAACGTTTCCGGGATGACGGGACGACGAACAACCTTTCTTGAAGCTTCAAAATATCAAGGCTATGGAGGTTATGTTTTTTTTTTTTTCTCAGATGGAGGCGTGAAGAGGGTTTGGAAGAAGATGGGAGTTGGCTGATTGGGGTTGAGAGATAGGGTAGGTTTGTTTTAAATTTGATAAATAGAATTAAAATAGGATATTAACTAATTTAGAAATAAAATCATACCTAATTAAATATTTAAAACTCAAAAATAACTTAATAAATCTGATAACACAACCAAAATCCCGAAATAATATTTTAGGCAAATTTTAAAAATTAATAAAAGTCAATAAAGAGACTAATTTTGGCTAAAAAGCAACCCTTAAATAAATATATAATTAAATACTAAATTTTCATGACAAAATAACTTCAAATATTATTTTAAGGCTCATAAAACTCATAAAATATTTTTGGCTAAATATTTTGGTATCTCGTCCGTCCACGGTCCCGTCTACGCGATCAAAACAATTAATTCCTTAAAAATCTAAAAATCCTAATATTGCGGGTTAAATGCTAAAATAAATTTAAATCATGCAAATAATTCACATAATAACACATAAATGTCATTTAACCCAAATATAAATTTTAAATAATTATTTTTCTTAATTATGCATGCGAATTTACGTATTAAAATTTTTCGGGTGTTACAGATTGTGCATTGTTGACTTCGGATTTAAGGGACGATCGGACGGTCCGAACTAGGATCGGAAGGTCCGAACTCTCTTATGCCAAGCAGGCAGGATTACTCAGCCATGGATTTTGACAAGTGTCAAGCATAGGACACTTTGGACGATCCAAAGTGGCGATCGGACGGCCCGAACTCGACGTGTATTGCATGCAAGCATTGAGCTGGATCGGACGATCCGAACTCGAGTTAGGAGGATCCGAACTTGACCAAAACTTTTTCCTATAAATAGGGGTCTTTAGAATTCATTTAGAATTACGAATTCCCGAGTTTCCTTCTTCTGTTATATCGTGTGAAACATACACTTGAGGGCCCTATCGGTTATTATAGAAGTTCTGGAATAACCAAGACGTGGTTATAGTCATCCGGGACTAGCGACTCCAAAGGGCTTACTACAGACGAAGGTATGGTCTGGAAATCTATTTAAGTTTTGGGAGTACTTATTAGCTTAGTTAAAGCTTGTAGAACTTGTGTAGTGATACGGTGAACTTTTGAATATAGGCTTGGAACCTAGGATCCTACTAAACTTGAACTAGCCTATAGGTACGTACACATTGACTGAGATTGCCAGCGAGTATACATGTTTATATGTTGCATTTATTTGGCATTATTATATGGCATGGTATATGATTTACCGTTTTCCATATTCATATGTCATGTGCATATACACGTTGAGCCTATAACTTGTTATACTTGATTATAGATCCGCTCAGCTCTATACTTGTCAGTCTGTCACGGAGAGTACCGCGATGGCGGGTACATGTATGTCTGACTACTCTAGTGTACTAGACGAGTGTGGACCTAGAGATTGATCCGTGAGCTTACAACAATCATTTGGTGCATGTACTGAGCATGACTTATCAGATGACCCTTTACTAGTCATCAAGGTTGCATGCATCGTATACATATGTTTACTCATGTTTATGTACTGGGCGTTAGCGCTCACGTCCTAGTTGTTATCTTGGACACCCCATTCCACGGGGCAGGTCACAGGATGGACGGAGCCGATAGTTTAAGACAGAACTAGGGAGCAGGAGCCTTGAGGAGTTATTTTATACAACAGGATTTGTTTAGCTGTATAATTTTTTTAGACAGTTTACTTTCTAGTTGTTCGATATGGTTGTATCACTATAGTATTAAGCCTTGAACTTTTGTACTAAGCTGATATGTAAATTATGGGTTATGTTTTCGCACGATTTACTCTGTTAAGAATTTATTCTTTCTTAAGTTTAATTCATGCTATTAGTTGCCAGTTAGTAGGTGATTCAATGCAGTGTAGCGACCCATCCCGGATCCACTACCTAATCAGAGATAAGAGCATAAAACATGCATTAAATAACATCGCTGCGGAAGACTTAAATATAAAAAGACCGGCGGAATACAACCGGTTAAACAGATTCGATCATACAACCCAATCGAATAACTTTAAATAAAACCTACAGTTAATCCTGCTGTCTTCAAGGTCACTTATTTCTCCAAGCTCCTGGTGCTCAAACCCTGCACCTAAATCTGCCCCGTCGAATAGGGTGTCCAGATATACAGAAAAGACTGAACGTGAGCTCTAAGCTCAATACGCAAATATGGATAAACATACAAATATGATGCATGCAAATGACAGGGTATCCATATCTGGGATAACTGTAAACAAACTGCTCAGACTGGCGCCTGGAATATAAGCTCGTCACATCGGGGTAGCTAACCACTGTGTGCGACCACTCATTCCCAAATCCCGGACGCGGACCGCGGAGTCCTCTAGATATCAGTACCTAAGGACTCAATATCAAACGTCCTAACAGGGCTGAGCAACCCTAACTGGCTCATCTCGAAAGATATACAGATGTACAGGCACAAGATGATATGCACATGCCGCATAACAATAATAACATGCAAACACATAAATGGAACATATAAGCATGCATATCCGCTGGCAATCTCAGTCAGTACTTACGTACCTTTCTAAGGCAGTCCTAGTAGTCCCACTCTAGGTTCCAAGCCTATCATCAAGTCTACAATGCAAATACCCATGCATCATTCAATAAGCTCTAAAAGCCTTAACTAAGCTATTGCATACTCCTAAATAATTTAAGGAGACCATAGCTATACCTGCGTCCGTCGTCAGCCCACTGATGGCGACTATCCTGCAACTAGGGGCACACCCCTGCTGCAGCTCCACAGCCTCGAGCACTGCTCCGCTAAACGAGTACTGCTCAGCTACTATGTCAGACACTGTCTGACTATGCTAAAATATATTCTCTACTCCAACTCTAAAATAAGAGTACCCAAAGCCCTAAAATAGAGCTACTAGGAGAAGGAGAGGAACTCGGAATTGGCAAGAAATGAGGAGCTCGGACCTCATATTTATAGGCATCGATCGGAAGCTCTGTTCCTCGATCGGAAGCTCCGTTTGTTTAGATCGGAAGCTCAGTTCCCCGATCGGAAGTTCCGTTCGCTACGTGTCAATTCGGTCCACATGCAACCACACACCTGTCACCGACAGCCATCGGAAGCTCCGATCCTGATCGGACATTCCGATCTCCTTGCTTCCGATGTGGTTCCGAACTCACCAAGATCGGAGGCTCCGATCCTGGATCGGTGGTTCCGATCCCACTCGAGTCATGAAACCCTCTAAGCCATTTTCGAGTGTCCTGGATCCATTTCTGGAATCCGTTAACCCTTCTGGAATTTCCTTAATCATGTTTTACTTAATCCCGACATGATTATACGATTTAATTACTCATTAATCATTAGTCATTAGTTTTGGATACGGGCCACTACATTCCCACCACCTTAAAAGGATTTCGTCCTCGAAATCTAAGGTAAACCTCGGAATATAGTACAAACCACTTGTCCAATTCAGCAATAGTTCCGGTTCCAAATATTGGGTCGAATAACCTTCGACAGACCCAATCCTTGATAAAATAGTGTAACACTATTGGCTACCGTCAGTTATCCATCGATAACCTCAACAACACGGCACCTTCGGTCCAAATTGCCCATTGAATCAGTCACACTGCCTACAAATCTTAGCGATGACACCCTTGCTAAGATAGTAATTAATCAGCAGTTATCTATAGATATGTACGAACTCCATCGCAGTCCAACTAGAGAACAAGATACAACACATTGTATCTCACTGGTCTAACGGTAACATCTCATCTCTTGATGTTATCGAAAAGCCCTAAACAATCGACCTAGATTCAACTCTCGGTCAAATCCTAGATATCCTTTTTCCAAGAACTCGAGTGAGTTACTTTTTATCACGAAGGATAAAATATATTTTCCAAAACAGTACCTTATGCGAATAGAAATGGCAGCTACCGGCCACCCGTTCGCAGAGCAATCGCACCACTGCACGCGACTCTAACCATTTGAAATCCTTAGAATAATTGCGATAAACCTTGATCCGAATCTTGCCATCGTAGATAGCATCTACTCGATTACATTAGTCATCCTGCCATGGATAACAACAAAATCCTGACAATTCCTGGCATCATAGTATGTACTTTCAGTACTCACCCTGCCATTGGCCAACAAATGTTCCCAAAGAACAACAACTAGCAAACAAAAATTACTAACCCCAATTGTGATAAGATCCTTATACACAATTTCTTGTCTAAAAGCATTCTTCGAGGTCGTCGTCTCGAAATTCACTAACATCATGCTGAAACTCCCAGATGGACCACGCCATCCTCAGCAGTAGTCTCAATCAGATGTTTACTTCCATATCAGAACTATAGATAGTATCAACGAAAACGATTCCGGTTAATCCTGTTCCAGATAACCAAACCCTTGGCTCCCTAGCGGGGATAACCAAACTGATTTACCGCGATCCCGCACAGAATCTATCAATATGGATGGCAATTACGTTATCAAATCCTTTCAATGACACAGCATATCAGAACGCACTGGGATATCAGTGACAACAATCCTGCCAGACTCAGAAACACAAGTCTCAGCTGTTGTCTCATCCCATTAAACAACTAATGCTATCATGCTAATGCTCATTGAAATCCAAAAGCACTTGTCGAATTACCGCTCAAGAACAACTCTTGAGAAATCTGCTGGAAGAACCCAAGCTGATCATTCCGACTAACAGTCTCCAAAATTCGTTCACTGACAACCCTGGAACAATCACTGAATCCTTTTTCCGCAACTGAATAAATCATTGCTAAAACCAAGCAATTTTCAGATCAAAATCCGTCACTGGTAGCCAAAGAAACGTTACCAACAACTACGATCGCAAAAGAAAACTAATGACCACTTTCGTGATCCGCAGAATCCAAAAGTCTCGATTCCCGCATCCCTGGAGATTCCTTAGCGACTAAAGAATTTCTTAAATGCACTTGAATCGCTATATCATAGCATACCATACTTAAGTACTATTCCAGCACTTCTTGATTCACTATATCCCAATCAGTACCAATTGGAATATTCTGATCAATCAAGTTGATCTACTGTAGCTCTTGCTATGCCTGACGATACAAATTCTAATCAGACAATCACAGATCAAAGAAAAATCCCATGGCCGATCACTATCAATGATCTCAATGCCACACGTCCGCAGATTCCAAATACTTGAAATCAAAAGAATCACAGCTAATTCAATCACTCATCTTTGACAGAGTCAGACAACAGTTACAAGTAGTCACTAGTGCTAAACCTGCACCAGTCTAGACATACTATCCACTGTCTATCTTCATCCAAGATGATCATAAGGACTTGTTCAACTCAAGCCGCAATACAAGTCCGAATGATTTCAACTATCGTTGAACATACTCCTGATAATTATATCTCTTGCTAAGACTGCAACAAATCGAGACTGAGGTTTCTTGCCGCGGTGTCCCACCTGAAATCACCACCAAGTGTACACTGGCATAAATCACGCTATCCTCACGCCTCAAATCGTCATGTACAATCCTTAGCATCGGATATAATCTATCACTGAAGGAAACCATCAATGCTGAAAGAAATACTAATCCTCGAGTCAAACGTTATAGGAAGTTCACAAACCAAACTCCTAGTTAGCCCCTATCACCAGAGCATCCAAACACCGACTAGATCCACTAGTCTAGCAGCAACCAATAGTCTAAAACTATCTGCTCAGAGTACGCACTTGTCAAGGAAATCCCTCCAAGACTGGTCCTTATGACAAAATCCAAAGCAATATCTCTGACGACAGTCAGACAATATCTAAACCACAGATACTTAACCAGCCAATATCTCTGACGACAGTCAGACGATATCTAAACCACTGATACCTAACCAAGGCAACTAATCCAAATTCATACCCCGTTGTGACTGTTACCACAACTCTAGACTAGTAGCCTTCCCACCGCCAATCCTGAAGCCGAAGGCTTCCAGACATTCTCCAAAGTACGAAAGACTCCCAGAGTAACATTGGCATAGGGTCGCGCTCCATCATGTCTAGTCATGGTCATAGTCCACAACTCTCGGTATATATATACTCGACTTGGTATCCCGATGAAATCCCATCATCACGAAGTCTCAACCTATGAAGGTTAATCAAGCTATTGATCTACGGAAATCACCTAGAACGAAACTCAAAATTCCAAAACAAGATCAATAATCCCATGCCCCCAGATGAATCACCTCATCAATGGCACTAACCCAGTCAAATGACTAAATAGGTCAATCCTAGGAAAACACCTAGACTAACCACACTTCAATTCGTTACCGCTGGCTTACCCAAAATCCATGAGCTAACCTAGTTGATTACCAATCAACTAATTCCAAGCCAAACTTTATAAAATTACTTGCAATCAATCACGAATTGCTGAACAAATAAAACATGTATCATTACTTCAAGTTATGTACAATTTTCTTTATTACAATCCCATGTAATACATACAGTATTCAAAATACAACAAATGTACATCCAATAACTTGAACTGATACAACCAAATTCTGACGATTTATTACAACTGAAATACTGTTTACAACTACAACAATACAGTATTTAAAATCATCAAATCTTGTCTTCGTTCCTTGAGCATGAAGCTTCCCATCGACACACGCATCGATACAAGCATACTCCCGTCCAAGTCTCTCTACATGTCCTCCTACGAAGAACTCCGGAGAAATGGCACGTAATAGCTAACCAGCTATGCTCTGCGTCAGTGCATGTCGGTCGACTTCTTTTGCTCGCGATCTACCATCAGCGTTCTTCTTGTATCTGAATCATGCTTTTGAACATGAAGTTTCCCGTATGCCTAACAAAATCATCAATGCAAGCATACCGGCAAAACCATGTTCTGCATGAGTTTACAGACCTTACGCTAGGAACCTGCCATGCCTTAGGCACTCGAAACATTCCCTAGTAAAGGTCTATCTGAAAATCTCTCCAACTACGAGTGGAGAATATTCGAGGACTGGAACCACATGGATTATTAAACACCATTCGTTCCAAAAAGCCCTCAGAGGTATCTGACGCGATATACTCGATCTTCTCTTCCAGTCTTCCTTGGCTGGAATGCATATATTCTTCGATCAACATCCCAATGCATCGAATGATGAACTGTCCACAGCAGTCAGTCTATCTATCGATATGCTACTACTGGTGTTCTCATCACTGTTGCATTCCTTATAGTAAAGACTTATGTCGCAAACCTCGGCAATGAAGAACCAAATCTTCTTTCGCTGGGCCTCAATCAATCCTACAAGGATAATCAAGAAGTCCTAATATCAATTTCCTAAGTCCCTTGCATGCATTGCTCTGATACCAATAAATGTAGCGACCCATCCCGGATCCACTACCTAACCAGAGATAAGAGCATAAAACATGCATTAAATAACATCGCTGCGGAAGACTTAAATATAAAAAGACCGGTGGAATACAACCGGTTAAACAGATTCGATCATACAACCCAATCGAATAACTTTAAATAAAACCTACAGCTAATCCTGCTGTCTTCAAGGTCACTGATTTCTCCAAGCTCCTGGTGCTCAAACCCTGCACCTAAATCTGCCCCGTCGAATAGGGTGTCCAGATATACAGAAAAGACTGAACGTGAGCTCTAAGCTCAATACGCAAATACGGATAAACATACAAATATGATGCATGCAAATGACAGGGTATCCATATCTGGGATAACTGTATACAAACTGCTCAGACTGGCGCCTGGAATATAAGCTCGTCACATAGGGGTAGCTAACCACTGTGTGCGACCACTCATTCCCAAATCCCGGACGCGGACCGCGGAGTCCTCTAGATATCAGTACCTAAGGGTACTCAATATCAAACGTCCTAACAGGGCTGAGCAACCCTAACTGGCTCATCTCGAAAGATATACAGATGTACAGGCACAAGATGATATGCACATGCCGCATAACAATAATAACATACAAACACATAAATGCAACATATAAGCATGCATATCCGCTGGCAATCTCAGTCAGTACTTACATACCTTTCTAAGGCAGTCCTAGTAGTCCCACTCTAGGTTCCAAGCCTATCATCAAGTCTACAATGCAAATACCCATGCATCATTCAATAAGCTCTAAAAGCCTTAACTAAGCTATTGCATACTCCTAAATAATTTAAGGAGACCATAGCTATACCTGCGTCCGTCGTCAGCCCACTGATGGCGACTATCCCGCAACTAGGGGCACACCCCTGCTGCAACTCCACAGCCTCGAGCACTGCTCCGCTAAACGAGTACTGCTCAGCTACTATGTCAGACACTGTCTGACTATGCTAAAATATATTCTCTACTCCAACTCTAAAATAAGAGTACCCAAAGCCCTAAAATAGAGCTACTAGGCGAAGGAGAGGAACTCGGAATCGGCAAGAAATGAGGAGCTCGGACCTCATATTTATAGGCATCGATCGGAAGCTCCGTTCCTCGATCGGAAGCTCCGTTCGTTTAGATCGGAAGCTCCGTTCCCCGATCGGAAGTTCCGTTTGCTACGTGTCAATTCGGTCCACATGCAACCACACACCTGTCACCGACAGCCATCGGAAGCTCCGATCCTGATCGGACGTTCCGATCTCCCTGCTTCCGATGTGGTTCCGAACTCACCAAGATCGGAGGCTCCGATCCTGGATCGGTGGTTCCGATCCCACTCGAGTCATGAAACCCTCTAAGCCATTTTCGAGTGTCCTGGATCCATTTTTGGAATCCGTTAACCCTTCTGGAATTTCCTTAATCATGTTTTACTTAATCCCGACATGATTATACGATTTAATTACTCATTAATCATTAGTCATTAGTTTTGGATACGGGCCACTACATGCAGGGTCACTACATTTTTGGTATCAGAGCATGCTTAGATTTTGGGATAAGTACTTGAGAATAATTATCCAGTACATGATCTCGAGTTAGCCGCCATTGTATTTGCACTCAAGATATGGAGACATTATCTTTATGGCGAGAAATTTGAAATATTTACGGATCACAAGTGTTTGAAATATTTATTCACTTAGGCGGAGTTGAATATGCGACAGAGACGCTGGATGGATTTACAAAAGACTATGATTGCGAGATTAAGTATCATCCAGGTTCTGCCAACATTACTGCTGATGCCTTGAGTTGGCAAGTGAGACTTTTTGCACTTCAGACTAGTGAATTATCTCATATGGTTCAGGAGTGATGTTCACTGAGTTTTACACTCAAGCATAAGAAAGGAAGAAATGGAATTCGTTTGTATGCTATTTTGTCTAAGCCAACATTGTATTCTTGGATTAGGGATACTCAGATATCTGATGTTAAGACTCAGCGTTTGGCACGTCTAGCCAATGGAGTTAATACATCAGGATTCCATTTTCAGTCAGATGGTTTATTATTCTTATCGAATCGAGTGGTTGTACTTGATGTTGCGGAGCTCATGAATGATATTTTGTCTCAAGCTCACAGGAGTCGATTGTCTGTTCATCCTGGAAGCATGAAAATGTATAAGGACTTGCAAACTAGATTCTGGTGGAAGTGAATGAAGCGAAGTGTGTATCAGTTTGTTTCTCGATGTGTAGTGACCCTTACCCAGATCACCTACTAAACAGAACTTAGGCATGCAATTAACTTGATTAAACAGATATCAGAATAAAACCGCGGAAACCATAAAATAGTTTACAACCCCAAGTAAAGGAATCTGTAATTTATCCAATAATATACAACCAAATCGAATAGCTGTATAAACCCAAACAACAGTAATAAAACCTAAGCGAAGCTCCAGCCGGCCAACCGCTGACTAGCCCCTCCTGGATCCACCCTCCTCGTCCAATCGCAAACCTGCCCCATGGAATAGGGTGTCCAGAAAATACAGAGTACGAGACGTGAGCATAAAACGCTCAGTGCGAGAGTATGAGTATACATGCATGCAAAGTGAACTCCCTATAGACTCGAGGTCAAGGATCAGATAACAGAGACAGACCGGGCCCTGGTATGTAGCACGCTGTGCCGTCGCTTCAGGAGGTGGCTCCCATACCGAGATAACCGTTGATACGCCGGACCCAAATCGATGGAAGTCCATCCACTAACAGGATAGGGTACAACCCTACTACAGACATCTCGAAGGAGATACAGCAAGATGCAAATGAATGCAGCATAATATCATGGCATATAAATCATGCAGTCATATAATACATGCATACTCAGTCAGGATATCTCGAACAGTACTTTCGTACCTCAAAACAGTGAAAGCTCTACCAACTCTAGGTCCACGCCTATAGTCTGCTCTACACTGCCAAATGATACTACTATCATTAAAGTGCTCTAAAAGCCTTAACTAAGCTATTGCATACTCCTAAATATTTATAGGGAGCAAAGCTATACCTTCGTCCGTCGTTAGCCCTTTGATGTCGATGCCTCCAGAACTTGGGCACGACTCCGCTACGACTACCGAACGCCTCTCCGACCTCCGGACCAAGCCTAAGAAGACTAGAACAGCTTCCAAAAGGACTAGAAAGGAAAGGAGAACTCGGAATTGGCAAATGAAAGTGAAGTCTCGGCCTTCTATTTATAGACAACGATCGGAACTTCCGATCCTTGATCGGAACGTCCGAACCCCGATCGGAACGTCCGATCCTGCCATCGGAGCTTCCGAAGATCCTGATCTGCCACGTGTCAAAATATCACTTGTTGACTCCGGATAGGGGTGATCGGAGCTTCCGGTCCTGATCGGAGCTTCCGATCCAACCACACGTCATGGATGACGTAATATCATCGGTGCCTCCGATCCTCATCGGAGCTTCTGATCCCGATCGGAGCTTCCGATCGTCCCTTCGGAGCTTCCGATCCGTCCAATCCCCAATTTATTTAATTAGCATTAATCCTTTAATTACTCAATTAGGGTACGGGCTACTACATTCTCCCCCACTTAAGATATTTCGTCCTCGAAAACAGATCTTAAGTACCGAATGCAAATACAGAAATCAGAAACATTCTTTATTCAAATCAAACGTTTACAGAGTTTGCAACTGAATACATCTTAAAGAATGAAATCAAAACAACTCAGGATGGTCTTTACGCATCCTGTCCTCAAGCTCCCAAGTAGCTTCCTCAGTGCCTCGGCGCTGCCACTGAACTAAAACCAAAGGAATGACTTTGTTCCGTAAAACCTTATCCTTATAATCCAGGATACGAAGAGGTTTCTCAACATAAGTCAAATCCTTGTCTACCTGAACCTCAGATCGCTGCAGAATATGAGATTCATCCGCCACATACCGTCGCAACAGAGATACGTGGAACACGTCGTGAATGCTGGATAGATGCGGTGGCAAAGCTAGTCGATAAGCCAAATCGCCAATACTCTCCAAGATCTCAAACGGACAGATAAATCTGGGAGACAACTTGCCCTTAAGGCCAAATCTGAGAATCTTGCGGAAAGGTGACACTCTCAGAAACACTTTCTCCCCGACCTCAAACTGCAACGGCCTACGCTTGATATTAGCATAGCTGGCCTGACGATCCTGTGCAGTCTTAATCTATTTCTTGATCTGATCAACAATGTCTATCGCCTGCTGGATAAACTCCGGTCCTTCAGCCTGTCTCTCCCCCACCTCTTCCCAGAAGAGTGGAGTACGACAACGTCGCCCATACAACGCCTCAAAAGGTGCCATCCCAATACTAGTGTGATAGCTGTTGTTGTAAGCGAACTCGATCAACGGCAAATGATCCTGCCAGGCTGAACCAAAATCCATGACGCACGCTCTAAGCATATCCTCTAACGTACGGATGGTGCGCTCTGACTGACCATCAGTCTCTGGATGATAGGCTGTACTCAAACTGAGAGTAGTACCCATCGCACGCTGAACACTCCCCCAGAATCTAGAAGTAAACCTGGGGTCCCGATCGCTGACAATGCTCACAGGCACTCCATGAAGTCGAACGATCTCCTGAATGTACAACCGAGCCATGCGATCCACAGAGTACTCTCGGCTATAGGCAATGAAATGCGCTGACTTGGTGAGTCGGTCCACCACCACCCAGATAGCATCACAGTTCCTCGGGGATACCGGCAAATGGGTCACAAAGTCCATAGTGATAAACTCCCATTTCCATTCAGGAATAGGCAGACTGTGAAGCAATCCTCCAGGTCGTCGGTGCTCTGCCTTGACCTGTTGACACACCAAACATCTCCAAACAAACTGATAAACACTGCGTTTCATTCCCTTCCACCAGAAACGAGTACGTAGATCCTTGTACATCTTGTTGCTCCCAGGATGAATACTCAACTTAGTGCGATGTGCATGAGATAAAATCTCCTCTCGCAACTCTTCCTCCTGCGGAATCACAAGCCTACCAGACAAACACAGAAAGCCATCTGACTGATAATGAAATCCAGACGAGCTACCCTCGTTAGCTAGACGAGCTAAACGCTGGGTCTTCGAATCAGACATCTGAGCATCTCGGATCCGCGAATACAAGGCTGGCTCAGATAATATCGCAAACATCTGGATACTCTGCATACCTTTCTTATGCTTGAAGGTATAACCTGAAGTACAACAGTCACTGATCGCACTAGACATCGAACAAGTCTGAAGTGCGGATAGTCGCACCTTGCGACTCAAAGCATCAGCGGTGAGATTAGCAGCTCCCGGATGGTACTTAATCTCGCAATCATAGTCCTTAAGCAAGTCCATCCAACGTCTCTGTCTCATGTTCAATTCTGCCTGAGTGAACAAATACTTGAGACTCTTATGGTCGGTGAAGATCTCAAATTTCTCGCCATAAAGATAATGACGCCAGATCTTCAAAGCGAACACAATGGCTGCTAACTCCAAATCATGGACTGGGTAGTTGTCCTCATGAAGCTTCAGCTGTCTAGAAGCGTATGCGATCACATGCCCATTCTGAGTCAGGACACAACCTAACCCCTGAAGAGAAGCATCCGTGTAAACTACATACCCTCCAGATCCTGACGGTAAAGCCAACACCGGCGCAGAAGTCAACCGCCGTCGAAGCTCACGGAAATTCTCCTCACACTCGGAGGACCACTCAAAATCCACACCCTTACGGGTAAGCTGCATCAACGGTCGAGCTAACTGAGAGAAGTTCAGAATGAAGCGACGATAATACCCTGCTAGACCCAGAAAACTACGGATCTCAGCAACTGTCGTCGGACGCGACCAATTAAGTACCGCTTCAATCTTGCTTGGATCAACAGAAATCCCTTCCCTGGATATGATATGGCCAAGAAAAACCACTCTATCCATCCAGAACTCACACTTGCTCAGCTTGGCGTACAATTGCTCATCTCGAAGAGTCTGCAGTACCAACCGCAAGTGAGAAACATGCTCTTCCGTATTACGCGAATAAACCAGGATGTCGTCAATGAAGACCACGACAAACTTGTCCAAATACTCCCTGAAGACACGGTTCATCAGATCCATGAATATAGCCGGCGCATTAGTCAAACCAAATGGCATCACTAAGAACTCGTAATGCCCATAGCGAGTACGGAATGCAGTCTTGGCTACATCCTGATCACGGACTCTCAACTGATGATACCCAGATCTCAAGTCAATCTTGGAGTAAACTGACGTGCCCTGCAGCTGGTCAAACAAGTCATCAATACGAGGCAACGGATACTTGTTCTTCACAGTCACTCGATTCAGCTGCCGATAGTCAATGCACAGCCGCATCGACCCATCCTTCTTCTTCACGAAGAGAACAGGAGCTCCCCAAGGAGATACACTAGGACGAATGTACCCCTTGTCCAAAAGATCCTGTAGCTGATTCTTTAACTCACGCATCTCTGACGGAGCCAGACGATAAGGTGCTCTAGAAATAGGCGAAGTACCCGACATCAACTCTATGCCAAACTCGACTTCCCTAGCAGGAGGAAAGCCCGGAATCTCATCAGGAAACACATCTGAAAATTCATCCACAACAGGAATGCTCTCTATCCAAATACTCTCAGCGGACAAATCAACTGCATAGATAAGGTAGCCTTCCCCGCCAGACTCAAGAGCTCGACAGGCTCTCAAAGCTGATACCAAAGGCATCGGGGGTCGCGCTCCCTCACCATAGAAAAACCAGCTCTCACTCCCTTCCGGATGAAAGCGTACTAATCTCTGATAGCAGTCCACTAAAGCTCGATAGGTAGTCAGCACATCTATTCCCAGAATGCAATCAAAGTCGTCCATCGCTAGGACCATGAGATTCGCCAACAGAACGTTCCCTTCGAACTCTAAAGGGCAACCCATCACTAGACGCTTAGCCAAAGCAGATTGGCCCGTCGGAGTAGAAACAGACATCACTACGTCTAGTGCAATGCATGGTAACTTATGCCTCTTAACAAAACGTGCAGAAATGAAGGAATGAGATGCACCAGTGTCAATAAGTACAAGAGCAGGTATACCATAAAGCATAAATGTACCTGCGATGACTTTCTCATTCTCCTCCACAGCCTGATCATGTCTCAGGGCAAACACCTGGCCAGAAGCTCGTGGCTTCAAATGTGAACTCCCAGCAGACTGTCCCTGCGACCTCTGCTGTACGGTAGCCTGAGAACCCGATCCTGAAACAGAACCAGAACCGCCTCCCCCAGACAGTGGACAATCCCTCCGGACATGACCAGTCTCTCCATAACGGAAACAAGCTCCAGAAGCCCTGCGGCACTTGTCGGATGGATGGTTCTTCCCACAGTGATCACACTTGTCCTTCTTACCGAAACGGACAACACCCCCAGAACTAGAGGAAGAAGAAGATCCAGACTTCTTGAAAGTTTGGGCACGGGGACCCAAAGAAGTAGCAGGTCTCGACTGAGAGAAAGACCTATTTCGCCGAATGCTGTCCTCTGCCTGATGACAACGGCTCACCAAACCCTCGTAGGACATGTCGTCACCAACCGCCACACGGTCATGGATCTCAGGGTTAAGGCCCTGAAGGAACAGATTATACTTCATCTCTGAGCTATCAGCAATCTCGGGGCAATAGGATAACAGATCAAAGAACCTCTGCTGATACTCATCGATAGACATGGCTCCTTGTCGCAGACTCAATAGCTCGCCCGCCTTCGACTGTCGGAGTGCAGGAGAAAAATACCGCTTTTGGAAAGCTGTGCGGAACTCGGCCCAGGTGGCCACTCCTCTCGCCGCAACAAAAGGTGCAGAAGTAAACCTCCACCACCTACGCGCACGCCCATCCAGGAGATAGCCAAGGGTCTCCACCTTCTGCTCATCGGTGCATTGGAAAGTCTGAAAAGTCGTCTCCATGCGGTCTAACCAGTTCTCCGCATCCTCCGGAGACTCACCTCCAACTAAGGGCTTAGGACCCATAGCTAAGAATCGACGCACAGTGAAACGCTCGTCGTCATGGTGACGATGACGCCGTTCTCGACGAGGCTCCCGGTCGGCATCACCCCAACGCCCACCAACACTGCCATGAGAACTCTGGTCGTCACGATTTGACATCTACAAAAATACCTCAAGATGAGACTAAATCCCAAGAATTCTTTTGCATGCTCTGATACCATAAATGTAGTGACCCTTACCCAGATCACCTACTAAACAGAACTTAGGCATGCAATTAACTTGATTAAACAGATATCAGAATAAAACCGTGGAAACCATAAAATTGTTTACAACCCCAAGTAAAGGAATCTGTAATTTATCCAATAATATACAACCAAATCGAATAGCTGTATAAACCCAAACAACAGTAATAAAACCTAAGCGAAGCTCCAGCCGGCCAACCGCTGACTAGCCCCTCCTGGATCCACCCTCCTCGTCCAATCGCAAACCTGCCCCATGGAATAGGGTGTCCAGAAAATACAGAGTACGAGACGTGAGCATAAAACGCTCAGTGCGAGAGTATGAGTATACATGCATGCAAAGTGAACTCCCTATAGACTCGAGGTCAAGGATCAGATAACAGAGACAGACCGGGCCCTGGTATGTAGCACGTTGTGCCGTCGCTTCAGGAGGTGGCTCCCATACCGAGATAACCGTGGATACGCCGGACCCAAATCGATGGAAGTTCATCCACTAACAGGATAGGGTACAACCCTACTACAGACATCTCGAAGGAGATACAGCAAGATGCAAATGAATGCAGCATAATATCATGGCATATAAATCATGCAGTCATATAATACATGCATACTCAGTCAGGATATCTCGAACAGTACTTTCGTACCTCAAAACAGTGAAAGCTCTACCAACTCTAGGTCCACGCCTATAGTCTGCTCTACACTGCCAAATGATACTACTATCATTAAAGTGCTCTAAAAGCCTTAACTAAGCTATTGCATACTCCTAAATATTTATAGGGAGCAAAGCTATACCTTCGTCCGTCGTTAGCCCTTTGATGTCGATGCCTCCAGAACTTGGGCATGACTCCGCTACGACTACCGAATGCCTCTCCGACCTCCGGACCAAGCCTAAGAAGACTAGAACAGCTTCCAAAAGGACTAGAAAGGAAAGGAGAACTCGGAATTGGCAAATGAAAGTGAAGTCTCGGCCTTCTATTTATAGACAACGATCGGAACTTCCGATCCTTGATCGGAACGTCCGAACCCCGATCGGAACGTCCGATCCTGCCATCGGAGCTTCCGAAGATCCTGATCTGCCACGTGTCAAAATATCACTTGTTGACTCCGGATAGGGGTGATCGGAGCTTCCGGTCCTGATCGGAGCTTCCGATCCAACCACACGTCATGGATGACGTAATATCATCGGTGCCTCCGATCCTCATCGGAGCTTCTGATCCCGATCGGAGCTTCCGATCGTCCCTTCGGAGCTTCCGATCCGTCCAATCCCCAATTTATTTAATTAGCATTAATCCTTTAATTACTCAATTAGGGTACGGGCTACTACACGATGTTTGGTTTGTCAACAGGTCACGTGACTATGGATTTTGTCACTCACTTGCCTATGAATTCACGTCATTGTGATGCTATCTGGGTCTTTTTTGACCGACTGACAAAATCAGCACACTTTATTCCTTATAATCGGGAGTATTCTTATGATTGCATGGCACACTTGTATATCCAGGAGATAGTGAAATTACATGGGATTCTAGTGAGCATAGTCAGTGATAGAGACCCGCGGTTTACCTCACGTTTCTGGGGTAGTTTTCAACAGGCGTTGGGTACCACTCTGAGTTTGAGTACTGCATATCATCCGGAGACTGATGGTCAGTTAGAGCAGACGATTCGTACGTTGGAAGATATGCTACGTTCTTCTGTTATGGATTTTGGTTTGTCATGGCAGGATCAGTTATCTTTGATCGAATTTGCCTACAATAACAGTTATCATCGATGTATTGATATGGCACCTTTTGAGACATTTTATGGTCGACGATGTCGTACTCCGTTATTCTGGGATGAGGTCGGGGAACGGAAAGTTGAGGGTCCCGAGTTGGTGCAGCTAATTGTAGGCAAGGTGGATTTGATCAAGAGGAGGATTAAAGCAGCTCAAGATAGACAAGCCAATTATGCTAATATTCACCGCATGCCACTCCAGTTCGAGCCTGGTGAATATGTGTTCTTGCGAGTGTCACCTTTCAGAAAGATGATGAGGTTCGGTCTGAAAGGCAAGTGGTCACCCCGTTTCATTGGGCCTTTCCAGATACTGGAAAAGAACGGAGATTTTTCATGTCGTTTGGCATTACCGCCATATCTTTCCAGTATACATGATGTTTTTCATGTGTCGTTACTTCGACAATACATAGTTGATGAGTCACACATTATCCATCCTACTGATGTTCAGCTAGATTCAGATCTGTCGTATGTCAAATGACCACTCCGTATCCTAGACAGGAAGGAGAAAATTCTTCAAAACAAGACTATACCACTTGTGATGGTACAATGGCAGCACCGAGGCTTCGAAGAAGCAACTTGGGAAACAGAAAGTTGTATGCGAGCAGAATATCCTGAATTGTTTGATTTGTACTTTTTATTACCATGTAAAGATGTAATTACAGTTGTTGTAATAAAACATGGTTTGATGTTTCATATTGTTATCTTGATTTGTCTTTAGATTTTATTTCGCGGACGAAATATCCAAAGGTGGGGAGAATGTAGTAACCCATATTCCATTTTAAGATATAATATGTTAAACATGATTAAGGGTTGGTAAGTAACCAATTCCGGGGCTTAATCAGACTTCAGAATTTAAGAATTGAGCTTTCAATATTTGGGCCAGTTCGGACAGTCCGAAGAAGACTTCGGACGATCCGAACTCAGCAGTCCGGGGGCTCCGATTGTGCCTTGTTGACTTTGGAGTTAAGGGACGATTGGACTGTCCGAACCAAGATTGGACGGTACGAACTCCCTTATGCCAAGTAGGCAGGATTACTCAGCCATGGATTTTGACAAGTGTCAAGCATAGGACACTTCGGACGATCCGAAGTGGCGATCGAACGACCCAAACTCGACGTGTATTGCATGCAAGCATTGAGCTGGATCGAACGATCCGAGCTCGAGTTCGGAGGATCCGAACTTGGCCGGAAATTTTCCTATAAATAGGGGTCTTCAGATTTCATTTAGAATTATGAATTTTTGAGTTTCCTTCTTATGTTATATAGTATGAAATATACACTTGAGGGCCCTATTGGTTATTATAGAAGTTCTGGAATAACCAAGACGTGGTTATAGTCATCCGGGACTAGTAACTCCAAAGGGCTTACTATGGACGAAGGTATGGTCTGAGAATCTATTTAAGTTTTGGGAGTACTTATTAGCTTAGTTAAGATTTGTAGAACTTGTGTAGTGATACGGTGAACTTTTGAATATAGGCTTGGAACCTAGGATCTTACTAGACTTGAACTAGCCTAGAGGTACGTACACATTAACTGAGATTGCCAACGAGTATACATGTTTATATGTTGCATTTATTTGGCATTATTATATGACATGATATATGATTTACCGTTTTCCATATTCATATCTCATGTGCATATACACGTTGAGCCTATAACTTGTTATACCTGATTATAGAGCCGCTCAGCTCTATACTTGTCAGTCTGTCACTGAGAGTACTGGGACGGCGGGGACATGTATGTCTGACTACTCTAGCATACTAGACGAGTGTGGTTGTACCCAGAGGTTGATCCGTGAGGTTACATCACTCATTTGGAGCCTGTACTGAGCATGACTTATCAGATGACCATTTACTAGTCATCACAGTTGCATGCATTGTATATATATGTTTAATCATGTTTATGTACTGGGCGTTAGCGCTCACGTCCTAGTTGTTATCTTGGACACCCCATTCCACGGGGCAGGTTGCAGGATGGACGGAGCCGGCAGTTCAAGACAGGACTAGGGATCAGGAGCCTTGAGGAGTTATTTTATAAAGCAAGATTTGTTTAGCTGTATAATTGTTTTAGACAGTTTACTTTCTAGTTGTTCGATATGGTTGTATCACTACAGTATTAAGCCTTGAACTTTTGTACTAAGCTGATATGTAAATTATGGGTTATGTTTCCGCACGATTTACTCTGTTAAGAATTTTTGCTTTCTTAAGTTTAATGCATGCTATTAGTTGCCAGTTAGTAGGTGATTAAATGTAGGGTCAATACAGATACCGAGATCTCTCTTGACATGAGGTTTCTCTCGACCTCGTACTACACGTCTGGTTGGTAGGAAAGCCAAGATTTCTCCCGACCTTGTACTACACGTCTGGTTGGTAGGGAAGCCGAGATGTCTCCCGACCTCGTACTACACGTTTAATTTTGGCAAGTGAGCCAGGGCATCCCCTGACCCATCATTGCACGTCTAAGTCACAACCAACTCTGCTCATTCATTTACTTTACATTTAATTTAACCTTTTCACATTTAACTTCTCATATTTTCATAATTTATACTTCGGGACTAGAACATAAATAATTTGAAGTTTACTCACGCGAAGGATAAGGGCATTGAATGAATGTAATGAAACGATCCAAAAAAATAATATAAAATTTTAACTAATGGATGAATGACGTGTAGGTGGACACCATTAAACTTATAGGCATTTCTAGAATCACTTAGACTTATCCCACAATGGGTCGACACGGGCGTTCTACCCGTACGGCCCATAAACTAGCCCATTCTTATCCAAAAAACTTCTCGTTCAAACCGACACCTCATACACATTCTAAATCACCCCTAGGATCAGTACTTAAACTTTAATGCAAGCCCGAGCATCTCATTCAATTTATGTTCCCGGACAGCCCCTAAACTTCTCGAAAAACTGATCTTGGCACTTCAACTTAAGCCACCCTTTTCCTACCCGAAACTTACCCAAATTAAGGCGAATTTGAACCGACACGACCCCAACATCATACAAATTAAGAAAATTCAGGGAATCACCTGTCCAGGCCTCTAAAATGCAATTATCAGAACCCATTCCTAATGGTGAACCGCATAGACATTAAAAATCTGCTCTAGCCCTTCAATTTCTAAAACCTTCAAAACCCTTTCCTCAATAACTACTCTACAAATCAACTATCAAGGCACCATCTAGGACCTACCTAGTGACCAGAAAGTGCCCTTGAGCTAGCCACGTGCCCGGTGCTAGCTCAATTCAAGGTTTTAACCCGACAAGTTTCACCTGGTCAATCCATTCGCCACAACCAAACTCATATCCTAATTTCCACCAACACCAGCCCTTAACGCCAATCTAACACAATGCCAAGGCCACATTTTCACCCTTGTCAACCATTATGGGCTGCCCCTTTAACACATTCATCCATTCATCAAAGTTCAAGTTCAAATGCCCCCAATATCTTGCCAAATTTTTAACTTTTAGATATATAACTTCAAGAATATAACATGACATGATACATAACTCAAATTCTCCCAAATACACAAGCAATAGGTTGGAATTATATGCATGGCCAAACTGAAATTTCAAAAAATTCTCAAGAGGCTTCAATTCATTGTAAGTTTTCACCTCAAATCAACATACAACACATTCCAACAACAATAACATGAAAATTTCAAAAAGCACTAGCCATTCCTACTTATTTTTTGATTAAAAACGTCCCATACACACAAAAATTATGCAAAAATTCAAAATTAATAAATATGGGAACAAGAAACATAATATTCTATGTTTGGTGTTAAAAGAAGCACAAATTCTTGCCTAGACTTTGAATGCACAAGGAAATTAGGGGCAAAAATGTAGCTGAAAATTCACGTCCAGAAGCTTATAGGACCTAAAATGGGCGGCTGCAAGGCAGCACGGTGGTGGTAGGTCGTCGCCGGTGGCCGAAGATGTCAAAGGTTGAAGGGCCGACGACTTCTTGTGCTTGGGAGAGGGGAACGACTAAATGGGGGCTAGGGTTTGGGATTTGAGTTTAATTGGGTGCGTGTGGAGTGTTCTAGATATCTTATATGTATATGTATTAGTGTATATATGTATAGGTAGGTGGTGTGAGTGGTGTAGTCTTGAAAGTGCTACTACTCTTATAAAAGTGTCACTTTTGTTTTTACAACTTTAGCTCCTTAAATTTTTTCACTTATTTTAAATTTCTAAGTTTAAAAATCCTAAAATTAAATATAAGAATATAATTTTGCTAGTCTGGGTTCGAAAAGGATAATTTTGAGAAATATTAAAAGTTATGCTCAAGAATGCACTTGCGTGATTTTTGGCACTCGAAAAATTCTAAAATCAGAAATTCTATTTATTTTTCTCAACTTACAAAAATTTTAACTCCCAAAATAAAATTTAAGGTTTTGCCGCCAAGTCCACCATCACCGTGTGCCGGAGCCGGAGGTCACTGAACTCAAGAATAATTAACTTAATAATTAAACAAATAAACATCTGATGTTAAACACTAACTTTGAAATTAAAATCAACACTTTAAATATCTTGATGTCACGATGATAAGTAAAATATTTAAATAACAAACAGAGCGATAAAATAATTTAAACAAACTAGATGAACGTTTAAAAGTCATTTAAATAAATACACACACGAAATAAAAACCTTTAAAACGACTTGAACAGTTAAAAACATTCAAATAAATAATCTAGGCATTAAAAATAATTTAAAATAACTAACCGCTAAACTTAAGTTATTTAAAATAAATAAGTTGGACAATCAAAAGTTTTTAAATAAATATGCTAAACAGTTAAAATCATTAAATAATTATCCAATAAACTTAAATCATTTTATATAAATAAGCGGGACAGTTAAGATCATTTAAATGAATAAACTAAACAATTTAATTAAAATTATTTAAATATGAAAGCTTATTTAAAACAATTAAATTGTACAATAAAATCATTTAGACAAATAAACTTAAACAAATAAAAAAACATTAATTAAATAGTTAGTACAATAAAAATTGTTCGAATAAATAATTAATATTTTGTTAACAAATAATTCAAATAAAGAATTTAAATAGATTAAACTTTAAAATAATAATCATAACATTTATTAAATTTAATGCATGCGATTTAATAGACTGGATTTTAGGTGCTACACATCAGATGTTTTTGAACATGAAGTTTTTCATCTGCCTGCCGAAAAAATCTACGCAAGCATACTGACAGGATTAACTTCTACCTGAGTTTAAAGACCTATGCAATTTACCAGTCATGCCTTAAGCACACGAGGCATTCCCTGGTCATGGTCTTTATGACAATCTCTCCAACTGCTTGTGGAGAATCTTCAAAGGAGTGTCATCATGGCCAAACAGAATAGATGCAAGCATCAAGTGTGTCCCAACTAATCCTCTGCCACGGCCTCTGACGTCTTGTACTCGATCAAAAGCTAGGATCTTCATGAATCGAAATCTTGGTGCCTCGGACACGATCCTTCTCTCATGCCCGATCTTGTTGGAGTCCCATAATCCAAATCTTTTAAAAATTCGGCCGATGAAGATAGTCTTCGTGAAACCCAATCGCCTCTTCATCATCACATTTAAGGTCTCGTCATCCCTACAAGGACCACCGAAATCTTTACACTATGTCCCAAAATCTTATTGCATGCTCTGATAGCAATAAATGTAGCGACCCAACCCGGATCCACTACTAATCAGAGATTAAGGCTTAATTAAGCATGAAATTTAACATAATCAGAGATATGCTACGGAAACCCAAATAAATACTAGACCGATGGAATACACCGGTTAAAAAAATTCGATAAGTACAACACAATCGAATAAATCTTAACAACAATAAACCCTACAGCTAATCCCGCTGTCTCTTTCTGATCACTGACTACTCAAAGTCTCTGGATGCAGTACCCGCACCTTCAACTTCCTCGTCGAATAGGGTGTCCAGAAAAATAAAAATACTGGACGTGAGCTCTAAAGCCTAATATGCGAGTGCGGGTAAACATATAGACATGATGCATACATGATGAAATGTCCGGGTATCCGTATTTGGGATAACTGTATCCAAACTGCTCAGACTGGCACCAAGAACATGATCTTGTCACAACGAGAAGTCAAACCACTGTGTGCGACCACTCTCTCCAAACTGGACGTGGATTTGGGATCCCTCTATTTTATTGCCAGCTAAACCCGTCGGTCAGCAGGGCCCTCGATATCAATCGTCAAAATAGGGCTGAGTGACCCTATTGGCTCATCTCAAAATATGTACAGACACAATATGATATGCAAATGCCGCATAAATAATCCATGCAATAACATGCAAACCATGGCACATAACTGCAACATATAAGCATGCATACCCGCTGTCAATCTTCAGTACTTACGTACCTTACTAAGGCAGTCCCAGAAGTAGTGTCTAGGTTCCAAGCCTACTGACCATGCTACTGCGTTTACAATGCAAAATACCCATGCATCACTATTTAAACTCTAAAAGCATTATCTAAGCTGTAGTATACTCCCTAATAATTTTAGGGGACTTGGACCATACCCGCGTCCATCGTCAGCCCGCTAATAGTGACTACCCTACAACGTGGGCACAACCCTGCTGCAGCTCCGCAGCTTCGAGCATAGCTCAGCTACTCGAGAACTTCTCCGCTACTATGTCAGACACTGTCCGACTATACTAAAATATGCTTCCTACTCTAACTCTAAAATAAGAGTACCCAAAACACTAAAATAGAGCCACGTGGGCAAAGGAGAAGTTCAGAGCTTTGGAAAAATGAGCTCCTCTGCCCATATTTATAGACACGGGATCGGATGGTCCGAACCCCCCCCCCCCCTTCGGATCGTACGATCTTTTCATGTCACCCACGAGTCCCTGACAACACTTCGGAGCGTCCGAACTAGACTTCGGATCGTTCGATCTTGCTATTACATCATCCGTGACGTCACCCTCTCGGACACCTGGCTTGGATACTGTTCGGACCGTCCAAACCTTTAATTCGAAGCGTCCGAAGTCTTACTCTCAGCCAATCAAATTCATTCCTTATCTTATCTGATCCAATGGCGATTGGACCGTCCGATCCTTCTTCGGAACGTTCGATCCGTGGAATCCTTCGGGTCATTTTGAAATCCTTTAATCATGTTTTACTTAATCTAAACATAATCACTATGATTAATTATCACTTAATCATAACTTCTAGATAAGGGTTACTACACGCACCGTGATCACCTTTTAATCAGAAGTTTAAGCATGAAATAATCTTAATTAAACATAATAAAAAAATACTACCGCGAAAACCATAAAAGTTGTACAAACCCAAGAGAAAGAAATCCTTGAGTACTAAAATTAATACTAACATATCAAAAGTTCTAATTATCAACCAAATACTAATAAGAAAACCCATATGAAGCAACTCCACAGCAACTGCCAACTCATGTTAAGTCCTCCCTGAACCACTAGGACCATCCAACCTAAGGTCTGTCCAGTCCAATGGGTTGTCCAAGAAACATAAAAAAATATAGACGTGAGAGAACTACGCTCAGCACAAGAGTATAATAATACAAATACTATATGAGCATGAATGCAAGTGTCCAGGATACCAAGACTCAAAGTTAATAAACTCTATTTAGACAGACTCGGGCCCAAGGTATGTAGCACTCTGCGCTGTCACACCAGGAGGTGGATCACACACCCGACTATGGATATAGATAACCTGATCGCGAGTCCACGTGTCCAACCATCCACTAACACAATAGGGTAAACACCCTACTACAAGCTATCTCAAGGATAAAAGCTCAATATGATAATGCATGCAACATAATATCATGACATAATATATGCATATAGAATCGTGCCATATAAATAATGCAACACATAATATATGTATACTCAGTAAGGATATCTCGAACAGTACTTTCGTACCTCAATATAACAGTCTAGTCACTCCGGCTCTACTGTCCAAGCCTATAACCATAAGATTGTTATATCACTAAAAAACACATAAAAACCTTTAGCTAAGCTAATAGATACTCCTAAATTATTTATAGGAACTTGAATAATACCTATGTCCGTCGTTAGCCCGTTGATGTCGAATGCCCCAGCGCTACGACTCCAAAGACGTCTTGCCAAGGCCCGTACTATGCCTAGGAAGGCTGGAAACCCCTAAAACTACTCAAGAAACGAGATGGAAGATGTGAATTAGCAATTTGAAAATGAGCCTCGGATGCCTTATTTATAAGCGGAGATCGAATCATCCAATCTCGAGTTCGGACGTTCCGATCCTGCATGATGGCCACGTTCAGAACGAACACGATTGGAAGCTCTAATATATACTTCGAAAGTTCCGATCCCATCCATGCAGCTACGTGTTCAAACGTTAACGACAAGTCACAAGTGCGCATGACCTAACTCGATCGAAAGTTTTGATCTCACGTTCGGTGGTTCCGAACTCACCCTCATCTTCCAAACTTCATCTCTTGTTCCGATCACTTTGGATCTTCCGATCTGATTCGGACCTTTCAAACACGCCCGAGAAAAAATTTCCAAAACTTCATATTATATTCCAAAATAAGTCCTTAATCCATCCTTAATCATTTTTAATCACTTAATCTTGTAAAATGAAACTGGGTTACTACATTCTCTCCCACTTAAGAGATTTCGTCCCCGAAATCAGATCTTAAGTAAACTGATAACAACACTGAAATAAACATTCTTTATTACATCAAAAAATTTTACAAGGTACAATACTGAAATCCAAAAGTACAATCAAAACAACTCATGGTGCTCTGAACGCATACTTCTCTCTAGCTCCCAAGTAGCTTCCTTAGTGCCTCGGCGTTGCCACTGAACTAGAACGAGAGGAATGATATTGTTTCGCAACACCTTGAATTTTACGATCCAAAATACGCAAGGGTCTCTCCACGTAGGTCAAATCTGTATCTAACTTTACCTCAGATGACTGCAATATGTGAGACTCATCTGCCACATACCGTTGCAACAGTGATACGTGAAACACATCGTGAATATTAGACAGATAATACGACAATGCTAGACTGTAAGCTAAATCTCCACACTCTCCAAAATCTCAAATGAACCGATGAACCTAGGAGATAGCTTTTTTTTTTTGAGACCAAATCTCAAAATCCTGCGGAATGGTGAAACTTTCAAGAACACTTTTTCACCTGACTGAAATTGCAAAAGTCTACTATAGTGACCCTAACCCAGATCCACTACTAATCAGATATTTAAGCTTAATTAAGCAGGAAATAAATGATAATCGGATATAATCTACGAAAAACTTAAATAAATTCTAAACCGACAGAATACAACCGGGTAAATAAAAATAGTATACAACCCAATAGAAATAATTCAATATCCTAGCTACTAATCCTGCAGCTCTTGGTGGTCACCACCTAACCCCAAATCCTGGTGAAATACCTGTAACTGTCCCGTCAAATGGGGTGTTTAGAAAACACAAAAAACACTATACGTGAGCGCTAAAGCTCAATACGCTAGTACGGGTAAACATACAAACATGATGTATGCAAATAAATGTTTGGGTATCATGCTGGGAAATCAAATCCTGCTCAGTCTAGGTGTCATGGTATGTAGCACGCTGAGCTGTCGCATCAAGAGGTGGCTCCCATACCATAAACCGTGGACATCTTTGGAACCAAAACCATGGTATCTATCCATACATGCATTGGGGCTAAGCGATCCCTATACTAGGTAAGCTAATAATACCGGCTAAATCAAGATATATGCATGTGTATAATAACATATCAAAATAGTAACATGCAATCATGGCACATAAATTCAACACATAAGCATGCATACCCGTGATAACTACATTTTGTGTGCATATTTTTATGTCATTTGGTTACTTGTTTGGCATGCATTCATGTGTTATTATTTATGTTTTTATGAATTTTAGTTGTATTACATGCATAATGTTTTCCCGGGTTATTTGTAGGAAATGTACAAAAGATTGGAAGTTTTGGGACAAAAAGTAACTCGCTCGAGCGCAAGAACTTGCCGTTCGAGCGAGGTGAAAAACCAACAAAAGAGGCAGAGTATTTCTCGCTCTAGCGGAAACTTCAAGCACTCGAGCGAGGTGGAACAAGAAGAACGGGACATGGTATTACTCGCTCGAGTGGCAACTTCTTGCGCTCGAGCGAGATGGCGTGAAGAGTCCACTTTTTGAAAACTTCTTACTCGAATGATAATCTATCTTTTGGAGATTTTTGGCATATAAATAGAACTTTTATCATCAGATGAAGGGTTCCGAATTCGTTCTAGACGTGAGAAGGCGGTTACAAGGCTTGGAGTGAAGATTTCATCCATATTATTCTTCTCTTCTTACTTTTTTAATTTAGTTTCTTGTTGAAAAACTTGAGTTGTGGATTATGTTTAATCTTGAGTAGTAGTTTCTTTTCGATCGAGGCCTCGAGATTGGTCCGGACAAATCATTGTTGAATAATTGGATGTTATTTGGGATTTTTGGATTTTTATCAGAATTATTGATTATTGGATTCATACTTTATCTTGTGAATGATCTGGCCAATTGTTTGCTTGAATATTAATTGATTTTAAGTCGAAAGATTAGGAATTAAATTCGATCACTCCAATAATTGACACATGGTTAAATCAACTAGAAATAGTATTTGATTTCATTATGAGGCTTTAGGTAAAAACTAAATTTTTATAATTCTCAATGCATTTGAATTTGATAATAATTAATTATAAATAATTAATCCGTCAATATTTGAATAGGTTTAACTGTTCTATAATTAGATTGTTGAATACTTTAGGAGAATTCGTCGTGATTTAAGATTAAATCTGGATCCTAGATTCATTACTTGTTTGCATGATTTGTTCGGTACCTGCGTGTGTCCTTGATCGAATTTATCATTATTTAATTTCATTCCAAAGTTTTTACTGTGTTTTTATTTTAATTTAATTTAATCACAATTTAATTGTTAGTTGAATTTACAAATAACTTTTATTACTTAGTCTAGATTAAGTTTAAATAATTATATTTTGGTATTCATAAGAAATCAGTCCCTGTGGGTTCGACATCTGGACTCTTTGTCCACTTACTATAACTTGGCCTGGTACGCTTGTCAGTAATTTATTAAATACCGAAATAGGCGGTCAACCCGCTGGCAATCTTAGTCAGTATTTACGTACCTCAGTAATATACTCCTAGATATCCCCACATCTACATTCCAACACTACAATGCAAGATAACCATGCATCACTAATAATGCTCTAAAAGCTTTAACTAAGCTATTAAGTACTCCCTAATATTTTTAGGGAACTTGGACCATACCTGCGTCTGTCGTCAGCCCACTGATGGCGATAGCCTCAAAACTTAGGCGCATCTCCGCTACTATCCTCTTAGCGCTCCGCCACTCTCGGCCTTCCCATAGGACTCCTAGAAAGCACTAAAAAGCTCAAAAGACTAGATAGAATGGAGAGGGGAAGGAAATTGGTGCGTCTGAAAATTAGCATCGGCACCCCTATATATAGACAGCGATCGGAACCTCCGATTTCACGATCGGAGCTCCGATCTTATTGGAACTTCCGATCCATGCTTTCAAAATCCCTCCGCCAACCACGTGTCCTTCCTTCTAGAAGTTGGCTACCGGCAGTAGATCGAACTTCCGATCTAACTTCGAAGCTTTTGATCTCATTGACGTCATTTCTTACATAATTTTCTGGACAACTAGCATTTGATGATGATCGGAGCTTTCGATCGCACTTCGGAGCTTCCGAATGTACTCTGAGCTTCCGAACTCAAAACTATGGCTCCGATTTGTTCGGAGCTTCCGAACCGAGTTTGGACCATCCATTCTTCTCGAAGCTCAAAGTCAATTTGGACTATTCTTGATCGTTTTGAATCCATTTTTCAAATCCTTAAGCTCATTTGAATTTCTTAATCATGTTTAACTTATTATAATCGTGATTACCAACTTAATCACTTGATTTTGGATACGGGTTACTACATTCTATGTCTCATCCCACGATTACAACAATTGTGCTAACCTGGTAATTTCCATCAAAATTCAAAATCACTTGCTGGCTCACGGCCCAATGAAAAACTCATGAGAATACCGCTGGAAACAACTAAGCAAAGTACTCAGCTAATAGTCCCCAAAACTGCCGTCCACTAACAATCCGGAACAACCATTTAATCACATTTCATCAACTGGGTCAACCATTGCTAATACCAAGCAATTTCTCAGATCAAAATCTGCCCTTTTCTAACAAGGAAGTACAATCCTAAACGTTACTAAATCCCCACGTTTGTACTTATCACCGATAACTTCACAAATGCTATCGAACTAAGCCTATGACCACAAGAGTCAAACTGTAACCACTCCCCGTTATCAGCAGAAGCCCAAGAGTTCCATCTCCTGCATTCTTAGAGATTCCAAAACAGGTTAGAGAATCCTAAATTCACCTGAATCGCTTTACGACTTCAATGTATTACCAATGATCATATTTTCCTAAGCATACTAGCTTATAGAACCATCCCAAGTGCATCCTGATTCACTGTATCCAAATCGTTACAGATCAAGCTTAATCAAGTGACTAATCAAGTAATCATGTTTAGAGTGGGAAAAACATGATGAACGGATTTCCAGATGGGTCCAGGGAGTTCAAAAATGGGTTCAGAATGCCCGAAAATAGCCCGAAAGGTCCCAAGCATTCGGGCAATTAGGAAGCTCCGACCTAGTTAAGAGGCTCCGAATAGATCGAAAGCTCCGATCGTAGTTCGGAAGCTCCGATCATACACAGCTAGTTGTCCAAAGTGTGAGGTCAGCATGATGACATCATGGAGGAGATCGGAAGCTCCGATCGTGCGTTCGGAAGCTCCGATCTGCTGGTAGCAAAACTTTTCAAGAGTTCGTTACATGTGGCAGTTGAAGGGAGATCGGAAGCTCCGATCCCCAGTTCGGAGGTTCCGATCATGCTCTATAAATATAAGGTCCGAGAGCCTCATTTCTTGCTCATTTCCAATCTCTTTCTTCTCAATTTGAGGGCTTTTTAGGGGCTTTTTAGCCATAGTTCCCGAGGGTGACGACAGACGCAGGTATGGTCCGAGTTCCCTTAAATTATTAGGGAGTAGGTAATAGCTTAGTTAATAATTTTAGAGCATAATAGATGATGCATGAGTATTTTTCATTGTAGTGATTGGACTGTAGATGCGGGGATATCTAGGAGTATGTTGAGGTACGTAACTACTGACTGAGATTGCCAGCGGGTATGGATGCTTATGTGTTGCATTTATGTGCACTACAAGAATAAAGGTGAAAAACAACGTTTTTTTCGCGTTGTTAATGTCATCGAAAAAGAGTTTGCATAGCCAGTGACATAAAAGACGACGCTAAAAGATAACGCGAAAAAAGCGTTGTCGTTTTGGGAAAAGGCAACGCATAAAAAGCGTTTTCGTTTCTGGAAAAAAAAAGCGAAAAAAGCGCTGTCGTTTCTGGTAAAGTCAACGCATAAAAAGCGTTGTCGTTTCTGGTAAAAACAACACATAAAAAGTGTTGTCGTTTCATAAAAAGCGTTGTCGTTTCAGGTAAAGACAACACATAAAAAAGTGTTGTATTTTTTTAAATAAAAAACAAAAAAAATTAAATCATAAATTTTCAATATTATAAATCACTCAAAATTAAAAAATTTCTAAAATAAAATTTAATATACAATCTTCCAATATTATATATCATTCAAATATAAAAAATAATCAAATTCTAAATTAATGAACACTAGGAAAAAAATATGTATTAATCTTGAAAAACTTTGATTCCTCACTTCAGCACATGTTAGCATCCCAAGCTTTCATAAAAGCCGCAACAATCTCTTTTCATTTAATTTGTATCTCCATACAGTAAATTATTAAAAATAAAAACAAACATAAAACAAATATGAATGGATTAAAAGGATAGTAAACTTAAACACATATTTATCAGTAAAAGAACATGAACTACGAATGACAAAATTACAAAAGTAACAAGATAAACACAAAAAAGTAATAAGTACACCTTAAGACACATAATGCATGACTATTCAAATTGCATAAGCACATATATTATTGTATCTTGTAATCATAAAGACGAGAGACACCAATTTTCAAAACTTCTCGGAGAATAAATGGAATCAACACCACAAAGATGAAAGGCGTATAAAATGAGCATGAAATCAAAGAAAGAAAAGTTCTGTATTTAAAAATACAAAGCATAAGTCAAAATGAAACCACCCATGTTTTCATTTAAAAGAAAAAAAAAAACACCCATTACCACAAGTGACTCTTGAGTAAACCTAGCATCATTTGAGACTTACAAAAGTAAGTCAACTCATTGTCTCATTCCCACCATTCAAACCCAATCCACAATAATAATTACATGCTAACGCATAAGGAATCAAGCATTCTGTGATGGATAATCAGTCGATAGGTAATTAGAAACCCACTTGGTATTTGCTTCCAGTGAGATCTGAAAAAACTTCCTTGGTCACTTCAACAAGGAAACGACCTGCCAGCAAAAAGACAAGTTAAATCAGAAGTTGGACAACAGAATTCTACCTATGATATAAATTACCTTGTATAAGAAAGAAGCATGTACCTTGTATAAGATTATCATGTTTCAGAAAAATATCTCTCAATCTACTCTGACCGCAGTTATTATACTTCATATTAAATTTGTCAAAACGGTGAAAGGTGCTTTTGTCAACATGAAAATCTAAAGAGGAAATAAATTAATGCAGTATGGTCAATTTTTTTTTATCTTACAATCCTTTTGGCATAAACATGGACCACTCCATCTTCCATATGAAAAAAGTGCTGCGGACATTTGAGATGAAAGAAGTCAAAATATCAATTGAAAATAAAATAGCAAAGTCAATTTACACAGAAAGGAACAATCGGATTTTGGATGGACAAGATCCATCACCTAAGATTGATATGAAAACATTCATAAATTTAGAGACTTATATCAGATTTTTCTTCAGGGAAATGAACAAATGGGTTCGAATTTGGCTAGGGGGTACTGGGATCAGATATAATTTCCTTCTCCCATGGTGTACTGGATTCTCTAAAGACATAATTCTTCCGCATTTCAAAACAATAAACTCAATCATTTTTAGTTTAAATAGTCGCATATATCCCCATCCCAATTAGTTCAACCAGTTCGAGTTTAATACAAAACCATTTTAAATATGCTTATTCGATTGCTACTTGAAATTCTAAATTCCAAAATAGAGAGGCATCGCTAATGAACATATGATTAAGTTTCACTACCTTTATCCATGCGGTCAACTTCATTTCATACCATTTAAACTACTGCTTAAATCATATTTACTAGCTTCAATGGCCTATTGATTCATTAGATACGAGTCATGGGAATGATGTACGGAAAAATCTCAAGTTATAATTTTGTTTTTCAATTGATAATATAATAGTTTAACATGTTGTTTCAATCTCTTCTTAGTCGATAAGAATCATGGCCATTAATCATATTTGAAGGAGCTTGACTAATTATACCTCTCTTTGAAGCTATTAACACAACAGGACTCGAATTCGCCATCGATTTGAAACTTTAATTCACACTTTTAGCTCAACTTGCGATAAATGAAACTTAGAAATATTCACTCAATTTTCTGCCGATTTTATGAATCTAAATAAGGAGGAGATAAGATTAACTCTATTTTATAGTCAAATATAAATGACATGTCGGTAAAATAAAGAAGAAGAAAATCCTACGAAGAAACACATATAAAGGCAAGAGATGACTCACCCACCATGCCCAAATTAATTAATTTCATTTCATCCACCCACTGTTATTTATTGATTTTAAAAAAACATAAAGAGCTAACCGACCTGAATTAATAACCTGCATAGATCTAATCACTCAACCAGCACTAGGATGAAAAACAGGAACTAAATTAAAGATAGCTTAAATCACATTAGACTGTATTCTCAAATCACACCCAAAAATAAAAAAAATGGCATACTTTAAAAATGCATCTCCGAGTGTTTCTAACCTCTCCAAAGGAGAAACGTTCTTTACATCCTACTGTGGTGAGAGCTTCCAAAATCTGATCATTAATGAAATTATTAGATTAAGTCATTAAATACCAAAGGAATTACAAATAAAGCTCATCGTTAACAGCTATAAAGGCACATACCACCGAGCTTGGAATATTTAAATCCCCAGTATGATGTGCTATTTCAGCCTAAGTTGGCTACCCAACATCAAAGACTCCATTCGGTGCATTAGTGAAGGTAACAAGTCAAATGATTTCATTGCATTTGTTCTGAAGTCAGTTCCAATCAGAAGTTCCGGCGGTATACGTTCAGGTTGAGATGACATTTTCCCACTACCTTTTGGTTTATGTTTACAAGAAGCACCCAAAAATTAGGAAATTTTTTGATGGAGTTGTTCTAGAAGAAGAGTTGATTCAAACATTCAAAGAAACATAGAAAATACCATAATCAATAACGAGTTAAAAGTTGTGACAAGAAACTTCACACACCTTCGTCTACATGAAGATTGCGTGGATTGTGGATCTGGCTTAGAAGTAACAGAGGTTGTTCTGGATAATTTAGAAGAATACCAGTCCTAAACAAAAGTAAAAGTACTGATTTCATTGGCGCCTACACTCTGATGAGAGGCCTCTCGTAAATTCCTGTATCCTCTATAGAATTCCAGTCCACTCAGCATGTAGCTATCCACATCCTTGTGCAAAAAAAATGTGTTCTCAACAAGGGTAAAAAAAATACACTTTGATAATAAATTCAAGCATGCGAACAGGAAAGTTGATACAAATCTTTATGGTGGTACTTGATTCATCAATTCCCAGTTTAAAGTCTCAGATACACTGAGACACACATGACATGTAAGAAAAAAAAGAAATACAAACTGCAAAAAGATATCCATAGGTATGTAAGGAGAAAAACCCAAATCAAATGCAAACTACAATAGATTTAATGATAAAGAGTTGGAAAGCAGAATCTAATTATCCAAATTCAATCACATCACAATGTCAACCAAAAAAAAAAACAGACTCGAGAAGAGTGAGAACATCACCCTCTCTAACTTTATCCCAGTGATATCAAGCCCCGTTTGCCTCCTTCACCTCCCTCCCCGTGCATTCCTAAAAAATGTTTCCTGAAAGATCTGAAAATTCATTATCCAGACACTCATTTGTCTCAATCTATCGCAAGAAGAAGATGAATTCAAGGATGACCGAATTCCAGGTGGCCTCCCGGAAGACCGAAGGTGCCGAAACCAACCGAAGCCCTGAAATCGAACATAACCACCATCGACCCGCTGGTTCTTCCCACTTCCGAGCAGCTGCTCTTCCTCTTCACCCTCGTAGGCAGCAAGATCTTCAACCCCAAAAAATTAGAAAAGAAAATCGGAGGCTTGATTGAATATGAGAAATAGGATTTCGATAAATTCCCTAGAAGAAGAGTCTGAATTGATCGGTGAAGTATCTGAAAAAGTAAGTAAAATGTTTTATTTCTTCTCTTTATGCTTTTAAAAAAAGCGTTGTTGTAGTAGGTTAAAAAACGATCATCTACAACCCTTTGTAAAAAAGGTTGTTGATGATATAAAAGTATTGTATTTTTGTAAATTAAAAAAATAAACACAACTCTTTTAAGTAAAAGCGTTGTGTTTATTTTTTTTACAACACTTTTTGTAAGAAGTGTTGTATTTAAACTGTCGTAAATGACCATTTTTGTTGTAGTGGTGTCATGATTGCATGTTATTGCTTTGAAACATTATGTTGCATGTGCATATCATATTAAGCCTGTGTCTCTTTGAGATGAGCCAATGTAGGGTCGCTCAGCCTTTGTTAGGACGTTGTGACACTGAGAGTCCTGCCGACCGACGAGTTGCACCGACTCTAGTGATCTATGGACATTATAGATCCACGTCCTATAGGAGTGAGTGGTTGAACCCAGTGGTTTGATTCCCCGAGGTTACAGCTCATGTCCTAGGCGCCAGTATGATTAGTTTGGATTTGTATATCCTAGATATAGATATCCAGACATTATATTTGTGCATGCATCATGTTTGTATATTTACCCGTACTAGCGTACTGAGCTTTAGCTCTCACGTCTAGTATTTCTGTGTTTTTTAGACACCTCATTCGACGGGACAGTTGCAGGTAGTTTCTCCAAGGACTTGGAGCATTCACCAGGATATGGCAGTGAGATTAGCTGTTAGGTTAAATTTTATTCAATTGGGTTGTATATTATTTTTGAGGTTTTCATCGGTTTTATTCTGTCGGGATGATTAAGTTGTAATATTTAAGTTTTCGCAGTTTCTCTCTGATTTATTGTTAATTGCATGCTTAATTAAGCTTTAAACTCTGATTAGTAGTGGATCCGGGTTGGATCGTTACATTTATTGGTATCAGAGCATGAAATAAGATTTGGGACATAATATTGGTATTTTAAGATTTGACTTGGGTTATTTTTGTAGAATTATGATCAATTCATGGTAGGAACTGTGAGGACACTGGATGACGAAGACTATAATCATCGGAACGATTGATAGAAATTCAACTCATCAGAGATGGATCGTGTACTTATCAGCATGGGATGCTGAGTTTGCGAGGCACTTAGTGGACCTCGATAATGTCATCTCCAAGGTTATTTTCAGGATTTCGACTCATGTAGATCCTAGTTTTGGATTGAGTACCAGATGCTAGAGGCAGTGGCAGAGGATTTGTTGGGGCACGGGTGATTCTTGCATCCATTTTGTTTGATCAGGATAACACTCCTCTTAAGATTCTCAACAAGCAGTTGGAAATATTGTCATAAAGATCTTATCTCGTCCACTGGGGAATATACCATATAATAGTGAAGTACCCGGTATACTAGTATGGATATTTTGGAGATCATGGAGAAATAGGTCTTTCAAGAATTCTTGTATTGATGCTTTCGAGGTGACAGACGAAAAACTTCATGTTCAAGATCAATAGACGGAATGAAAGATTTTCTCATATACTTGGGTTTAAATACTGTATTAAGTTTTGTTGTAACAGTATTTCAGTTGTAAGTATTGAAACATTTGTACTAGTGATTCTAGACACTTTTTGTATCATTTCAAGTTTTTATTTCTCATATTTCAGTGTAATTAAATTTTAGTAATTTTTCTGTTACATGGGATTGTAATAAGAATTGTACAGAACTGAGATTAGTGATTTTGGTATTTCATCTTTGGAGATTTTCTTGAGATTAATCCAGTGCTTAGTTGATCGGTGTTCAACTACAGTGGCTTGATAGGTAATTACATGTTTCTAGTTGATTGGTTATAGATGTTTCCCAGGATAATCTAGTTAGTCATTTGACTATGTTTAGTGTCAGAGATAAGGTGATTCATCAGGGGCATGTGTATGGCTGTTTCCCTTAGAACAGTTGACTATTTTGACATCTTTAGGTTATTGCTGTGTGATGATGGGTTTTCATCAGGGGACCAAGTTGAGTGATACCAAGAGTTGTTGATTGTTACCAGGACTAGACGTGAGGAGGTGCGACCCTATGTCAGTGTTACTCTGAGAGCCTTTCGTGCTTCATAGGTTTCCTGAAAGCCTTTTGTGCTTCAGGAGGGTGGTCGGGGGAGGCTACCTCAGTCTGGGGATTTGGCAAAAGTCGCAGCAGGGTATGTATGACCTTAGTTTGGATAGATACTAGGTGTGGTATCAAGAGATTAGTTATCTGGATTTTGTCAAAGTTACTGTAGTGACCTGTATCCAGAATTAACGATTAATAAATAATTAATCGTGTAATCATGTTTAGATTAAGTAAAAAATGATTAAGGAAATTCCAAATGGGTTAACGGAGTCCAAAAATGGATTCAGGACACTCGAAAATGGTCGGGAAGGTTCCGAGGGTTCGGATGGTTCGGAGGCTCCGAACCGGGTTAGGAGGCTCCGAACAGGAACTGGATCGAAGGATACGAACCAAAGATCGGAGGATCCGAACGGGTTCGGAGGATCCGAACTCAGATCGGAGGCTCCGAAGATAATGCGTCATGGGTGACATCATTGATGGGACTTCGAAGGATCCGAAGTCAGGATCGGAGGCTCCGAACAGGAACGGAGGCTCCGAAGTCAGGAACGGGGGATCCAAACCAGTTCGGAGGATCCAAAGTCGAGTTCGGACGGCCCGAACTTCGCCTATAAATAGAGGTCCAAAATTTCATTTTCAACTCGCACCTCTCAATTTCCTCTCTCAATTTCTAGGCCTTCTAACTCAGATCTAGGGAGTTCTAGGCATCCTATTGAGAATCCGGAAGTTGCATAGCGATCCCGATGTCGAGACGAAGATGTGCCTAAGTTTTGAGGAAATTGTCATCAGTGGCCTGACGACGGACGCAGGTATAGCTATGGTCTCCTTAAATTATTTAAGAGTATGCAATAGCTTAATTAAGGCTTTTAGAGCTTAATTATTGATGCATGGGTATTTGCATTGTAGAGTTGATGATAGGCTTGGAACCTAGAGTGGGACTGCTAGGGCTGCCTGTAGTAAGGTACGTAAGTACAGACTGAGATAGCCAGCGGGTTTTGCATGCTTATATGTTGCATTTGTGTGTCATATTATTATGCAGCATGTGCATATCATATTGTGCCTGTCCATCTTTTGAGATGAGCCATGTAGGGCCGCTCAGCCCTGTTAGGATGGTTGATGTCTAAGGCCCAGTGACTGACGGGTCATGGGTGGCTAGCATCGGGGGACATAGTCCACGTCCTGTAGAAATGAGCAGTGTACGCAGGGTTTGCTCCCCCGGGTTGTACCACTCATGTTCTAGGCGCCATTACTGAGCAGTTATATACAGTTATCCCAGATATGGATACCCTATCATTTGCATGCATCATATTTGTATGTTTTACCCAGTGCTTTCGTATTGAGCTTAGAGCTCACGTCCAGTCTTTTCTGTGTATCTGGACACCCCATTCGACGGGGCAGGTGTAGGTGTAGGATTGAGCACCCGGAGCTTGGAGTAGTCAGTGACCAGTAAAGACAGCAGGATTTGCTGTAGGCTTTGCCTTTAGGCTATTTATTCGATTTGGTTGTATAAATCAAATTGGTTTAACTGGTTGTATTCTGCCGATCTATTTTTATTTAAGTCTTCCGCAGCGATTTATTTAATGCATGTTTAATTATGCTCTTAACTCTGATTAGGTAGCGGATCCGGGTAGGGTCGCTACATTTATTGGTATCAGAGAATATGCATGCAAGAGACTTGGGATATAGTAATGAGACTTTGGGTTATCCTTATAGGATGGATGAGATCTTGGAAGAGGTGATGATGCGGCAATTAGTTTGCCCAGAAGTTATCATCATCGGCAGGATTGCTGAAGATTTGGCTTATGGGATACCAGCAAGTGGGACAGGAGCGAGGAATCGTGTCCGAGTTTTCAAGATTTCTACTCAGGTGGATCCTAGTTTTGGATCAAGTACCGGATGCTAGAGGCAGTGGCAGAGGATTGGTGGGGACTTACTTGATGCTTGCATCTGTACAGTCATTACCATGATGACACTACTCTGAAGATTCTCCACTAGTAGTTGGAGAGATTGTCATTAAACTCATGCAGAACATAGTTTTGCCGGCATTCTTGCATCGATGCGTTCGGTAGGCACACGGGAAACTTCATGTTCAAAAGCATGATATGAATACAAGAAGAACGCTGATGGTAGATCGTGAGCAGAAGGGGTCGACTGACATGCACTGACGCAGAGCATAACTGGTTAGCTATCACGAGCCATTTCTCCAGAGTTCTTCATAGGAGGACATGTAGAGAGACTTGGTCGGGAGTATGCTTGTATCGATGTGTGTGTCGATTAGAAGTTTCATGCTCAAGAAACGAAGACTAGTACGATGATTTAAATACTGTATCGTTGTAGTTGTAAACAGTATTTCAGTTGTAATGAATCATCATACTTTGGTTGTATCATTTCAAGTTCGACTATACATTTCATTGTATTTTGAATACTGTATGTATTACATGGGATTGTAATTGAGAAATTGTACATAAATGGAAGCAATGATACATGTTTTATTTATCCAGCAATTCGTGGATGATTGCATGATTGTGCGGAAGTTTGGATTGGGTTTAGTTAAATAGCGTTCAACTATTGCAGCTCATGGGATTTGAGTGGGCCAACTGTGATAGTGTGACTTGCGGTTAGTCTAGGAGTTTTCCTAGGATTAACTTAGTTAGTCAGTGGACTATGTTAGTGCCAGCGATGAGTGGACTCATCTAGAGGCATTAAGGGTATTGTTCGGTTTAGAACATTTGGGCTTTGTTCTAGGTTGTTTCCTTAGAACAGACTGTCTGACCTTTGTTAGGTTGAGGCTTGTGATGATGGGTTTTCATCGGGATACCAGGCCAAGTATATGCTGAGAGTTGTGGACTATGACCAGGACTAGACGTGATGGGGCGCGACCCTATGCCAGTGTTACTCTGGGAGTCCTTGTACTTCAGAGGTTATCTGGGAGCCTTGTGCTTCAGGATTGGCGGTGGGAAGGCTGTTCAGTCTAGGGATTTGGTGACAGTCACGACAGGGTATGACCTTGGATTAGATATCAGGTTTGATATCGATGGTTTGATATCATCTGGTGTGCCAGAGATATAGGTTGAGGATTCTGCTGTGGGAACCAGTCTTGGAGGAATTTTCTTGACGAGTGTGTACCTTGAGCATATAGGTATTAACCTTTAAGTTACTGCTAGACGTGCGGATCTAGTAGGTGGATGGATTCTACCAGCGTTGGCTATGGGTTGTCATCAGGATTGTGGTTAGAATTTCCTTGTGATAGGAATTATCCAAGATATTGGATGGGATGTTGTTACGAGACTTTGACTCGAATACAAGGACTACACCATGATGATTGGGGATATCATCTGACTAGTATCATATTAAAAATATGATTGGATTCTCCTGATATGAGACTTATTCAGGAGGGGAGAGTGAAGACTATCTGAGACGTTGACTTGGAGGTGAGTATTTCCAGCAATGTTAGTCTTTCATCAGTAATGGGGTTGTATCAGATGCTAAGGATTGTATAAGACTAATTGAGGCATGAGGGAAGCGTGATGCCAGTATACACTTGGTGGTGATTCCAGGTGGGACATGGTGGTAGGCTACCTCGGTCTTAAATTGTTGCACAATCTTAAGCGAGGAATATGATCAGGAGAGTGTTCGAAGATTGTGGAAATCTTTGAGATTCTTTAGTTATTCTTCTTGGACTTGACGAGCCGTGGTGTTCATTCTGAATGAACGAGGTAAGGATAGTGAGTCCAGTGGTTGCGCTAAGTACTGTCTGATATTTTCAGGGGTTGAGAGTAGGATTTTCCATGGGATGGAAATGGGCTTAGTTTATCTTGATGTTTGCCTTGGGTGAACAAGACAATGATTAGTAGTGCTAAGGTGGCACGGGATCTGTGCTAATTGAAAGAGTGGGTGCCCGGTGAGCCAACTTGTGGCTAAGGGCTTTGATGACTCTTTGTATAAACAATCTTTTGTTTAATATAATTTACACTTTTATAATGGCAATGACTTTATCTTTCTTCATATTGTTATATTGTGATATACTATTGTTGTTTTGATAAAGACCTTGAATATACTATAGTGTATGTAAGATGTGGTAGAACATGGGGATGTCTATCATGAAACACATCTTATAGTCACTGTATATTCTAAATGGTTCCTAGTCGATTGAGCCGTCCGTGAATAACGATAAGGATCGCTCGAGTTTGAGACTAGCATTTGCGATGCAGAGTACCACGTTTCATTGGTAAGGAACATAAAGATGTTCGAAGCATGCAAATGGATATTCATACGATGAATGATCGAACTACCCTATCCGGATTTTCCAAGTGGTTATCACTTATTGAGTGGATAAAGTCCGCGGTTTTGGTTGTACACCATTAGTCCTTACTACTTGAAACATCATTGAGACTCTATATGCTAGTACTGTGCTTTGACTCATTTACCGACTCTATTGGGGTCATCAGGTATCGGGATTGGGTACAGTTACAACACATATAGGAGTCGATGCTTTGTTGTCAAGGATTCACCACATACTTGCGAGTGTGGATATCCTATGCAATCTGAGGAGATATTAGTGTGACGAATCTCTGGCCAGAGTACATGATGTGTTTTAAGAAATGGTTTCTTAGTAGCACATGCGATGTCACTATTTGATCTTCAAGATGCGTTGCATAGTTATCGAATCTCGAACGACTCTCGATTTACCAATGGTTGTTGATTCGATCGGGATATATGGATGAAGGGACCGTACTGTACGCTAACCAAAATCTATTGGTTCTTGTAGGCACTATCAGTGATACCTAGGGAATCATGGGGCGATGTTGCTAGGCGCTCTTACCATGATTCGATGGGAAAGTCGGAAATTGTTGTTCCGAGTCACAAGGAGTTGTGAGCCTACGGCTAGCTGTATCCCTGAACCATTGAGGGTCACACAGAGTAATGGATTTTTAATTCCCGTTGAGATAGTTAAATTTAAAGAGTTAAATTTAATGAACAAAGAAGTGGGACTTCTTATTTAAGAGTAGAGGAGTAAGATTTCTTAAAATGACATAGGGATGGGCATTTTTGGAAATCACTGAATTCGGATTCAGAAAAATTTATCTTGACTTTAAAAGGTGCAGAAATGGTTTCTGTGCACATTGGTGAAATCGGTTTATCAATCGGAGTCATGATGAATTTTATATTAATTTTTGAAAATGCGGGCTTAGCTTGTCAAGCTTGAACTTATGACTAATGGGCCCTAAGCTGTTAGCAGCCCACATTATAAATAAGTCATTGCAGTACAAAAATTATATAACAGAGGTCACAATTTGCGAAAACCTAGCTGATTTTCTCTCTAAGTGGCCGCCCCCCTTCCTCTCTCTGTCGGGAAAATCCAGCCTGTGAATTTTGAATTTGCAGTCTGGTTTAACGGATCAAATTCGTTAATTCTCTTCGTAGAAACTTCTGATAGATTTTCTAGTGCAATCTATCAGAGGGATTAAATCTCTGTTCGTGGACCTGATTGAAGAACAGTTCGTCCATCAGTTCCAGGGATATACAACAAGAGCAGAGTAATCTGTTGGTGTCCATAATCTCGATTCGAGATTGGAGGTAAAAATTTATAATTGTTATTTAATTTTTACACGCACAATTTAATCGTAAAGTTTTGATACCCATTATGGAATCGTTCCATATAAAATTTTTAAACTTCCGCTGCACCGGGTATCAATCCTGATTGATCTGATCACCGTTCTCCAACAGTGGTATCAGAGTCAGGTTGCTCAGATCAAGCGATTAAATTAATCGATTGTACAAAAATTTTTAAGCCTCGGTTTTTTAAACTAAATAAATTTTTTAAAATAAAAATTTTTTTTGGGCAAAACACGGGCAGCGATTGGATCGCTGCCCGAGGGGCAGCGAGGGTCGCTGCCCAGCGCAGGGCGGCGCACGGCGCTGCACAGGGCGGCGCACGTCGCTGCCCTGGGGGCGCGGGCAGCCCGAGAGCGTCCCGGGCGGCCCGCGGAAAAATTAATTTTTAATTTTAAAATTAAAATTTTAATATGTTAAAATTCTATTTTTGGTCCGATCGAAAATTGTTTTTGATTGGTCCACGAGGCGTCGGATCGAATTGTTCGAGTCCGAAAATTTTAAAATTGATTTTTGGATAAATTTGAATTTTTGGAAAATTTATAGATTTTATCCGTTAAATCAGATTTTATGAAATTAATTATTTTTGGTACAATTGATGATAAGATATGATCTTATGGAAATATTGAGTAAAATATGATTTTATGTATAAAATTGGATTTTATATGTAAAATATGATTTTATTTGATAAAAAGATAAAATATGATTTTGTATGTAAAATAAGATTTTATATATGGAATATGATTTTATCCTTTTAATTTAAATTGTCATTGCATGTTATCCAATAAATTAATTTTGAATTAAATATTATTGGATAAGGATGATCGATTGCCATGACCAATTTTGTAGGTGTATGTTAGGAATTTACATTTGTTTTTATTGTTGTTGGATTTATTAATGGGCCTGGTTTATGGCCCAATATGAATTGTCATATGTAATAAAAGTGGGCCTGGTTTATGGCCCGTTCCCACGCCTTAAAATGTATCCCCTACTTGTCATGGTTATTTATTGTAAATACATTAGACTTAGTGAGAGATGAAGATTTGAAGACGAAGGTGGGCCCGCAGACAATAAAGACTGAAAAAATGTAAATTGGAAGTTTAATGTAATAGGATTGCATTGCATACCTGCATATTACCTAGGATTGGAATTAGACTTGTGATTGGCAACAACGGGTCGATTAGAAATGGAATCGATCATCCTATATAATATATGATATTATAGTTGTATGCATTTTTAGACAAAATTGTATGAATCCCGCAAGCATACAAATTTTTAAAATGATGAGACAAATTTTCAAAATTAAAATCCCTCATTTTAAATATGATTTAAAATTGATATCAAGATAAATAAAGGAAATTTAAAATTGTTTAAATGTTCCTACCTTCCATCAACGATCAATGTATGAGATGCTACCCGCGGATACGGTCCGGCTCATATTATTGGGGGGGGGGGGGGGGGGGCGTTCGTCGGAAAGCTGTACATTGGATCGACACATGTTGTAAGTTGGGTGGAACTCCCATGGGATCGGCTCATATTATTGGGGGATCCACATGGCGACCGTCCATCACAACTTAATATTGATGGGTCATCTTGACATGTCACAATAAACGGCGTCATATTATTGGGCCCTTATTGGACATGAGGTAAAAACGTGGAGGTTGCTTTGGAAACAATTGGGCTCTACCTTTTGAAATTATGGTTGGCTGATATTATTCGGGACCATAGTTTGTCAATTGGACTCCATGTTCTCACTAAGGAAAACAGTTTCCCGTTTTCACTAGAGGGTAAAGAAATCGTTAAAATAGTGGGAGTGAGATTCATAAAATAAATTTCGCCTATTTTATGTCTTAGTAAATTAATTAAACAATCACTGATTATTGTCTGTTTCTTTTCAGTATTTCATAAAGATGAATTCGCTTAATCCACTTTTCTCTATCCTCAAACAAAATAAACTGGCTGGCGCAAACTATACGGAATGGTTCCGTAAGTTGAAGATTGTCTTGACCTCGGAGAAGATGCTCTACGTGTTAGAAAAATCTCCTCCGAAGGAAGCACCAGCTGATGTAAGTCCAGAAGAGTTGGCCAAACTTGATACATGGTGGGACCATGATATCAAGGCCAAATGCTATATGCAAGCCTCGATGTCTGATGAACTCCAGAGGCGATTTGAGGATACCGTGAATGCTGCTGACATTCACGTACAACTCAAGGAACTTTTTGGGGCTCAATCGAGAGCTGAAAGGTTCGCTACTGTAAAAGAGCTAATGACGTGTCGCATGCGTGAAGGGACTTTGGTCCGTGATCATGGGGTACGAGTGATTTGGCTCATACAGAAGTTGGTAACGCTTGATTTGGTGTTGGAGCATGAACTCAATGTGGACTTATTACTTCTATCTCTTCCTTCTTCGTTTGACGGATTTGTGGTGAATTTCAATATGAACAAGATAGAGGCCTCCCTTGAAGAGATGGTCAATATGCTTGTAACATATGAATCCACTTTAAAGAAGGATAAACCGGCTTTCTTGGTGGGCTCCTCTTCTTCTGCTAAGAAGGGGACAAGTACAAAGGGTAAGAAACGTTCTGCCCCACCCAAGAAAACCAAACCCGAGAAGAAGTACAAGACAAAGGCTTCAAACATGGAAAAGTCCAAGGATGTTTGCCATTACTGCAAGAAGCCCGGTCATTGGAAACGTAATTGCAAGGAATATCTAGAGCAGTTGCGAACTGCGAAGGGTATGTTCTATATTGAAATAAATGTTTCACTTAATACTACTTCTTGGGTATTGGATACCGGATGTGGATCTCACATTTGCAATGATTTGCAGGTGATGACAAGAAGTCGCAGGCTTAGAATGGGTGAGACCCAGCTGAGGCTCGGAAATGGTTCCAGAGTTGAAGCTAAAGCTGTGGGAGATGTTTATTTAATTTTGCAGAACGGTTTTAAGTTACTTTTGAGAGATGTTTTATTTGTTCCAGATTTGATTAAAAACATTATTTCTGTTTCTATGCTTGATAGAGATGGTTATTCTTGCAATTTTGTGAATGGGATTTGCAATATTTACAAGAATGAATGTTTGATTGGAAATGGACAACTTGAAAACGATCTATATAACTTAAAATTAAAAGACGTTCCAATAAATTATGTTGATAAACCGGTAACAACAAACAAAAGGAAAATCGATAGTCAAAACCCGGCAAACCTTTGGCATGCTAGGCTTGGTCATATTTCCTCAAGGAGGATGAACAAGCTAGTGGGAGAGGGCATGTTTGATATGTCTGATATTAACTCTCTACCTACTTGTGAGTCATGCCTGAAAGGAAAAATGACTAAATCTCCTTTTAAGGGGAAACCTGAGCGTAGTCAAAATCTGTTGGATTTGATCCATACAGATGTTTGTGGTCCATTTAGAATTGGTACTCAATACCTTTACTGATGATTATTCAAGGTATGAGTATTTATATTTAATGAAATATAAGTCTGAAGCATTTGAAAAGTTCAAAGAATTCAAGGCTGAAGTAGAAAACAAGTTAGGTAAAAGTATTAAAGCACTTCGATCGGATCGAGGTGAAGAATACTTAAGTACCGAGTTTTTAGACTATCTAAAAGAGAATGAGATTCTCTCTCAGTGGACTCCTCCTATGACACCACAGCTGAATGGTGTATCGGAGCGTCGTAATCGAACTTTGTTGGACATGGTTCGATCCATGATGAGCTTCACTGAGCTTCCACCTTCGTTTTGGGGCTACGCGCTTGAAACGGCGGTGTTGTTGTTGAACAACGTCCACACCAAAGCAGTGGACAAAACACCATACGAGTTATGGAATGGCAAAGCTCCTAAGTATTCGTACTTGAGGATTTGGGGATGTCCTGCTTACGTGAAGCAGACAGTGGGAGATAAGTTGGATAGTCGATCCACCTTATGTTATTTTGTAGGGTATCCGAAGAATTCAATCGGATATTATTTCTATCATCCTGCTGAAACAAAGGTGTTTGTTTCAAGGAATGCCACCTTCTTGGAGAAGGAGTTCTTATTGGATAAGAAAGGCGAGATGATGGAACTCGAAGAAATTCGAGAAGAACCCGAAATACAAAATAATGATCCTACACCTCAGGAACCATTGATAGACACGCCTATACCTAGAAGATCCGAGAGGACTTCTAGACCTCCTATTCGATATGGTCTTCTTCTTGAAGGGGATCAAGATGAACCCGATGTTGGATGTGATCCAAGAAACTTCAAAGAAGCAATTTCTGATGCGGATTCAAATTTATGGCTTGAAGCTATGCAGTCGTAAATAGATTCGATGCATACAAACCAAGTTTGGTCTTTAGTAGATCCTCCCGATGGAATTGTTCCAATAGGGTGTAAATGGATCTACAAGAGAAAGCTTGGGCCTGATGGTAAGGTATTGACCTACAAGGCGCGATTGGTGGCGAAATGTTATACTCAAAGACAAGGAGTTGACTATGATGAAACCTTTTCACCAGTTGCAATGTTCAAGTCCATAAGAATCCTTATTGCCATAGCTGCTTGGTATGACTATGAGATATGGCAAATGGATGTGAAGACTGCATTTCTTAATGGAAACATTAAGGAAGAGATCTATATGACGCAGCTTGAGGGATACACATCCATGGGAAGCGAGCATAAGGTATGCAAGCTTCAGAGATCAATCTATGGTCTAAAACAAGCATCAAGAAGTTGGAACCAGAAATTTGATGAAACAATAAAGGATTTTGGTTTCATCAAGAACTCGGAGGAACCATGCGTGTACAAGAAAGTAGTTAAGGATGCTGTGACATTCTTAGTACTTTATGTTGATGACATCCTACTCATTGGGAATGACGTAGGGATGTTGCAGTCAACAAAGATATGGTTATCAGGTAGATTCTCGATGAAAGATTTGGGTGAGGCATCCTATATTCTAGGGATACAGATCTATAGAGATAGATCTAAGAGAATGAAAGGACTCACTCAAGCAAACTACATCGACACCATATTGAAAAGGTTTTCAATGGATGGGTCCAAGAGAGGACATCTACCCATGTGTCATGGAGTTTCTCTATCCAGGTCTATGTGTCCCAAGACTGATGAAGAGATAGAGAAAATGACACATGTACCATATGCGTCAGCCATAGGTAGTATCATGTATGGGATGATATCTACCAGACTGGATGTAGCATTTGCTCTGAGTGTCACGAGCAGATATCAAGCTAATCCCGGTCAAATGCATTGGAAAGCCGTGAAGGACATTCTTAAGTACTTACGAAGGACTAAGAATATGTTCATGGTATGTAACGCCCCGTTTTTATCTTAAATGAGTTTATTTGAGTTAATCGGAGATTGCAGAGTTCACGAGCCGACTTGATTTTGATCAGGGTCCTTTTTGCAAATTTTGGAAATTTCAGGGACTAAAGTGCAAATTTGAAGTTTAATATATTATCTACACTTAGATTTGTAATTAAATCACTTCTCCTCCTCCACACAACCGAGCTCCACCATTGAAGACGCCTCCAACTTCTTCCAAGCTTTCTGATTTCAGTCCGAGCTCGATCCGGCCGTTGGAATTTATTTCTGAAGGCAGATTATCGATCACTACAGCGAGAGCTCCGTTATATCGTAAGTTTTTCTACGATCGGATACATTCTAGTTTTTGGATGTTGTTAGAATCGTTTGAGATTCGAGTATGTTGTTCTCTTCAGAGTTCTGATCGTTTATTATCTGTCGGTTTTGAATTAGAGCGACGACCGGATTTGTTATGATTTTTGGAAGCCATTTTCGAAAATGTGGATTTTGAGATTGATGGGTTTGCTTTGTTATTGTTGTTTTGGGCATTGAATTGAGTTGTTATCAGTATTGAACTGCTGTCTGCGTTGCCGGTTTGTTCAGTTTATAGCCGTTATGCCGTCGGTTTGAGTTTTGGGTTTTCGAATCGTTTTTGTATTGATTGAAGTCTTGGTGTATGAGTGATCGTGGTTGTTGATCATCTCTTGTATCTAAACAGATTCGTTTGGAGTTGTCAAGCCCTGAGTTAGCAGCTGATTGATCGTTTCAGAGTTGGACGAAGATCGGTAATGAGATTTACCTTGATCCGTAGTTGTTGTTTAGATTGTATAGTTGTTGATACAATCTTTTGTTGTAGCTTTCCTGGAGTTGGAACTACTGCATTGAAAGGTAAAAGCAGTCATCGTAGCGGGATAGCATACTCGGGACTGTTGGTTCTCGAGTTTCCCTTTTTAAATCACATATTGCATTGATACTTGTTCTAGCACGTGGAACTTTTAATTGTTGATTGATTGAGTTTTGTTATGTGGCTTATGTTTATGTTTCTGTTATGCATTCATCTTGAGCCTACTTTGATTTCAGCGGGCAGAACCGCCCTTTTTGTTAAACTTTTGGGAACTATGATTGAGTGGCCTAGGTCGTAGTATTTCGCCTAGTGCTAGCATACTCATTATGGTTGCTCAAAGTCTAGAGGAGTGGGATACGTGGCACCACCTCGATTGGGAGAGTCGGTGAGTCGTTACGTGATCTCATCCTCGGGATCCCAAAAGCAGAGCAATACTCCCGTGTTTATCAGAATCGATATCCTGGTTTTAAAGACATGCATATCATTAACTTCGACTTGAATATGTGGTTTGATAGCATGTTGCATATTCATTACTTGATATGTTGCTTTTACTGGGATTATCATTCTCACCGGTTATCCGGCTGTTGCTTTGTTTTGTATGTGTACTTGGCAACAGGTGGGGCAGGAACAAGTCAGAAGAGGCATGGTTAGCTTCGAGGGCAAGTAGTAGAAGTGAGACTCGGTTTAGAAGTCGAATTAGCATGTTTATCTAGTTTAAGATTGAAGCATGTTAGAACTCGAACTTGATATGTTTTGTTATTCGAATTAGTTTGTATTCGGATTGTAATCTAAAATCGAAGTATGTTGTTGTTGTATCGATTTAGACTTCTGGTTGTTTTTATGCCTTCTGAAAGCATGACTTGTTATGGCATGTTTCCCTACACTCTGTTATTGCATATGTATTTGAAGGCATGTCGGACCAAGCGCGGAATCCCTTTTCTTTTCCTGCAGCCTGAGCATTTCTGCCCAGGCCTTCCGCGCGCGGGCGAGGCGTTCCTCGCGCGCGTGCGAGGCCTCCGTTGGGCCTCTGAATGGTTTGCCCGCGCGCGCGCGAGCTTGGTACCTCGCGCGGGCGCGAGCCTTTGGTTGGTCTCGGGATCGTTTGCCCGCGCGCGCGCGAGCTTGGTACCTCGCGCGGGCGCGGGCCTTTTAAAAAAAAAAAAAAAAAAAAAAAACTTTTGAATTGTTTTACTCTTGGATTCTTGTTCGCTTACTTGTTGTTTAATCCGAGATTAGTGGTTTAGAATCGAGGTCTCACATGGTATATGGAGGAAGAGAACTGAAATTGGAAGGCTATACCGACTCTAGCTTCCAAAGTGACGTGGATGACTCGAAGTCAACCTCTGAATTTGTGTTCATGCTCAATGGCGGTGCTGTCTCTTGGAAGAGTTTCAAGCAGGACACCACAGCGGATTCCACCACTGAGGCAGAATACATTGCAGCATCAGCTGCTGCTAAAGAGGCCGTTTGGATGAGGAATTTCGTCCAAGAGTTGGGCGTTATTCTGGAAGTTTTTGGTCCAGTCCCGGTGTACTGTGACAACACGGGTGCCGTTGCTCAGGCAAAGGAACCAAGGTCTCATCAAAGATCCAAACACGTACTGAGGAAATACCACATCATCCGGGAGATCGTGGAAAGAGAAGACATCACTGTCGAAAGAGTGGCCTCTGCAGACAATATCGCTGATCCACTTACTAAGCCCTTGCCAGGACCATTATTTGACAAACATCGCGAAGCAATGGGTCTACGTAGTATGACTAGTTGGCTTTAGGGCAAGTGGGAGATTGAAAGAGTGGGTGCCCGGTGAGCCAACTTGTGGCTAAGGGCTTTGATGACTCTTTGTATAAACAATCTTTTGTTTAATATAATTTACACTTTTATAATGGCAATGACTTTATCTTTCTTCATATTGTTATATTGTGATATACTATTGTTGTTTTGATAAAGACCTTGAATATACTATAGTGTATGTAAGATGTGGTAGAACATGGGGATGTCTATCATGAAACACATCTTATAGTCACTGTATATTCTAAATGATTCCTAGTCGATTGAGCCGTCCGTGAATAAGGATAAGGATCGCTCGAGTTTGAGACTAGCATTTGCGATGCAGAGTACCACGTTTCATTGGTAAGGAACATAGAGATGTTCGAAGCATGCAAATGGATATTCATACGATGAATGATCGAACTACCCTATCCGAACTTTCCAAGTGGTTATCACTTATCGAGTGGATAAAGTCCGCGGTTTTGATTGTACACCATTAGTCCTTACTACTTGAAACATCATTGAGACTCTATATGCTAGTACTGTGCTTTGACTCGTTTACCGACTCTATTGGGGTCATCAGGTGTCGGGATTGGGTACAGTTACAACACATATAGGAGTCGATGCTTTGTTGTCAAGGATTCACCACATACTTGCGAGTGTGGATATCCTATGCAATCTGAGGAGATATTAGTGTGACGAATCTCTGGCCAGAGTACATGATGTGTTTTAAGAAATGGTTTCTTAGTAGCACATGCGATGTCACTATTTGATCTTCAAGATGTGTTGCATAGTTATCGAATCTCGAACAACTCTCGATTTACCAATGGTTGTTGATTCGATCGGGATATATGGATGAAGGGACCGTACTGTACGCTAACCAAAATCTATTGGTTCTTGTAGGCACTATCAGTGATACCTAGGGAATCATAGGGCGATGTTGCTAGGCGCTCTTACCATAATTCGATGGGCAAGTCGGAAATTGTTGTTCCGAGTCACAAGGAGTTGTGAGCCCACGGCTAGCTGTATCCCTGAACCATTGAGGGTCACACAGAGTAATGGATTTTTAATCCCCGTTGAGATAGTTAAATTTAAAGAGTTAAATTTAATGAACAAAGAAGTGGGACTTCTTATTAAGACTAGAGGAGTAAGATTTCCTAAAATAACATAGGGATGGGCATTTTTGGAAATCACTGAATTCGGATTCAGAAAAATTTATCTTGACTTTAAAAGGTGCAGAAATGGTTTCTGTGCACATTGGTGAAATCGGTTTATCAATCGGAGTCATGATGAATTTTATATTAATTTTTGAACATGCGGGCTTTGCTTGTCAGGCTTGAACTTATGACTAATGGGCCCTAAGCTGTTAGCAGCCCACATTATAAATAAGTTATTGCAGTACAGAAATTATACAACAGAGGTCACAATTTTCGAAAACCTAAGCTGAATGGTTTGCCCGCGCGCGCGCGAGCTTGGTACCTCGCGCGGGCGCGAGCCTTTGGTTGGTCTCGGGATCGTTTGCGCGCGCGCGCGCGAGCTTGGTACCTCGCGTGGGCGCGGGCCTTTTAAAAAAAAAAAAAAAAAAAAACTTTTGAATTGTTTTACTCTTGGATTCTTGTTCGCTTACTTGTTGTTTAATCCGAGATTAGTGGTTTAGAATCGAGGTCTCACATTTAGTGGTATCAGAGCGTTAAGATTCTTGGTCGAACTAGAGTGAGCGGGGTAGATCGAGTCTGTGTGTAATGACTCCTCGCATGTGTTTGAATTATTTAATTGTGTACTTAATTCCATGCGAGCATGCTTTATTGTTTGAGCATTATTTGAATTACATGGTTGTGTGATTTAAATTAGTAAAGCATGATCTACTTGAGATATAACTGTTTCTGTTCTCGACTGGTATTCGGTATTCCAAGCGGTTGTAAGGGCACTGATGGTAGCGATTGAGATATCTCGTGTGCTAACCTTTGATTATCAGATGGGTCCTCGTCGAGTGATAAACAGAAACACACCACCAGTTATCCCTACGACTGAACAAGCTAGCACTGAGGTTGATCAGTTGGATGCTTCAGCAACTCCTATGGAAACCTTGCTAAAGAGGTTTCAGTCGTTCAATCCGCCATTGTTGATGGGTTCAGAAAATCCAGTTGACTGTGAGAGTTGGTTGGATGATATGGATCAGTTGTTTGATTCCATTGACTACACAGATGACCGCCGAATCAGGTTAGTAATTCATCAGCTGCGTGGTGGTGCTAAGAGCTGGTGGATCATGACAAAGAAAGCATTTGAGAGTAGAGGTACAGAGGTTACTTGGACTCTTTTTAAATCTGAGTTTTATAAGCGGTTTTTCCCTATCTCGTATCGTAAGGATAAGGGAGCAGAGTTTGCAAATCTGAGGCAAGGGAATCTGAACATTGAAGAGTACGTGGCTAAGTTCGATAGTCTGTTGCGTTTTGCACCGCTAATTGCCGGAGATGAAGAAGCTAAGGCAGATCAGTTCATCAACGGGTTGAACCCCGATGTCTTCACGTTGGTTAACACCAACAGGCCTAGCAACTTTGCAGATGCCATGAATTACGCAAAGGGAGCAGAAGCAGGCTTGTGGAGGCAAAGAGGTAATCAGGGGGCACCTCAGCAGCAGAGGCAGTATCAGAACCAACCATCTCAGTACCAGAATCAGCCACCTCAACATCAGAACCAGCAGCAGAGGTATGAAGGTGGAAACAGTGGGGGAAACAGAAAGGATCAGTACAAGGCAAGAGGTAAACAGTTCAAGAGACAGGGGAACAGTTCGTCCAGTTCCAGTGGTTCGAAGCAATTCGGTTCAGGACCGAGTTCTGGGTCATCCTCCTTGTACTGCAGCAAGTGTGGAGGAAGACACTCACCGGATCAGTGTGTGGGAGTCTTCGGCAATTGCACATGTCAGCAACCGGGACACTTCTCTAAAGTGTGCCCTCAACGTAATAGAGATAGAGCTCAGAGTGGGAGTTCGTCTAGACCTGCAGCTCAGCCGGAGAGGCAGTCGTCTGCAGTGCACTCTTTCCAACCCCAGCAACAGCAAAACAGACAGGGAGGTAGCTCTAGTGCAAATCAGCCTCCGAGACAGCAAGCACGAGTCTTTGCATTGACAGAGGATCAGGCTCAGGCAGCACCTGACGATGTCATAGCAGGTAACTGTTCGATTTTCGGTCATTCTGCTCATGTCTTGATAGATACCGGTGCTTCCCATTCCTTTATCTCTGAGAAATATGTGTTATTGCATGCTTTGCCAACTGAATTGTTGCCTACAGTAGTAGCTGTTACTTCACCTTTGGGTGGAGGAATTGTTTCTGTCCGACTAGTCAGGAACTGTGAATTTTGTTTCGAGGGGAATTGGTTAGAATTCGACTGTATTGTGCTTGGGTTGTCAGATTTTGATTGTATTGTCGGTATAGATGCTTTGACCAAGTACAGGGCAACAGTTGATTGTTTTCTGAAAGTTGTCAGGTTCAGACTTGAAATGGCAGACGAGTGGAAATTCTTTGGTAAGGGTTCTCGATCTAGAATTCCTTTGATTTCAGTGTTATCTATGACTCGTTTGTTACAGAGAGGTGCAGAAGGATTTTTGGTTTATGCGGTTGATGTACTGAAATCTAGCCCAGCTTTGGTTGACTTACCAGTGGTTAGAGATTTTGCTGATGTGTTTCCGAAAGATGTTCCTGGATTGCCACCCATTCGAGAGGTTGAATTCAGCATTGACTTAGTGCCAGGCACTCAACCTATTTCAAAAGCTCCTTATCGTATGGCACTTGTTGAATTGAGAGAGTTGAAGGAGCAGCTTGAGGATTTGATTGCCAAGGGATACATCAGACCTAGTGTATCGCCTTGGGGTGCTCCTGTTCTATTCGTTCGGAAGAAGGATGGTTCTATGCGGCTCTGTATCGACTACCGCCAATTGAATCAGGCTACAGTTAAGAACAGGTATCCTTTACCCCGAATAGATGACTTGTTTGATCAACTGCAGGGTTCTTCTGTCTACTCTAAGATTGATCTGAGGTCAGGCTACCATCAGTTGAGAGTGCGAGAGGAAGATGTTCCTAAGACCGCATTCAGAACGAGGTATGGTCACTTTGAGTTTATAGTCATGCCGTTCGGTTTGACTAACGCTCCAGCTGTTTTTATGGGTTTGATGAACCGTATCTTTCAGCGTTATTTAGATGAGTTCGTCATTATTTTCATCGATGATATTCTTATCTACTCGAAGAACCGTACTGACCATGCAGAACACTTGAGAATCGTCTTGCAGATTTTACGAGTTTAGCAGTTGTTTGCCAAGCTATCGAAATGCGAATTCTGGTTAGATCGAGTTGTCTTTCTCGGTCATATTATTTCTGAAGATGGGATTTCTGTCGATCCCAGCAAAATCGAAGCGGTTATGAATTGGCCTAGACCGACATCAGTACCTGAGATCCGAAGCTTCATGGGTTTAGCTGGTTATTACCGTCGTTTCATCGAGGGTTTCTCGTCTATTGCCAAGCCTATTACCCAGCTGACTCAGAAGAATGCGCCTTTTGTCTGGACTTCAGATTGTGAGGCTAGCTTTGTTGATCTGAAGTGGAGACTGACCAGTGCCCCAATTCTTTCTATTCCGAAGGGCACTGGAGGTTTCACAGTGTATTGTGATGCTTCTAACCGAGGTTTGGGTTGTGTTCTTATGCAGCATAAGCATGTGATAGCGTATGCATCGAGGCAGCTGAAACCGCACGAGACTCGTTATCCTGTTCATGATCTTGAACTTGCAGCAATTGTATTTGCTTTGAAGATCTGGCGTCACTATCTTTATGGTGAGTCTTTCGAGATCTTTTCTGATCATAAGAGTCTTAAGTATTTGTTTTCACAGGCAGAGCTGAATATGAGACAGAGAAGATGGTTAGATCTGTTGAAGGATTTCGACTGTGAGATCAAGTATTATCCAGGGAAGTCGAATGCAGTTGCAGATGCCTTGAGCCGAAAGCTTTGTTCTCTATCTCTTTCAACTATCGGTGTTTCTCAGTTGGTCGATGATTGTTGCACTTATAATTTAGAGTTTGAAACAGATAGGGAGACTATCAGAGTGTTTGCTATTCAAGCCGAGCCGGAGTTATTTGTTGCAATCAGAGAAGCACAGAAGTCTGAGCCGAGCATTCAGGTTTCGGTAGAGAAAGTCAGAACTGGGCATTAGTCAGAATTCCAGGTTAGAGATGACGTTTTGTTTGTGAATAACCGTTTTGTTGTGCCTGATATTTCGGAGTTGAGACAGCGTATTCTCCGAGAGGCTCATTGAAGTCGGTTTAGCGTTCATCCTGGAGGTCGTAAGATGTACAACGATCTGAAGAGTCAGTTCTGGTGGAAGAGAATGAAGGACGATGTTGCGAGATTTGTATCTCGGTGTTTGAATTGTCAGCAAGTGAAAGCAGAGCGGAAGCGACCAGGTGGTCTTTTGCACAGCCTATCTGTTCTTGAATGGAAATGGGATCACATTTCTATGGATTTTGTCACGAAGCTACCATGATCCGTTCGAGGATGCGATGCCATTTGGGTAGTGATCGACCGATTGACGAAGTCCGCGTGTTTTATTCCGTACAGGATGACGTATCGCCATGATCAGATGGCTGAGTTGTATGTTAGAAATGTTGTGAGATTGCATGGTGTGCCGAAGTCGATCGTTTCAGAAAGAGATCCTAGATTCACTTCTCACTTCTGGCACAGTCTTCAGGGGGCACTTGGTACTCGATTGCATCTGAGTACAGCTTATCATCCTCAGACAGATGGACAGTCAGAGCGGACTATCCAGACGTTGGAGGATATGCTGCGAGCGGTAGTGCTAGACTTTGGCACTAGTTGGCAGGATTCTTTGCCTCTTGTCGAGTTTTCTTACAACAACAGCTTCCAAGCGAGTATCGGTATGGCGCCTTTTGAGGCTTTGTATGGTAGAAAGTGCCGATCTCCGTTGTTTTGGGATGAATTGTCCGAGTCACCAGATTTGGGACCGGAGATGCTTAGAGATATGGCAGAGCAGGTTAAGATCATTCAGACCAGAATGAAGTCAGCTCAAGATAGACAGGCGAAGTATGCGAATGTCAGACGTCGACCTCTGAGTTTTGAGCAGGGAGACCGTGTATTCCTTAAGATTTCTCCGTTCAGAGGCACCGTCAGATTCGGTAAGAGAGGAAAGTTATCTCCGAGATTCATCGGTCCGTACGAAATTCTCGAGAAAATAGGCGATCTTGCCTACAGACTTGCACTTCCTCCGTCTTTATCTAGTATTCACGACGTTTTTCACGTCTCTATGCTGCGAAAGTATCAACCAGATATTTCTCATATCCTTCAGCCTGACGAAGCCGAGTTAGACGAGACCCTGAGCTATTTTGAGCGACCGATTCAGATCCTTGATCGGAAAGAAAAGCAACTCAGAACCAAGTTGATTCCGTTGGTGAAAGTGCAGTGGAGCCGTCACGGAGTCGAGGAAGCGACTTGGGAGACAGAATCTGACATGAGACAACGTTTTCCAGAGTTGTTCGGATGACGTGAGTTCTTCTTACTGTCTTTAGTTCTTTATTCTATCTTATGAGTTGTGGTTCTCGTTGATTTCGAGGACGAAATCTCTTCTTAGTGGGGGAGAATTGTAACGCCCCGTTTATATCTTAAATGAGTTTATTTGAGTTAATCGGAGATTGCAGAGTTCACGAGCCGACTTGATTTTGATCAGGGTCCTTTTTGAAAATTTTGGAAATTTCAGGGACTAAAGTGCAAATTTGTAGTTTAATATATTATCTACACTTAGATTTGTAATTAAATCACTTCTCCTCCTCCACACAACCGAGCTCCACCATTGAAGACGCCTCCAACTTCTTCCAAGCTTTCTGATTTCAGTCCGAGCTCGATCCGGCCGTTGGAATTTATTTCTGAAGGCAGATTATCGATCACTGCAGCGAGAGCTCCGTTATATCGTAAGTTTTTCTACGATCGGATACATTCTAGTTTTTGGATGTTGTTAGAATCGTTTGAGATTCGAGTATGTTGTTCTCTTCAGAGTTCTGATCGTTTATTATCTGTCGGTTTTGAATTAGAGCGACGTCCGGATTTGTTATGATTTTTGGAAGCCATTTTCGAAAATGTGGATTTTGAGATTGATGGGTTTGCTTTGTTATTGTTGTTTTGGGCATTGAATTGAGTTGTTATCAGTATTGAACTGCTGTCTGCGTTGCCGGTTTGTTCAGTTTATAGCCGTTATGCCGTCGGTTTGAGTTTTGGGTTTTCGAATCGTTTTTGTATTGATTGAAGTCTTGGTGTGTGAGTGATCGTGGTTGTTGATCATCTCTTGTATCTGAACAGATTCGTTTGGAGTTGTCAAGCCCTGAGTTAGCAGCTGATTGATCGTTTCAGAGTTGGACGAAGATCGGTAATGAGATTTACCTTGATCCGTAGTTGTTGTTTAGATTGTATAGTTGTTGATACAATCTTTTGTTGTAGCTTTCCTGGAGTTGGAACTACTGCATTGAAAGGTAAAAGCAGTCATCGTAGCGGGATAGCATACTCGGGACTGTTGGTTCTCGAGTTTCCCTTTTTAAATCACATATTGCATTGATACTTGTTCTAGCACGTGGAACTTGTAATTGTTGATTGATTGAGTTTTGTTATGTGGCTTATGTTTATGTTTCTGTTATGCATTCATCTTGAGCCTACTTTGATTTCAGCGGGCAGAACCGCCCTTTTTGTTAGACGTTTGGGAACTATTATTGAGTGGCCTAGGTCGTAGTATTTCGCCTAGTGCTAGCATACTCATTATGGTTGCTCAAAGTCTAGAAGAGTGGGATACGTGGCACCACCTCGATTGGGAGAGTCGGTGAGTCGTTACGTGATCTCATCCTCGGGATCCCAAAAGCAGAGCAATACTCCCGTGTTTATCAGAATCGATATCCTGGTTTTAAAGACATGCATATCATTAACTTCGACTTGAATATGTGGTTTGATAACATGTTGCATATTCATTACTTGATATGTTGCTTTTACTGGGATTATCATTCTCACCGGTTATCCGGCTGTTGCTTTGTTTTGTATGTGTACTTGGCAACAGGTGGGGCAGGAACAAGTCAGAAGAGGCATGGTTAGCTTCGAGGGCAAGTAGTAGAAGTGAGACTCGGTTTAGAAGTCGAATTAGCATGTTTATCTAGTTTAAGATTGAAGCATGTTAGAACTCGAACTTGATATGTTTTGTTATTCGAATTAGTTTGTATTTGGATTGTAATCTAAAATCGAAGTATGTTGTTGTTGTATCGATTTAGACTTCTGGTTGTTTTTATGCCTTCTGAAAGCATGACTTGTTATGGCATGTTTCCCTACACTCTGTTATTGCATATGTATTTGAAGGCATGTCGGACCAAGCGCGGAATCCCTTTTCTTTTCCTGCAGCCTGAGCATTTCTGCCCAGGCCTTCCGCGCGCGGGCGAGGCGTTCCTCGCGCGCGCGCGAGGCCTCCGTTGGGCCTCTGATTGGTTTGCCCGCGCGCGCGCAAGCTTTGTACCTCGCGCGGGCGCGAGCCTTTGGTTGGTCTCGGGATCGTTTGCCCGCGCGCGCGCGAGCTTGGTACCTCGCGCGGGCGCGGGCCTTTTAAAAAAAAAAAAAAAAAAAAAAACTTTTGAATTGTTTTACTCTTGGATTCTTGTTCGCTTACTTGTTGTTTAATACGAGATTAGTGGTTTAGAATCGAGGTCTCACATGGTATATGGAGGAAGAAAACTGAAATTGGAAGGCTATACCGACTCTAGCTTCCAAAGTGACGTGGATGACTCGAAGTCAACCTCTGGATTTGTGTTCATGCTCAATGGCGGTGCTGCCTCTTGGAAGAGTTTCAAGCAGGACACCACAGCGGATTCCACCACTGAGGCAGAATACATTGCAGCATCAGCTGCTGCTAAAGAGGCCGTTTGGATGAGGAATTTCGTCCAAGAGTTGGGCGTTATTCCGGAAGTTGTTGGTCCAGTCCCGGTGTACTGTGACAACACGGGTGCCGTTGCTCAGGCAAAGGAACCAAGGTCTCATCAAAGATCCAAACATGTACTGAGGAAATACCACATCATCCGGGAGATCGTGGAAAGAGAAGACATCACTGTCGAAAGAGTGGCCTCTGCAGACAATATCGCTGATCCACTTACTAAGCCCTTGCCAGGACCATTATTTGACAAACATCGCGAAGCAATGGGTCTACGTAGTATGACTAGTTGGCTTTAGGGCAAGTGTGAGATTGAAAGAGTGGGTGCCCGGTGAGCCAACTTGTGGCTAAGGGCTTTGATGACTCTTTGTATAAACAATCTTTTGTTTAATATAATTTACACTTTTATAATGGCAATGACTTTATCTTTCTTCATATTGTTATATTGTGATATACTATTGTTGTTTTGATAAAGACCTTGAATATACTATAGTGTATGTAAGATGTGGTAGAACATGGGGATGTCTATCATGAAACACATCTTATAGTCACTGTATATTCTAAATGGTTCCTAGTCGATTGAGCCGTCCGTGAATAAGGATAAGGATCGCTCGAGTTTGAGACTAGCATTTGCGATGCAGAGTACCACGTTTCATTGGTAAGGAACATAGAGATGTTCGAAGCATGCAAATGGATATTCATATGATGAATGATCGAACTACCCTATCCGAACTTTCCAAGTGGTTATTACTTATCGAGTGGATAAAGTCCGCGGTTTTGATTGTACACCATTAGTCCTTACTACTTGAAACATCATTGAGACTCTATATGCTAGTACTGTGCTTTGACTCGTTTACCGACTCTATTGGGGTCATCAGGTGTCGGGATTGGGTACAGTTACAACACATATAGGAGTCGATGCTTTGTTGTCAAGGATTCACCACATACTTGCGAGTGTGGATATCCTATGCAATCTGAGGAGATATTAGTGTGACGAATCTCTGGCCAGAGTACATGATGTGTTTTAAGAAATGGTTTCTTAGTAGCACATGCGATGTCACTATTTGATCTTCAAGATGTGTTGCATAGTTATCGAATCTCGAACAACTCTCGATTTACCAATGGTTGTTGATTCGATCGGGATATATGGATGAAGGGACCGTACTGTACGCTAACCAAAATCTATTGGTTCTTGTAGGCACTATCAGTGATACCTAGGGAATCATAGGGCGATGTTGCTAGGCGCTCTTACCATGATTCGATGGGCAAGTCGGAAATTGTTGTTCCGAGTCACAAGGAGTTGTGAGCCCACGGCTAGCTGTATCCCTGAACCATTGAGGGTCACACAGAGTAATGGATTTTTAATCCCCGTTGAGATAGTTAAATTTAAAGAGTTAAATTTAATGAACAAAGAAGTGGGACTTCTTATTTAAGACTAGAGGAGTAAGATTTCCTAAAATGACATAGGGATGGGCATTTTTGGAAATCACTGAATTCGGATTCAGAAAAATTTATCTTGACTTTAAAAGGTGCAGAAATGGTTTCTGTGCACATTGGTGAAATCGGTTTATCAATCGGAGTCATGATGAATTTTATATTAATTTTTGAACATGCGGGCTTTGCTTGTCAAGCTTGAACTTATGACTAATGGGCCCTAAGCTGTTAGCAGCCCACATTATAAATAAGTTATTGCAGTACAGAAATTATACAACAGAGGTCACAATTTTCGAAAACCTAGCTGATTTTCTCTCTAAGTGGCCGCCCCCCTTCCTCTCTCTGTCGGGAAAATCCAGCCTGTGAATTTTGAATTTGCAGTCTGGTTTAACGGATCAAATTCGTTAATTCTCTTCGTAGAAACTTCTGATAGATTTTCTAGTGCAATATATCAGAGGAATTAAATCTCTGTTCGTGGACCTGATTGAAGAGCAGTTCGTCCATCAGTTCCAGGGATATACAACAAGAGCAGAGTAATCAGACAATTATAAATTTTTACCTCCAATCTCGAATCGAGATTATGGACACCAACACTAATGACTACTAGTGGCTATTGGCTAACTCTGTCAGAGTTAGGTTGATTAAGTTCAGCATACGCGGCAGCTGTCAGTAGTGAGGCACGAGATTGTGTCGATAGACTACTAATAGCTATTTACGGGTTATCAATCATGAGTGTGTTGAAACCAAAGCGATTTTGGTATTCCAAGTGTTTGGAAATAGTTCTTCGTGGCAGCTGAGTCATGGTTATTGATTGAGCTGAAAGAGTGGGTGCCAGGTTAGCCAACTTGTGGCTAAGGGCTTTTGTGACTCTATGTATAAAAAATCTTTGTTTAATATAATTTACATTCATTAATGGCATTATCTTTGTCTTTCTTCATATTGTTATATTGTGATATACTATTGATGTTTTGATAAAGACCTTGAATATAATATAGTGTAAGTAAGATGAGATAGTGAATAAAGAGAGATCACTATTATGAAACACATCTTATAGTCACTGTATATTCTAAACAGTTCCTAGTCAACTGAGCCATCCGCTAATAAGGATAAGGATCGCTCGAGATTGAGACTAGCATTTGTGATGCCAAGTACAACGTTTCATTGGTAATGGACATGAAGATGTTCAAAGCATGCAAATGGATATTCATATGATGAATGAACGAACTACCCTATTCGGACTTTCCAAGTGGTTATCACTTATCGAGTGGATAAAGTCCGCGGTTTTGGTTGTACACCATTAGTCCTTACTACTTGAAACATCATTGAGACTCTATATGCTAGTACTGTACTTTGACTCGTTTACCGACTCTATTGGTGTCATCAGGTGTCGGGATTGGGTACAGTTACGACACATATAGGAGTCGATGCTTTGTTGTCAAGGATTCACCACATACTTGCGAATGTGGATATCCTATGCAATCTGAGGAGATATTAGTGTGACGAATCTCTGGCCAGAGTACATGATGTGTTTTAGGTTACTCGGTTTTCCTAGTAACACAAGCGATGTCACTATTTGATCTCCAAGATGTAATGCATAGTTATCGAATCTTGAACGACTCTCGATGCACCAATGGTTATTGATTCGATCGAGATATATGGATGAAGGGACCGTACTGTATGCTAACCAAAATCTACTGGTTCTTGCAGGCACTATCAGTGATACCTAGGGAATCATAGGGCGATGTTTCTAGACGCTCTTACCATGATTCGTTAGGCAAGTCGAAAATTGTTGTTCCGAGTCACAAGGAGTTGTGAGCTCACGGCTAGCTGTATCCCTGAACCATTGAGGGTCACACAAGTAATGAATTACTAAATCCCGTTGAGATAGTTAAATTTAAAGAGTTAAATTTAATGAAAGAGAAGTTTTCCTAAAATGACATAGGGATGGGCATTTTTGGAAATCACTGAATTCGGATTCAGAAAAATTATCTTGACTTTAAAAGATGCAGAAATGGTTTATGTGCACATTGGTGAAATCGGTTTATCAATCGGAGTCATGATGAATTTTATATTAATTTCTATAACAACGGGCTTGGCTTGTTGGGCTTAAGTTATGGATTGTGGGCCCTAAGGAGTTAGAGTCCTAATACAATTAAAACTTAATCTAGTCTAAAAATTATCTATAAATACATGTGTAGTGTTCGAAAATTAAAACAATTAATTCTAGCAATTTTCGAAATTCACATAAAATAATTCAAGGGGATTTTCGAAAATCCTCTGTCCCTTTTTGAGAAAATTCGGTCTATGATTTTTGTGAAAATTACATTCCGAATTAACAGATCTAATCTGTTTATTCTCTTCGATAAACATCTGATTGATTTCTAGTGCAATCAATCAGAGGGTTTCTGTTTTCTGTTCGTGGACCTTATTCTGGAGATTGATCGTGAAGCCATTGGTTCCCGGGATATACAAGAAGAGCAGATTAAATTCTGTTGGTGTCCATAATCAAGTCGTTGCTTGAATAGGTAAAAATTTAATTGTGATTTTATTTTTACTTGCATAAATTTAATCGTAAAGTTTTGATACCCATGATATGGAATCGTTTCATATCGAAAAATAAAAATTTTTAAACTTCCGCTGTACCGGGTATCAATTCTTAATTGATCTGAACACGATTTCCAACAGTGGATTCAGAGACAGGTTGCTCAGATCAAACGATTAAATTAATCGATTGTACAAAGTTTTTGGCCTCGGGTTTTTGAAACAAAAACAAAAATTTTAAATTAAAATTTAATGGGCATATCGGGCAGCGATCGTCGCTGCCCAGGGCAACGCTGGGCGTTGCCCAGGGCAGCGCACGGTGCTGCCCATGGGCAGCGATTTGATTGCTGCCCTGCCCGGCCCTCATTTTGGGGCGCGGGCAGCCCGGGATTGTCCCGGGTAGCCCGGGAAAAATTCAAATTAATTTTAATTAAAATTTTAAATTTTTGAAATTTTTGTTTTTGGTCTGATCGAAAATTGTTTTTGATTGGTCCACGAGGCATCGGATCAAATTGTTTGAGTCCGAAATTTTTAAAATTGATTTTTGGATAAATTTGAATTTTTGGAAAATTTGTAAATTTTATCCGTTAAATTAGATTTTATAAAATTAATTATTTTGGTACAATTGATGATAAGATATGATCTTATGAAAGTATTAGATAAAATATGATTTTATCTTTTAAATTATGATGCCATTGTATGTTATCCAATGTTTTAATTATTGAATTAATTATTGGATAAGAGGATGATCGATTGCCATGACCAATGTTTTAGTTGTATGTTAGGTAATTTACATTTGGTTTTATTGTTGTTGGGTTTTATTAATGGGCTTGGTTTATAGCCCAATTTGAATTGTCATTTGTAATAAAAAGTGGGCTTGGTTTATGGCCCGTTCCACCCCTTAAATATGTATCCCCTACTTGTCATCGAAATTTATTGTAAATTTGTTAGATTTAGTAGAAGATAAAGATTTGAAGACAATGGTGGGCCCAGCAGACGATAAAGACCGAAAAAATATAAATGGAAGCTCAATGTAATAGGATTGCATTGCATACTTGCATATCACCTAGGATTGGACTTAGACTCGTGATTGGCAACCACGGGTCGAATAGATAATGGGATCGATCATCCTTAAATAATATATGATATTATTGATGTATGCATGTTTAGACTAAATTGTATGAATCCCGCAAGCATACATAAATTGCATGATGAGACAAATTTTCAAAAATTAAAATCCCTCATTTTAAATATGATTTAAAATTGATATCAAGATTTATAAAAGGGAATTTAAATATTGTTTAAATGTTCCTACCTTCCATCAACGATCAATGTATGAGATGCTACCCGCTGATACGTTCCGGCTCATATTATTGGGGGGCCCCGTTCGTCGGAAAGCTGTACATTGGATCGACACATGTTGTAAGTTGGGTGGAACTCCCATGGGATTGGCTCATATTATTGGGGGATCCACATGGCGACCGTCCATCACAACTTAATATTGATGGGTTATCTTGACATGTCATAATAAACGGCGTCATATTATTGGGCCCTTATTGGACATGAGGTAAAAACATGGGGGTTATTTTGAAAGTAATTGGGCTCTACCTTTTGAAAATTATGGTTGACTGATATTATTCATGACTATGATTTGTCAATTGGACTCCATGTTCCCACTAAGAAAAGGAGTTTCCCATTTTCACTAGAGGGTAGTGAAATCGTTAAAATAGTGAGAGTTCAATTCATAAAATTAAAATTCGCCATATTTTATGTCTTAGTTTAACTAATTAAACAATCATCGATTATTGTCTGTTTCATCTCAGTATATCATTATGATGAATCTTCGTAATCCACATTTTTCAATTCTCGAACAAAACAAACTTTTTGGCGCAAACTATATGGAATGGTTCCATAAATTAAGATTGTCCTGAGCTCGGAAAAGATTTTCTTAGTGTTAGAAAAGGCTCCTCCGAAAACAGCCCCGGCTGATGTAACTTCAGAAAGGTTGGCCGAACTAGAGAAATGGTAGGACCATGATCTCAAGGCCAAATGTTACATGCAAAGATGGACAAGTCTAAATAAGTTTGTCATCACTGCAAGAAACCCGGTTACTGGAAACGCAACTGCAAAGAATGTATATCGAGTAGTTACGAACTACAAAGGATATATTTTATAAATGTTTCACTTAAAACTATTTCTTGGGTATTGCATACCAGATATAGATCTCACACTTGCAATGAGTTGCAGATGATGACAAGAAGTCGTAAGCTTAGGATGGGTGAGACCCAGTTAAGGCTCGGGAATGGTTCCAGAGTTGAATCCAAAAAGCTATGGGAAACATTTGTTTAATTTTGCAAAAACAATTTTAAGCTATATTTTGAGAGAGATGTTTTTATTTGTACCAAGATTTCATTAAAACATTATTTCTTTTTCTATTCTTGATAGAGAAGATATTTCTTGAAAAATTGCGAATGGGATTTGCAATATTTACAAGAATGAATGTTTGATTTGAAATGGACAATTTAAAAACGATCTATATAACATAAAATTAAAAGACATTCCAGTTGATTATGTTGATAAACCGGTAACAAAAAATAAAAGGAAAATCGATAGTCAAAACCCGGCAAACCTTTGGCGTGCTAGGCTAGATCATATTTCCTCAAGGAGGATGAACAAGCTAGTGGGAGAGGGCATGTTTGATATGTCTGATATTAACTCTCTACCTACTTGTGAGTCCTGCCTAAAAGGAAAATGACTAAATCTCCTTTCAAAGGGAAGCCTGAGCGTAGTCAAAATCTGTTGGATTTGATCCATACAGATGTTTGCGGACCATTTAGTATCGGTACTAAATTTGGTCACACCTACTTCATTACCTTTACTGATGATTATTCTAGGTATGGGTATTTATATTTAATGAAATATAAGTCTGAATCATTTGAAAAGTTCAAAGAATTCAAGGCTGAAGTAGAAAACAAACAAGGTAGAAGTATTAAACCACTTCGATCGGATCGAGGTGGAGAATGGGATGTAAGAGTGGGTGCCCAGTGAGCCAACTGTGTGGCTATGGGCTTTGTTGACTCTTTGTATAAACAATCTTTTGTTTAATATTATTTACACTTTTATGGCAATGACTTTATATTACTTCATATTGTTATATTGTGATATACTATTGTTGTTTTGATAAAGACCTTGAATATACTATAGTGTATGTAAGATGTGGTAGAACATGGAGATGTCTATCATGAAATACATCTTATAGTCACTGTATATTCTAAAACCGTTCCTAGTCGATTGAGCCGTCCGATAATAAGGATAAGGATCGCTCGAGTTTGAGACTAGCATTTGCGATGCGGAGTACCACGTTTCATTGGTAGGGAACATGGAGATGTTCGAAGCATGCAAATGGATATTCATAGGATGAATAGTCGAACTACCCTATCCGGACTTTCCAAGTGGTTATCACTTATCGAGTGGATAAAGTCCGCGGTTTTGGTTGTACACCATTAGTCCTTACGACTTGAAACATCATGGAGACTCTATATGCTAGTACTGTGCTTTGACTCGTTTACCGACTCTGAGGGGGTCATCAGGTGTCGAGATTGGGTACAGTTACGACACATATAGGAGTCAATGCATTGTTGTCAAGGATTCACCACATACTTGCGAGTGTGGATATCCTATGCGATCTGAGGAGATATTAGTGTGACAAATCTCTGGCCAGAGTACTTGATGTGATTTAAGAAATGGTTTCTTAGTAGCACATGCGATGTCACTAATTTGATCTTCAAGATGCATTGCATAGTTATCGAATCTTGAGCGACTCTCGATATACCAATGGTTGTTGATTCGATCGGGATATATGGATGAAGGGACCGTACTGTACGCTAACCAAAATCTACTGGTTCTTGTAGGCACTATCAGTGATACCTAGGGAATCATGGGGCGATGTTGCTAGGCGCTTTACCATGATTCGTTGGGCAAGTCGGAAAGTGTTGTTCCGAGTCACAAGGAGTTGTGAGCCCACGGCTAGCTGTATCCCTGAACCATTGAGGGTCACACAGTGTAATGGAGTTTTAATCCCCGTTGAGATAGTTAAATTTAAAGAGTTAAATTTAATGAACTAAGGAGTTGGACTTCTTAATTAAGAGTAAGGGAGTAGGGTTTCCTAAAATGACATAGGGATGGACATTTTTGGAAACCACTGAATTCGGATTCAGGAAAATTTATTTTGACTTTAAAACGTGCAGAAATGGTTTCTGTGCACATTGGTGAAATCGTTTCATCAATCGGAGTCACGATGAATTTTATATTAATTTCTGAACGAGCGGGCTTTGCTTGTCGGGCCCCAGCTTATGATTAATGGGCCCTAAGGTGTTAGTGGCCTGCATTATAAATAAGTTATTTCAGTACAGAAATTACATACAACAGGTCATAAATTTTGAGAGCAAATTTCGAAAACCCTAGACCCTCTCAAAACCGATCGGCCGTCCCCTCCCTTTGCTCTGCCCGAGAAAATTCCGGTCTGTGATTTTGAATCGCAGTAAGGAATAACGAATCAAATTCGTGTATTCTCTTCGCAGAAAACTTCTGATAGATTTTCTAGTGCAATCTATCAGAGGGATTAAACCTCTGTTCGTGGACCTGATTGAAGGCGTTCATCGGTTCCAGGGAGAGACAACAAGAGCAGAATTGTTCTGTTGGTGTCCATTAATCTCGTTGCGAGATTTGAGGTAAAATTTATTTAATTGTTATTTAAATTTTACACACACGTAATTCAATCGATGAACGGTTGATACCCATACCATGGAAACGTTCCATGAAAAATTTTTAAACTTCCGCTGCACCGGGTATCAATCGTAATTGGTCTGGGAACTCGCCAGTTTTCCAACAGTGGTATCAGAGCCAGGTTGCTCAGATCAATCGATTGAATTAATCAATTGTACAAAATTTTTGAGTCTCGGTTTATGAAACAAAATAAATATTTTTAATAAAAAAAAAAATTTTTTCGGGGCAAAACCCGGGCAGCGATTGGATCGCTGCCCGGTGGGGCAGCAATTGTTGCTGCCCCGGGCGGCGCACGGCGCCGCCCAAAGGGGGCGCACAGCGCCGCCCAAGGCGGCGACCGTCGCCGCCCAGGGCGGCGCACGGCGCCGCCCAGGGCAGCGCTGTGCGCTGCCCAGCGCAGCGCTGGGCGCTGCGCAGGGCAGCGCTCGGCGCCGCCCAGCGCAGCGCTGGGCGCTGCGCAGGGCGGCGCTCGGCGCCGCCCAGGGCAGCGCACGGCGCCGCCCAGGGGCGGCGCCAGGCCCTGCCCTAAGGGGGCAGCCGGGCTGCCCCGGCCCGCGCCCCGGGTGCGGGCCAACCCGGGAGTGTCCCGGGTGGCCCGCGGGAAAAATTATATTTTTATTAATTTTAATATTTAAAATTTTATTTTTGGTCCGGTCAAAAATTGTTTTTGATTGGTTCACGAGATTTCGGATCGAATTGTTCGAGTCCGTAAATTTTAAAATTGATTTTGGATAAATTTGAATTTTTGGAAAATTTTAATATTTTATCCGTAAATTGAATTTTGAAATCAATTATTTTGGTACAATTGATGATAAGATATGATCTTATGATATATTAGATAAAATATGATTTTATTTGTAAAATTGGATTTTATAGATAAAATATGATTTTATTTGATATGGAGATAAAATATGATTTTATATGTGAAATGTGATTTTATATATAAAATATGATTTTATCTTGTTTAAATTTGAATTGCCACAGCATGTTATCCAATAAATTAATTTTGAATTAAATGTTATTGGATAAGGATGATCGATTGCCATGACCAATTTTGTAGGTGTATGTTAGGAATTTACATTTTGTCTTTATTGTTGTTGGTTTTATTAATGGGCCTGGTTTATGGCCCGATATGAATGTCATATGTAATAAAAGTGGGCTTGGTTTATAGCCCGTTCCCACCCCTAAAAATGTATCCCCTACTTGTCATTGTTATTTAATTGTAAATACATTAGATTTAGTGGGAGATCAAGATTTGAAGATGGTGGGCCCAGCAGACAATGAAGACTGAAGAAATGTAAATTGGAAGCATATGTAATAGGATTGCATTTGCATACTGCATATTACCTAGGATTGGACTAAGACCCGTGATTGGCAACCACGGGTCAATTAGAAATGGAATCGATCATCCTATATAATATGTGATATTATGATTGTATGCATGTTTAGACATAAATTGCGTGAATCCGGCAATGCATGCAATAAATTAAAAATGATGAGACAAATATTTTTATAAATAAAATCCCTCATTTTAAATATGATTTAAAATTTATATCAAGATAAATAAAGGAAATTTAAATATTGTTTAAATGTTCCTACCTTCCATCAACGGTCAATGTATGTGATGCTACCCGCGGATACGGTCCGGCTCATATTATTGGGGGGGCCCGTTCGTCGGAAAGCTGTACATTGGATCGACAAATGTTGTAAGTTGGGTGGAACTCCCATGGGATCGGCTCATATTATTGGGGGATCCACATGGCGACCGTCTATCACAACTTAATATTGATGGGTCATCTTGACATGTCACTTTAAACGGCGTCATATTATTGGGCCCTTATTGGACATGAGGTAAATACATGGGGGTTGCTTTGGAAGCAATTGGGCTCTACCTTTTGAGAATTATGGTTGGCTGATATTATTCGGGACCATAAGTTTGTCAATTGGACTCCATGTTCTCACTAAGGAAAAAGTTTCCCGTTTTCACTAGAGGGTGGTGAAATCGTTAAAATAGTGGGAGTGAGATTCATAAAATTAAATTCGCCTATTTTATGTCTTAGTAAATTATTTAAACAATCATCGATAATTGTCTGTTTTATCTCAGTAATCCACATGTTTCTGTTCTCCAACAAAACAAACTAATTGACGCAAACAATACAGAATGATTCCATAAGTTAAGATTGTCCTAAGTTCGGAAAAAGATTTTCTAAGTGTTAGAAAAGGCTTCTCCGAAAACAGCCCTGGCTAATGTAACTGCCGAAAGGTTGGCCGAATTAGAGAAATGGTTGGACCATGATCTCAAGGCCAAATGTTACATGAAAAATTGGACAAGTCTAAACAAGTTTGCCATCACTGCAAGAAACCCGGTAATTGGAAACGTAACTGCAAGGAATACCCCAAGCAGTTGCGAACTGCAAAGGGTATGTTTTACATTGAAATAAATGTTTTTCTTAATACTACTTCTTGGGTATTGGATACCAGATGTAGATCTCATATTTGCAATGAGTTGCAAATGATAACAAGAAGTAATAGGATAAGGATGGGTGAGACCCAGTCAAGGCTCGGGAATGGTTCCAGAGTTAAATCCATAGCTATGGGAAATATTTATTTTTTGCAGAACGGTTTTAAGTTACTTTTGATAGATGTTTTATTTGTTCCAGATTTAATTAAAACATTATTTCTATTTCTATGCTTGATAGAGATGGTTATTCTTGTAATTTTGTGAATGGGATTTGCAATATTTACAAGAATGAATGTTTAATTGGAAATGGACAACTTGAAAACGATCTATACAATTTAAAACTAAAAGACGTTCCAGTGAATTGTATTGACAAACCGGCGACAACAAACAAAAGGAAAATCGATAGTCAAAACCCGGCAAACCTTTGGCACGCTAGACTAGGTCATATTTCCTCAAGGAGGATGAACAAGCTAGTGGGAGAGGGCATGTTTGATATGTCTGATATTAACTCTCTACCTACTTGTGAATCCTGCCTAAAAGGAAAAATGACTAAATCTCCTTTTAAGGGGAAACCTGAGCGTAGTCAGAATCTGTTGGATTTGATCCATACAGATGTTTGTGGTCCATTTAGAGTAGGGACTCAACATGGCCACACCTACTTCATTACCTTTACTGATGATTATTCAAGGTATGGGTATTTATATTTAATGAAATATAAGTCTGAAGCATTTGAAAAGTTCAAAGAATTCAGGGCTGAAGTAGAAAACAAGCTAGGTAAAAGTATTAAAGCACTTCGATCGGATCGAGGTGGAGAATACTTGAGTACCGAGTTTTTGGACTATCTGAAAGAGAATGGGATTCTCTCTCAGTGGACTCCTCCTATGACACCACAGCTTAATGGTGTATCGGAGCGTCGTAATCGAACTTTGTTGGACATGGTTCGATCTATGATGAGCTTCACTGAGCTTCCACCTTCGTTTTGGGGCTATGCGCTTGAAACGGCGGTATTGTTGTTGAATAACGTCCACACTAAAGCAGTGGACAAAACACCATACGAGTTATGGAATGGCAAAGCTCCTAAGTATTCATACTTGAGGATTTGGGGATGTCCTGCTTACGTGAAGCGGACAGTGGGAGATAAGTTGGATAGTCGATCCAGCCTGTGTTATTTTGTGGGGTATCCGAAGAATTCAATCGGATATTATTTCTATTATCCTGCTGAAACAAAGGTGTTTGTTTCGCGGAATGCCACCTTCTTGGAGAAGGAGTTCTTATTGGATAAGAAAGGCGAGATGATGGAACTCGAAGAAGTTCTAGAAGAACCCGAAATACAAAATAACGATCCCACACCTCAGGAACCATTGCTGGACACGCCTGCACCTAGAAGATCCGAGAGGACTTCTAGACCTCCAGTTCGATATGGTCTTCTTCTTGAAGAGGGTCAAGATGAACCCGACATTGGATGTGATCCAAGAAGCTTCAAGGAAGCAATTTCTGATGCGGATTCGAATTTATGGCTTGAAGCTATGCAGTCAGAATTGGATTTGATGCATACTAACCAAGTCTGGACTTTAGTGGATCCTCCCGATGGAATTGTTCCAATAGAGTGTAAATGGATCTACAAAAGAAAGCTTGGGCCTGATGGTAAGGTATTGACCTACAAGGCGCGATTGGTGGCTAAAGGTTATACTCAAAGGCAAGGAGTTGACTATGACGAAACCTTTTCACCAGTTGCAATGTTCAAGTCCATAAGAATCCTTATTGCCATAGCTGCATGGTATGACTATGAGATATGGCAAATGGATGTGAAGACTGCTTTTCTTAATGGAGACATTAAGGAAGAAATCTATATGAAGCAGCCTGAGGGGTACACATCCATGGGAAGCGAGCATAAGGTATGCAAGCTTCAGAGATCAATTTATGGTCTAAAACAAGCATCAAGAAGTTGGAACCAGAAATTTGATGAAACAATTAAAGACTTTGGTTTCATCAAGAACCCGGAGGAACCTTGCGTGTACAAGAAAGTAGTTAAGGATGCGGTGACATTCTTAGTACTTTATGTTGATGACATCCTACTCATTGGGAATGATGTAGGGATGTTGCAGTCAACAAAGATATGGTTATCAGGTAGATTTTCGATGAAGGATTTGGGTGAGGCATCCTACATTCTTGGGATACAGATCTATAGGGATAGATCTAAGAGAATGATAGGACTCACTCAATCAACCTACATCGATACCATATTGAAACGGTTTTCAATGGATGGGTCCAAGAGAGGACATCTACCCATGTGTCATGGAGTTTCTCTATCCAAGTCTATGTGTCCCAAGACTGATGCAGAGATAGAGAATATGACACATGTACCATATGCGTCAGCTATAGGTAGTATCATGTATGGGATGATATCTACCAGACCGGATGTAGCATTTGCTCTGAGTGTCACGAGCAGATATCAGTCTAATCCTGGTCAGATGCATTGGAAAGCCGTGAAGGACATTCTTAAGTACTTGCGAAGGACTAAGAATATGTTCATGGTTTATGGAGGACGAGAACTCAAACTGGAAGGCTATACCGACTCTAGCTTCCAAAGTGATGTGGATGACTCGAAGTCAACCTCTGGATTTGTGTTCATGCTCAATGGCAGTGCTGTCTCTTGGAAGAGTTCCAAGCAGGACACCACAGCGGATTCCACCACTGAGGCTGAATACATTGCAGCATCAGCTGCTGCTAAAGAGGCCGTTTGGATGAGGAATTTCGTCCAAGAGTTGGGCGTCATTCCTGAATTTGTTGGTCCAGTCCCGGTGTACTGCGACAACACGGGTGCCGTTGCTCAAGCAAAGGAACCAAGGTCTCATCAAAGATCCAAACACGTACTGAGGAAATACCACATAATCCGGGAGATTGTGGAAAGAGGAGACATCAGTGTCGAACGAGTGGCCTCTGCAGACAATATCGCTGATCCACTTACTAAGCCTTTGCCAGGACCATTGTTTGACAAACATCGCGAAGCAATGGGTCTACGTAGTATGACTAGTTGGCTATAGGGCAAGTGGGAGATTGTAAGAGTGGGTGCCCAGTGAGCCAACTGTGTGGCTATGGGCTTTGTTGACTCTTTGTATAAACAATCTTTTGTTTAATATTATTTACACTTTTATGGCAATGACTTTATATTACTTCATATTGTTATATTGTGATATACTATTGTTGTTTTGATAAAGACCTTGAATATACTATAGTGTATGTAAGATGTGGTAGAACATGGAGATGTCTATCATGAAATACATCTTATAGTCACTGTATATTCTAAAACCGTTCCTAGTCGATTGAGCCGTCCGATAATAAGGATAAGGATCGCTCGAGTTTGAGACTAGCATTTGCGATGCGGAGTACCACGTTTCATTGGTAGGGAACATGGAGATGTTCGAAGCATGCAAATGGATATTCATAGGATGAATAGTCGAACTACCCTATCCGGACTTTCCAAGTGGTTATCACTTATCGAGTGGATAAAGTCCGCGGTTTTGGTTGTACACCATTAGTCCTTACGACTTGAAACATCATGGAGACTCTATATGCTAGTACTGTGCTTTGACTCGTTTACCGACTCTGAGGGGGTCATCAGGTGTCGAGATTGGGTACAGTTACGACACATATAGGAGTCAATGCATTGTTGTCAAGGATTCACCACATACTTGCGAGTGTGGATATCCTATGCGATCTGAGGAGATATTAGTGTGACAAATCTCTGGCCAGAGTACTTGATGTGATTTAAGAAATGGTTTCTTAGTAGCACATGCGATGTCACTAATTTGATCTTCAAGATGCATTGCATAGTTATCGAATCTTGAGCGACTCTCGATATACCAATGGTTGTTGATTCGATCGGGATATATGGATGAAGGGACCGTACTGTACGCTAACCAAAATCTACTGGTTCTTGTAGGCACTATCAGTGATACCTAGGGAATCATGGGGCGATGTTGCTAGGCGCTTTACCATGATTCGTTGGGCAAGTCGGAAAGTGTTGTTCCGAGTCACAAGGAGTTGTGAGCCCACGGCTAGCTGTATCCCTGAACCATTGAGGGTCACACAGTGTAATGGAGTTTTAATCCCCGTTGAGATAGTTAAATTTAAAGAGTTAAATTTAATGAACTAAGGAGTTGGACTTCTTAATTAAGAGTAAGGGAGTAGGGTTTCCTAAAATGACATAGGGATGGACATTTTTGGAAACCACTGAATTCGGATTCAGGAAAATTTATTTTGACTTTAAAACGTGCAGAAATGGTTTCTGTGCACATTGGTGAAATCGTTTCATCAATCGGAGTCACGATGAATTTTATATTAATTTCTGAACGAGCGGGCTTTGCTTGTCGGGCCCCAGCTTATGATTAATGGGCCCTAAGGTGTTAGTGACCTGCATTATAAATAAGTTATTTCAGTACAGAAATTACATACAACAGGTCATAAATTTTGAGAGCAAATTTCGAAAACCCTAGACCCTCTCAAAACCGATCGGCCGTCCCCTCCCTTTGCTCTGCCCGAGAAAATTCCGGTCTGTGATTTTGAATCGCAGTAAGGAATAACGAATCAAATTCGTGTATTCTCTTCGCAGAAAACTTCTGATAGATTTTCTAGTGCAATCTATCAGAGGGATTAAACCTCTGTTCGTGGACCTGATTGAAGGCGTTCATCGGTTCCAGGGAGAGACAACAAGAGCAGAATTGTTCTGTTGGTGTCCATTAATCTCGTTGCGAGATTTGAGGTAAAATTTATTTAATTGTTATTTAAATTTTACACACACGTAATTCAATCGATGAACGGTTGATACCCATACCATGGAAACGTTCCATGAAAAATTTTTAAACTTCCGCTGCACCGGGTATCAATCGTAATTGGTCTGGGAACTCGCCAGTTTTCCAACATGGGATTCTCTCTCAGTGGACTCCTCCTATGACACCTCAGCTGAATGGTGTCTCGGAGCGTCGCAATCGAACTTTGTTGGACATGGTTCGATCTTTGATGAGCTTCACTGAGCTCCCACCTTCGTTTTGGGGCTATGCGCTTGAAACGGCGGTATTGTTGTTGAATAATGTCCACACTAAAGCAGTAGATAAAACTCCATACGAGTTATGGAATGGAAAAGCTCCTAAGTATTCGTACTTAAGGATTTGGGTATGTCCTGCTTACGTGAAGCAGACAGTGGGAGATAAGTTAGATAGTCGATCCACCTTATGTTATTTTGTAGGACATCCTAAGAATTCAATCGGATATTATTTTTATCATCCTTATGATACAAAAGTGTTTGTTTCGAGGAATGCCACCTTCATGGAGAAGGAGTTCTTATTAGATAAGAAAGGCAAGATGATGAAACTCGAAGAAATTCGAGAAGAACCCGAGATACAAAATAACGACCACACACCTCAAGAACCTTCAACGGACACGCCTATATCTAGGAGATCCGAGAGGACTTCTAGACCTCCTGTTTGATATGGTCTTCTTCTTGAAGGGGATCAAAGTGAACCCGACATTGGATGTGATCCAAAAAACTTCAAGGAAGAAATTTTTGATGCGGATTCTAATTTATGGCTTGATGCTATGCAATCGGAAATAGACTCGATGCATACAAATCAAGTTTTGTCTTTAGTAGATCCTCCCGATGGAATTGTTCCAATAGGGTGTAAATGGATCTACAAGAGAAAACTTGGGCCTGATGGTAAGGTACTTACCTACAAGGCATGATTGGTAGCAAAAGGTTATACTCAAAGATAAGGAGTTGACTATGATGAAACCTTTTCACCAATCGCAATGTTCAAGTCCATAAGAATCCTTATTGCCATAGCAGCATGGTATGACTATGAGATATGGCAAATGGATGTGAAGAATGCATTTCTTAATGGAAACATTAAGGAAGAAATCTATATGATGCAGCCCCAGGGATTCACATCCATGGGAAGCGAGCATAAGGTATGCAAGCTTCAGAGATCAATTTATGGTCTCAAACAAGCATCAAAAATTTGAAACCAGAAATTTGATGAAACAATAAAGGACTTTGGTTTCATCAAAAACCCGGAGGAACCGTGCGTGTATAAGAAAGTAGTTAAGGATGCGGTGACGTTCTTAGTGCTTTATGTTGATGACATCCTACTCATTGGGAATGACGTAGGGTTGTTGCAGTCAACAAAGATATGGTTATCAGATAGATTCTCGATGAAGGATTTGGGTGAGGCATCCTATATTCTAGGGATACAGATCTATAGAGATAGATCTAAGAGAATGATAGGACTTACTCAAGCAACCTACATCGACACCATATTGAAAAGGTTTTCTATGGATGAGTCCAAGAGAGGACATCTACCTATGTGTCATGGAGTTTCTCTATCCAAGTCTATGTGTCCCAAGACTGACGAAGAGACACACATACCATATGCGTTAGCCATAGGTAGTATTATGTATGGGATGATATCTACCAAACCGGATGTAGCCTTTGCTCTGAGTGTCACGAGCAGATATCAGGCCAACCCAGATCAAATGCATTGGAAAGCCGTGAAGGATTTTCTTAAATACTTCAGAAGGACTAAGAATATGTTCATGGTTTATGGAGGAAGAGAATTGAAATTGGAAGGCTATACCGACTCTAGCTTCCAAAGCGACGTGGATGACTCGAACTCAACCTTTGGATTTGTATTCATGCTCAATGGCGGTGCTGTCTCTTGGAAGAGTTCCAAGCAAGACATCACAGCGGATTCTACCATTGAGGCAGAATACATTGTAGCATCAGCTGCTACTAAAGAGGCCGTTTGGATGATGAATTTCATCCAAGAGTTGGGCGTAATTCCTGAAGCTGTTGGTCCAGTTCCGGTGTACTGCGACAACACTAGTGCCGTTGCTCAGGCAAAGGAACCAAAGTCTCATCAAAGATCCAAACACGTACTGAGAAAATACCACATCATCCGGGAGATTGTGGAAAGAGGAGACATCACTATCGAGAGAGTGGCCTCTACAGACAATATCGCTGATCCACTTACTAAGCCCTTGCCAGGACCATTGTTTGACAAACATCGCGAAGCAATGGGATTACGTTGTATGACTAGATGGCTTTAGGGCAAGTGGGAGATTGAAAGAGTGGATGCCCGGTTAGCCAACTTGTGGCTAAGGGCTTTTGTGACTCTATGTATAAACAATCATTGTTTAATATAATTTACATTCATTAATGGCATTATCTTTGTATTTCTTCATATTGTTATATTGTGATATACTATTGATGTTTTGATAAAGACTTTGAATATACTATAGTGTAAGTAAGATGAGATAGTGAATAAAGAGAGATCACTATTATGAAACACATCTTATAGTCACTGTATATTCTAAACAGTTCCTAATCAATTGAGCCGTCCGCTAATAAGGATAAGGATCGCTCGAGATTGAGACTAGTATTTGTGATGCCAAGTACCACGTTTCATTGGTAATGGACATGGAGATGTTCAAAGCATGCAAATGGATATTCATATGATGAATGATCGAACTATCCTATTCGGACTTTTCAAGTGGTTATCACTTATCGAGTGGATAAAGTTTGCGGTTTTGGTTGTACACCATTAGTCCTTACTACTTGAAACATCATTGAGACTCTATATGCTAGTACTGTACTTTGACTCGTTTACCGACTCTATTGGGGTCATTAGGTGTCGGGATTGGGTACAGTTACGACACATATAGGAGTCGATGCTTTGTTGTCAAGGATTCACCACATACTTGCGAGTGTGTATATCCTATGCGATCTGAGGAGATATTAGTGTGACGAATCTCTGGCCAGAGTACATGATGTGTTTTAGGTTACTTGGTTTTCCTAGTAACACATGCGATGTCACTATTTGATCTTCAAGATGTAATGCATAGTTATCGAATCTCGAACGACTCTCGATGTACCAATGGTTGTTGATTCGATCGGGATATATGGATGAAGGGACCGTACTGTACGCTAACCAAAATCTACTGGTTCTTGCAGGAACTATCAGTGATACCTAGGGAATCATGGGGCGATGTTGCTATACGCTCTTACCATGATTCGTTAGGCAAGTCATAAATTGTTGTTGCGAGTCACAAGGAGTTGTGAGCCCACGGCTAGCTGTATCCCTGAACCATTGAGGGTCACACAAGTAATGGATTACTAAACCCCGTTGAGATAGTTAAATTTAAAGAGTTAAATTTAATGAAAGAGAAGTTGGACTTCTTAACTAAAAGGGAGTGAAATTTCCTAAAATGACATAGCGATGGGCATTTTTGGAAATCACTGAATTTGGATTTAGAAAAATTATCTTGACTTTATAAGGTGCAGAAATGGTTTCTGTGCACATTGGTGAAATCGGTTTATCAATCGGAGTCATGATGAATTTTATATTAATTTCTATAACAACGGGCTTGGCTTGTTGGGCTTAAGTTATGGATTGTGGGCCCTAAGGAGTTAGAGTCCTAATACAATTATAACTTATTCTAGTCTAAAAATTATCTATAAATACATGTGTAGTGTTCGAAAATTAAAACAATTAATTCTAGCAATTTTCAAAATTCACATAAAATAATTCAAGGGGATTTTCGAAAATCCTCTGTCTCTTTTTGAGAAAATTCGGTCTGTGATTTTTGTGAAAAATTACATTCCGAATTAACAGATCAAATCTGTTTATTCTCTTCGATAAACATCTGATTGATTTCTAGTGCAATCAATCAGAGGGTTTCTGTTTTCTGTCTGTGGACCTTATTCCGGAGATTGATCGTGAAGCCATCGGTTCCCGGGATATATAAGAAGAGCAGATTAAATTCTGTTGGTGTCCATAATCAAGTCGTTGCTTGAATAGGTAAAAATTTAATTGTGATTTTATTTTTACTTGCATAAATTTAATCGTAAAGTTTTGATACCCATGATATGGAATCGTTTCATATCGAAAAATAAAAATTTTTAAACTTTCGCTGTACCGGGTATTAATTCTTAATTGATCTGAACACGATTTCCAATAGTTGATTGAGCCACGTAGGTTTAGATGGTCATTAGTTGTCTGATCGAATAAACGCGAACATTAGTAGTTCAATAGAGAAATCCAATCAGTGATGGTTTGGATATAGCAATCGAGAAATACTTGGGATAGTATTTTATTTCTTAGTGCTTAGGAGATGAGTACTTGGTACAGTCTCAGAGCATTCGACAATTTGGATGATTTAGAATCTCTAGGGTTGCCAGAGATGAATATATCGAAAGATTGCAATTGACTTGTATGGTCAGGAAAGGATCATGTTGTTGTTTCATGTGAGAGTTTTCCATTGAACAACAATAGTGAAGATTGTTGACCGGACATTTCGGTTAAGTGAGGGCATCTATGTGTACCATTGTGGTTGGATCCGACGAGTAGTTAGAAATGCTAATGGACATTAGCAAGGAACATTAGTTGTCTAAACGTGTGGTATGACATTAGCTGGGGTCTAATTCTCGAGATCCAGCAGGTTGTGTCATTAATCTTCCAGCGAGTGATGTGCGATATGTGACTGAGATAGTCAAGGATCGACTTAGTAGCCATCGAGTTTGTTCTATCGAGTCAGTGAGTCACATCTATGCAGACTGTTTGTCAAAGAATATTGCGTTGTAGCAATAAACGACAATCAGAGACGCATTGTGTGGCAAGTTACTTCGGGCACAAGTATTTTCCAGGATTGACTAGGGAATCGACGAATTAGATCGTTCAATGTTGAGACTGATGCGTTCGGCAAGGGAGCGATTTGACTATTGAGAATCCGTTGGGATTTAGTTCCAGGATCAGTATGTTCAACCTTGGGAGGTTGGTATGAGCTGATGGTATTATCAAAACCTCTGAGTTGAGTTATACTAGGTGCAATGACTGTCAAATTTCGAGACGAAATAGGAAGCATTTCCATATGTCTGTGCACTGTGGAATGTCCCAGTCGAGCATATTGATGGGAGCTTGCCTTAGTCTTGATGAGCGTACAGTGATTTCGAGTATGTATAACTATCAGGAGGATGTCCAACGATTGAAATTCATGAGGTGAATAACCTATGATCGAGATGATGCAGATCATCATAGGTGTAATGACTGCTATTGTAGTATATGCGTGATTCGCAGGCCAATGGCTAGGAGATGACGTAGCATCATGAATTGCAAGTGATGATAGTTATCATCAGGGCACAGTGTTGAGGTTATACTAAGAAACGTGGACGGCAGAATGTACTAGACATGATGGTTTAAGTTCCTAGTATTCCTTGGGAAGCCGATTGTGCTTCAGGGAGAGTGGGGAGGGTAACCAGTCTAGGAAACATTGTGAACAGTTACGTTGAAGTATAAACTTGAGTCCACTGGATTATCTTAAAGCGAGATTCATGTTAGAATGTGTTAGCACAATGTTGGGATTAGTATTTTCCTGACTAGAGGTGTTGAGCACCGAGAACTTTTGGAACCATTAGATGGTTAGTTTTGATTAGTGATTCGATGATTGTCGTAAGCCAGTCAGGTTATGACTTTGTCTTCGTTATCTTAAGATTTTACTTGAGATGATGATCTTGATCAAATTGGTGTTTGCATCCTTCGTGATCAGTGAGATCGTGGTTAGGACCGAGGACGTATCAGTGCTGTGATACGTTAGTGTCAAGGAATATTGGTTGTCATCAAGTAACGCAGTGGTTTTCAGCTAGGAGAATGCTAATTTGGTTTAGCATTTATGCAGATGGCAGATAACTCGACAAGAGTCTGAATGTGTCGGAAGCTATTTCGACCAGACACTCGAGCAAGGGTTTCTTGTACGTTCTCGAGGTTTTATCCTAGATTTCGAGGACAAAATCTTTTAGGGGGGGGGGGGGAGAATGTAGTGACCCGTATCCAGAATTAACGATTAATGAATAATTAATCGTGTAATCATGTTTAGATTAAGTAAAACATGATTAAGAAAATTCAAAATGGGTTAACGGAGGCCAGAAATGGATTCAGAACACTCGAAAATGGTCGGGAAGGTTCCGAAGGTTCGAATGGTTTGGAGGCTCCGAACCGGGTTAGGAGGCTCCGAACAGGAACTGGATTGGAGGATCCGAACGGGTTCGGAGGATCCGAACTCGGATCGGAGGCTCCGAAGATAATGTGTCATGGGTGACATCATTGATGGGACTTCGGAGGATCCGAAGTCAGGATCGGAGGCTCCGAACAGGAACGGAGGCTTCGAAGTCAGGAACGGGGTATCCGAACCAGTTTGGAGTATGCAATAGCTTAATTAAGGCTTTTAGAGCTTAATTATTGATGCATGAGTATTTGCATTGTAGAGTTAATGATAGGCTTGGAACCTAGAGTGGGACTGCTAGGACTGCCTGTAGTAAGGTACGTAAGTACAGACTGAGATAGCCAGTGGGTTTTGCATGCTTATATGTTGCATTTGTGTGTCATATTATTATGCAGCATGTGCATATCATATTGTGCCTGTCCATATTTTGAGATGATCCATGTAGGGCCGCTCAGCCCTATTAGGACGGTTGATGTCTAGGGCCCAGTGACTGACGGGTCATGGGTAGCTAGCATCGGGGGACACGGTCCACGTCATGTAGGAATGAGCAGTGTACGCAGGTTTTGCTCCCCGGGTTGTTCCACTCATGTTCTAGGCGCCATTACTGAGCAGTTATATACAGTTATCCCAGATATGGATACCCTATCATTTGCATGCATCATATTTGTATGTTTTACCCAGTGCTTTCGTATTGAGCTTAGAGCTCACGTCCAGTTTTTTCTGTGTATCTGGACACCCCATTCGACGGGGCAGGTGTAGGTGCAGGATTGAGCACCTGGAGCTTGGAGTAGCCAGTGACCAGTGACCAGTGAAGACAGCAGGATTAGCTATAGGTTTTGCCTTTAGGCTATTTATTCGATTTGGTTGTATAAATCGAATTGGTTTAACCGGTTTTATTCTGTCGGTCTGTTTTTATTTAAGTCTTCTGCAGTGATTTATTTAATGTATGTTTAATTATGCTTTTAACTCTGATTAGGTAGCGGATCCGGGTAGGGTCACTACATTTATTGGTATCAGAGAATATGCATGCAAGAGACTTGAGATATAGTAATGAGACTTTGGGTTATCCTTATAGGATGGATGAAACCTTGGAATAGGTGATGATGCGGCAATTAGTTTGCCCAGAGACTATCATCATCGGCAGGATTGCTGAAGATTTGGCTTATGGGATACCAGCAAGTGCGGATAGGAGCGAGGAATCGTGTCCGAGTTTTCAATATTTCTACTCAGGTGGATCCTAGTTTTGGATCGAGTACCGGATGCTAGAGGCAGTGGCAGAGGATTGGTGGGGACTTACTTGATGCTTGCATCTGTACAGTCATTACCATGATGACACTACTCTGAAGATTCTCCACTAGTAGTTGGAGAGATTGTCATTAAACTCATGCAGAACATAGTTTTGCCGGTATTCTTGTATCGATGCGTTTGGTAGGCACACGGGAAACTTCATGTTCAAAAGCATGATATGAATACAAGAAGAACACTGATGGTAGATCGTGAGCATAAGGGGTCGACTGACATGCACTGATGCAGAGCATAGCTGGTTAGCTATCACGAGCCATTTCTCCAGAGTTTTTCGTAGGAGGACATGTAGAGAGACTTGGTCGGGAGTATGCTTGTATCGATGCGTGTGTCGATTAGAAGTTTCATGCTCAAGAAATGAAGACTAGTACGATGATTTAAATACTGTATCGTTGTAGTTGTAAACAGTATTTCAGTTGTAATGAATCATCATACTTTGGTTGTATCATTTCAAGTTCGATTGTACATTTCATTGTATTTTGAATATTGTATGTATTACATGGGATTGTAATTGAAAAATTGTACATAAATGAAAGCAATTATACATGTTTTATTTATCCAGCAATTTGTGGATGATTGCATGATTGTGCGGAAGTTTGGATTGGGTTTAGTTAAATAGCGTTCAACTATTGCAGCTCATGGGATTTGAGAGGGCCAACTGTGACAGTGTGATTTGTGGTTAGTCTAGGAGTTTTTCTAGAATTGACTTAGTTAGTCAGTGGACTATGTTAGTGCCAGCGATGAGTGGACTCATCTAGAGGCATTAAGGGTATTGTTCGGTTTAGAACATTTGGGCTTTGTTCTATGTTGTTTTCTTAGAACAGGCTGTCTGACCTTTGTTAGGTTAAGGCTTGTGATGATGGGTTTTCATCGGGATACCAGGTCCAGTATATGCCGAGAGTTGTAGACTATGACCCGGACTAGAGGTAATGGGGCGCGACCCTATGCCAGTGTTACTCTGGGAGTCCTTGTACTTCAGAGGTTATCTAGGAGCCTTGTGCTTCAGGATTGGCGGTGGGAAGGCTGTTCAGTCTAGGGATTTGGTGACAGTCACGACAGGGTATGACCTTGGATTAGATATCAGGTTTGATATCGATGGTTTGATATCATCTGGTGTGCCAGAGATATAGGTTGAGTATTCTGCTGTGGGAACCAGTCTTGGAGGAATTTCCTTGACGAGTGTGTACCTTGAGCATATAGGTATTAACCTTTAAGTTACTGCTAGACGTGCGGATCTAGTAGGTGGATGGATTCTACCAGCGATGGCTATGGGTTGTCATCAGGATTGTGGTTAGAATTTCCTTGTGATAGGAATTATCCAAGATATTGGATGGGATGTTGTTACGAGACTTTAACTCGAATACAAGGACTACACCATGATGATTGCGGATATCATCTGACTAGTATCATATTAGAAATATGATTGGATTCTCCTGATATGAGACTTATTCAGGAGGGGAGAGTGAAGACTATCTGAGACGTTGACTCGGAGGTGAGTATTTCCAGCGATGTTAGTCTTTCATCAGTAATGGGGTTGTATCAAACGCTAAGGATTGTATAAGACTAATTGAGGCATGAGGGAAGCGTGATGCCAGTATACACTTGGTGGTGATTCCAGGTGGGACATGGTGGTAGGCTACCTAGGTCTTAAATTTTTGCACAATCTTAAGCGAGGGATATGATCAGGAGAGTGTTCGAAGATTGTGGAAATATTTGGGATTCTTTAGTTATTCTTCTTGGACTTGACGAGCCGTGGTGTTCATTTTGAATGAACGAGGTAAGGATAGTGAGTCCAGTGGTTGCGCTAAGTACTGTCTAATATTTTCAGGGGTTGAGCGTAGGATTTTCCATGGGATGGAAATGGGCTTAGTTTATCTTGATGTTTGCCTTGGGTGAACAAGACAACAATTAGTAGTGCTAAGGTGGCACGGGATCTGTGTTAATGACTACTAGTGGCTATTGGCTAACTCTGTCAGAGTTAGGTTGATTAAGTTCAGCAAACGCGGCAGCTGTCAGTAGTGAGGCACGAGATTGTGTCGATAGACTACTAATAGCTATTTACTGGTTATCAATCATGAGTGTGTTGAAACCAAAGTGATTTTGGTATTCCAAGTGTTTAGAAATAGTTCTTCGTGGCAGCTGAGTCATGGTTATTGATTGAGCCACGTAGGTTTAGATGATCAGTGGTTGTCTGATCGAATAAGTGCGAACATCAGTAGTTCAACAAGATCGATAGAGAAATCCAATCAGTGATGGTTTGGATATAGCAATCGAGAAATACTTGGGTTAGTATTTTATTGCTTAGTGCTTAGGAGATGAGTACTTGGTACAGTCTCAGAGCATTCGACAATTTGGATGATTCAGAATCTCTAGGGTTGCCAGAGACGAATATATCGAAAGATTGCAATTGACTTGTGTGGTCAGGAAAGGATCATGTTGTTGTTTCATGTGAGAGTTTTCCATTGAACAACAATAGTGAAGATTGTTGACCGGACATTTCGGTTAAGTGAGGGCATCTATGTGCACCGTTGTGGTTGGATCCGACGAGTAGTTAGAAATTCTAATGGACATTAGCAAGGAACATTAGTTGTCTAAACGTGTGGTATGACATTAGCTGGGGTCTAATTCTCGAGATCCAGTAGGTTGTGTCATTAATCTTCCAGCGAGTGATGTGCGATATGTGACTGAGATAGTCAAGGATCGACTTAGTAGCCAACGAGGTTTGCCCTTGGGGTCGAAGATTTCGCAAGATCGTGACGGATCGAGTTTGTTCTATCGAGTCAGTGAGTCACATCTATGCAGACTGTTTGTCAAAGAATATTGCGTTGTAGCAATAAACGACAATCAGAGACGCATTGTGTGGCAAGTTACTTCGGGCACAAGTATTTTCCAGGATTGACTAGGGAATCGACGAATTAGATCGTTCACTGCTGAGACTGATGCGTTCGGCAAGGGAGCGATTTGACTATTGAGAATCCGTTGGGATTTAGTTCCAGGATCAGTATGTTCAACCTTGGGAGGTTGGTATGAGCTGATGGTATTATCAAAAACTCTGAGTTGAGTTATACCAGGTGCAATGACTGTCAAATTTCGAGACGAAATAGGAAGCATTTCCATATGTCTGTGCACTGTGGAATGTCCCAGTCGAGCATATTGATGGGAGCTTGCCTTAGTCTTGATGAGCGTACAGTGATTGCGAGTATGTATAACTATCAGGAGGATGTCCAACGATTGAAATTCATGAGGTGAATAACCTATGATCGAGATGATGCAGATAATCAGAGGTGTAATGACTTCTATTGCAGTATATGCGTGATTTCGCAGGCCAATGGCTAGGAGATGACGTAGCGTCATGAATTGCAAGTGATGATAGTTATCATCAGGGCACAATGTTGAGGTTATACTAAGAAACGTGGACAGCAGAATGTACTAGACATGATGGTTTAAGTTCCTAGTATTCCTTGGGAAGCCGGTTGTGCTTCAGGGAGTGTGGGGAGGGTAACCAGTCTAGGGAACATTGTGAACAGTTACGTTGAAGTATAAACTTGAGTCCACTGGATTATCTTAAAGCGAGATTCATGTTAGAATGTGTCAGCACAATGTTGGGATTAGTGTTTTCCTGACTAAAGGTGTTGAGCACCGAGAACTTTTGGAACCATTAGATGGTTAGTTTTGATTAGTGATTCGACGATTGTCGTAAGCCAGTCAGGTTATGACTTGGTCTTCGTTATCTTAAGATTTTACTTGAGATGATGATCTTGATCAAATGGGTGTTTGCATCCTTCGTGATCAGTGAGATCGTGGTTACGACAGAGGACGTATCAGTGCTGTGATACGTTAGTGTTAAGGAATATTGGTTGTCATCAAGTAACGCAGTGGTTTTCAGCTAGGAGAATGCTAATTTGGTTTAGCATTTATGCAGATGGCAGATAACTCGACAAGAGTCTGAGTGTGTCGAAAGCTATTTCGACCAGACACTCGAGCAAGGGTTTCTTGTACGTTCTCGAGGTTTTACCCTAGATTTCGAGGACGAAATCTTTTAAGAGGGGGATAATGTAGTGACCCATATTCAGAATTAATGATTAATGAATAATTAATCATGTAATCATGTTTAGATTAAGTAAAACATGATTAATGAAATTCCAAATGGGTTAACGGAGTCCAGAAATGGATTCAGGACACTCGAAAATGGTCGGGAAGGTTCCGAGGGTTCGGATGGTTCAGAGGCTCCGAACCGGGTTAGGAGGCTCCGATCAAGAATTGGATCGGAGGATCCGAACTGGTTTGGAGGATCCGAACTCGGATCGGAGGCTCCGAAGATAATGCGTCATGGGTGATATCATTGATGGGACTTCGGAGGATCCGAAGTCAGGATCGGAGGCCCCAAACAGGAACGGAGGCTCCGAAGTCAGGAACGGGGGATCCAAACCAGTTCGGAGGATCCAAAGTCGAGTTCGGACGGCCAGAACTTTGCCTATAAATAGAGGTTCGAAATTTCATTTTCAACTCGCACCTCTCCTTTTCCTCCCTCAATTCCTAGGCCTTCTAACTCAGATATAGGGAGTTATAGGCATCCTATTTAGAATCCGAAAGTGGCATAGCGATCCCGACGTCGAGACGAAGATGTGCCTAAGTTTTGAGGCAATTGTCATCAGTGGGCTGACGACGGACGCAGGTATAGCTATGGTCTCCTTAAATTATTTAGGAGTATGCAATAGCTTAATTAAGGCTTTTAGAGCTTAATTATTGATGCATTGGTATTTGCATTGTAGAGTTGATGATAGGCTTGGAACCTAGAGTGGGACTGCTAGGACTGCCTGTAGTAAGGTACGTAAGTACAGACTGAGATAGCCAGCGGGTTTTGCATGCTTATATGTTGCATTTGTGTGTCATATTATTATGCAGCATGTGCATATCATATTGTGTCTGTCCATCTTTTGAGATGAGCCATGTAGGGCCGCTCAGCCCTGTTAGGACGGTTGATGTCTAGGGCCCAGTGACTGACGGGTCATGGGTGGCTAGCATCGGGGGACAAGGTCCACGTCCTATAGGAATGAGCAGTGTACGCAGGGTTTGCTCCCCGAGTTGTACCACTCATGTCCTAGGCGCCATTACTGAACAGTTATATACAGTTATCCCAGATATGGATACACTATCATTTGCATGCATCATATTTGTATGTTTTACCCAGTGCTTTCGTATTGAGCTTAGAGCTCACGTCCATTCTTTTCTGTGTATCTGGACACGCCATTCGACGGGGCAGGTGTAGGTGCAGGATTGAGCACCCGGAGCTTGGAGTAGCTAGTGACCAGTGAAGACATCAGGATTAGCTGTAGGTTTTGCCTTTAGGCTATTTATTCGATTTGGTTTTATAAATCGAATTGGTTTAACCGGTTGTATTCTGCCGGTCTGTTTTTATTTAAGTCTTCCGCAGTGATTTATTTAATGCATGTTTAATTATGCTCTTAACTCTGATTAGGTAGCGGATCCGGGTAGGGTCGCTACATTTATAGATTTTGGATTTCTGCTGTCAGGATTAGTCTTGGAAAGATTTTCCTTGTCGAGTAATAGTTCTGAGCAGTTAGGTTTTTGCCTTCTATTTGGGGATACCGATAGATAGATGGATCTATTAGGTGGACTGATTCCTACCAGTGATCATTCAGAGTATCGTCTGAGTTTGTCAGGGGTACGACATAGAATTCCTTGTGACAAGGATGATCCAGGATATTGGATGGAGAATTTTCTTTAGGCTTCGTTCGCCTTGGTGTTCATCTTGAGTGAACAAAGACAGTTTGTTAGTAGGTCTAGACTGGTGCAGGATCGGTGCCAGTGACTACACTTAGCTATCTTTTGACTCTGTCAGAAATAAGAATGATGGATTCAGTGGAACCTTGTTATTCCAAGTGTTTGGGATTAGCAGACTTATGGCAGCGATATCAGGGTTGTTGATCAAGTCATGTAAGTTTTTAACTAACCAAAAATTGGCGAGTAATTGCCTAAATTTGATAGATCTTGTCAGGCTAAGTGTAAGCCGCAGCGGATCAGCGTGATCGATAAGTGTAGTCCAATCAATGTTGAATTGGGATATAGTAAATCAGGGGGTACTTGGGATGGTACTATAAGCGGTATTCTTAGGAGCTTGGTCCTTGGTAATGCCTCGAAGCAGTAAAGAGATTCAGGTGCATTAACGATTCTCTAGTCATTTGGGGATCTCCAAGAATGAAGAAGACAATTGGGGTATTGCTTATCACGGAAAATGATTTCAGTTGGACTCTTGTGGTCATGATTTAATCTAATAGTGTTGCTGAAGTCATCAATGATAAATACAAAAGTTGGGATTTAGTCACGGTTTAGGAAAAGTACTTCCTTGTTAGGAATGTGTAGATTTGATCTGAGCATTGCTTGGTATTAGCAATGTTGAACAAGTTTTTAGAGATTGTTTGACGAGTACTGTGCTTAGGCGTTTCCAACATGTATTCTCGGGAGTTGTAATCGGGCCGTGAGTCGGCAAGTTATTTTAGATTTCAGTGGGCATTAGCAAGTTATCATTAGTTGTTTTAGTCATGGGGATGAGACAACAACTGAGACCTATGATTTTAGGGTCTGGCGGAATTGTTGTCACTGATCTTCCAATATGTTCTGATGCGCGGTGTCATTGAGGACTCCGTGAAGGATTAAGGTGATCCAATTTTTTTCATCATCGTCAAAGAGTCAAGTTGACGAGGATTTGTCGTTATCCATGACAGGACAACCAGTGTCGTTCTAAATGTTATTTCGAGTAATGAGATAAATGTAATAATTAGATACAGACTACTAATGCCGAGGATGGTTTTAGTCCATCTAAGGGTTTGGCGTAATGGTAGCATATTTTTCTAAGTGAAGACTTGAGAATTTCGTAAGATGGAGAAATATGGACAACGATGTTGTCACAATATATTTTGGTTGGCAAGAGCTGGCCATCTGTTTCCGTAGTTAGTAACTTTTTTGGAAATGTAATTCAGCATCGAGCATAATAAGTACTAGAGGTATGTCCTCTGATGCCAGGAATTTTCAAGACTCGTTATTTTTCGCAGTAGGATGACCAGTCAAATTGTTTGGATGATATCTACAGTAGTGAGATTCGGATGTTAGGATCAAGACTGGTCGTGATCAGTTCAAGTTTTCTGAAGATCTGTAATCATACCACTGGTAATGTAATCTGAGGTTTTCAGATAGAAAGAGTGGTGTGCAGCGATGTTGTTGCATTGCGAATAAGTGGAAAATTATTGGCCATTTCTTTTTGCCAAGGCTATTCTATTTGGGAATAAAGACTTCGTCCTTAGTAAGGAGGAGTAGCTCAAGTGAATGCTCTGAACAAGGGTCTCTAGCAATTTGACACTGAGGTCAAATCGTGGAACGATTGGTTAACACCTTGTGGTAACACCGGGGATGCGATATCAGTGTCATGACAGTTAGGTGATTCAGAGTATATGTATCTTGTCTTCACGATTGATGTGGATGGATGATAACGGAAGAAGTTGTGCGCTTCTAGAGATAGTTGATGACAAGTTACAGACTTATCAAGAAGGGTCATCGCTAAGATTCGCAGTCAAAATTTATATTTCAGTTAGAGTTGGTATCCAATGAGTAGTCAGAAGACTACATGAATCTCGTGATATTTGGGTTAGATATCAGAGGAATCGTGTTAATAGCCAGATAGCAGCTATTGCGTCACAGACAACGATTGAGATTGCATAATTTAAAATGAACAGTGAGTTTGGAATAAACTCCTGTGTGATCTGCAAAAGAGTTTAGATTATCATATCAAGTCAGAAGAACGAATAAAGACTTAGATGACTACACAACTAGTGGCATTTCTAACTCGTGGTTTAAAATATGTCAAGGTTTAGTATCAGTCATGAGACGTGTTAGATCATGTTAGAGGAAGACTGATCCTGTGATTGGCAAGGAGGATTTAATTTGTCGGACATGGGATTTTGAGATGATTGTTTGTCGGTTGTGTTGTACTTTTTAATGTAAAATAAATTGATGACCGTAGACAATAGTACTACGCAGCACTAGTGGAATCACAGATAATAAGCAGTTGTCAGAAGGTAGAGTTCAGAGTTTAACTTGGACTTTAGTCAAAAGCGTAAGAAAGTAGAACCAGGGTGGAGTTCTAAGCCGATTTATGAGTTTTGAGGTAGTTCAGTAATGAACAGGCCATGCAGGTTTAGCGAGGTCTAGATTTTCGAAAGCTTTCGACTAAATGTTGTGAATCAGAACTATCAGTGAACATGATAAGTTGGTCTTATATTATGTTCTCGGGATTACCCTAGATTTCGAGAACAAAATCTTTAAAGAGGAGAAGAATATAGTAACCCGAATCAAGAATTAAATATTTGGCAAGTGATTAATCAAGTAATCATGTTTAGAGTGGGAAAAACATGATTAAAGTATTTCTAGATGGGTCCAGAGAGTTCAAAAATGAGTTCAGAACGCTCGAAAATAGCCCAAAAAGTCCCAAGCATTCAGGCAGTTAGGAGGCTCCGAACAAATCGAAAGCTTCGATCGTAGTCCGGAAGCTCCGATCGCACACATCCAGGTGTCCATAGTGTGAGGTCAGCATGATGACATCATGGAGGAGATCGGAAGCTCCGATCATGCATTCGGAAGCTCCGATCTGCTGGTAAGGACACTTGTCAAGAGTTCGTTACACGTGGCAATTGAAGGGAGATCGGAAGATCCGATCCCCAATTCAGAGGTTCCGATCATGCTTAATAAATATAGGGTCCGAGAGCCTTATTTCTTGCTTATTTCCAATCCATTTCTTCTCATTTGAGGGTTTTTTACGGGCTTTTTAGCCATAGTTTCCGAGGGTCGAGCGATAAGGAGGCGTCCCGAGATCGTAGCAAAGCTGTGCCCATGTTGTGGGGCAGTCGCCATCAGCGGGCTGACGGCGAACGCAGGTATGGTCCGAGTTCAATAAAAATATTAGGGAGTACGTAAGAGCTTATTTAAGGCTTTTATAGCATAATAGATGATGCATGTGTATTTTGCATTGTAGTTATTGGACTCTAGATGCGGGGACATCTAGGAGTATGTTGAAGTATGTAAGTACTGACTGAGGTTGCCAGCGGGTATGAATGCTTACGTGTTGCATTTATGTGTCATGATTGCATGTTATTTCTTTGTGATATTATGTTGCATGTGCATATCATATTGAACATGTGTCTCTTTGAGATGAGCCAATGTAGGGTCGCGCAGTGTACCGACTCTAGTGATCTAAGGACATTCTAGATCCATTTCTAGTAGGAGTGAGTGGTTGAACCCAATGGTTTGATTCCACGAGGTTACAACTCATGTACTAGGTGCCAGTCTGAGCAGTTTGGATTTTTATATCCTAGATATGGATACCCAGATATTATATTTGTGCATGCATCATGTTTGTATGTTTACCCGTACTAGCGTACTGAGCTTTAGCGCTCACATCCAGTATTTTTGTGTTTTCTGAACACCCCATTTGACGGGGTAGTTGCAGGTAGTTCTCGAAGGACTTGGAGCGGTGACAAGGATGTGGCAGCGGGATTAGCTGTTAGGTTAAATTTTATTCAATTGGGTTGTATATTATTTCTGATGTTTTCACCGGTTATATTCTTCCAAGATGATTAAGTTGTAATATTTAAGTTTCCACAGCTTCTCTCTTATTTATTATTAATTGCATGTTTAATTAAGCTTTAAACTCTGACTAGTAGTGGATGTGGGTTGGATTGCTACAACTAACATTGATCAACTGTGGCTTCCTCTTAGCCAAAAAGGTCAATAGAGTTAGACAACCATTAAATGATTCTCGGTCACCAGAATCTTATACTGGAGATCAACAACCCTTGATCTTAGTGCTTCAATGACTAGAGAAATCCTCAAAACACTTAGAATCATAGGATTTCCTAACTGAGTTTATCATCATATCTCTGATAGAGTCAGAAAACACTCATGAGTAGTAATTGTCCCAGTCAAGAAGGGAATGAATACCAATTTACGAACTCACCTATTGACAAATTCCTAATCCTAGGAATCACATGCTACCTTGGACGATCATTGTCACAATGAAAATTCAAATCATATTTCTGATGTAGTCAGACGACGATAATCTCAATGAGAACCGGTACTAGTCAGTCTACCTACTAGATTCACCAATCTAGTGATATCCCAACTCACTCAAACCCTCTGCTCAACACGATCACTTGTCTAGGAATATCCTTTCCAGGACTATTCTGACTCTAATAGTAGCATAGGATCTAACACCAAAGATTTATCTTTTTTTTTTTCTGACCAAGACAGATGATACCCACAAGTATCTATTGCTACAACCCTTGTGACAATCCGAATCTATTTACCAGAACTATCTCAGTCTAATCTAAGATAGACACTCTATCTAAGACTTAGTTCTGTCCTTATTCAATATCAAAGAATAACTTTTTCCTATGACAATCCCGTCGAGAGGCAATATTCTTATACTTCAATACAAACCTAGTAGCAAAGCCATTACAAAAAACTTGGTTATAATCAAAATTTCCTTGGCACTAACCTAGTATCAAAATTAATTTTAATGAATTCAGCTATCGCTGAAAATCATCCTGATAGTTATACTCTTGGCTAAAACTGCGTAAAAATATCAAGACTGAGGTAGCCTCCCCTGAAAGCCTGTCTAAAATAAACCTTCCAGAAAACATTGGCATAGGGTCGTGCTTCCTTACCCATCTCAATCAACCAACACAATCCATAGCCCCTTGTATAAACTAGCCTCTTGCCCATGATGAAAATCCATCATCACTTGGCAGCAACCAGACAAGGTAAATCCTACCAACTGATCTAGAAAACCACCCAGATAAATCATACAATAAACTCGTACGACTAAGGCCCCTGATGAAACACATCATCTCTGGCACTATTCCATAGTTACATACTTACCAACAATTCTAGAAGAACGCCTATAACTAATCACATGGCAAGTACTTACAATCAAGTTACTCAAAAACTTATGAGCCACAATAGTTGAACACAAATTAACTAAAAAAAATTACTTGTATAACTCAATACTTGAAAATCATTTAAACCATTGAACCAAGTTTAATACAATTATTATTACAAATCCTTAGTTGCAATAACTAAGAAATTCCAACAGTCTGGAATTAATAATACAATGATTCAATTGCTTACAACTGAAATACTGCTTAAAAAAATCCTTAATACAGTATTTAAACATAGGTACATGCGGAAATCTTTCATTACATCATTTGATCTTGAACGTGAAGTTTCCCGATTGTCACCTCGAAAGCATCAATAAAAGCATGCTTGACAAACCTATTTCCTCACGATCTCCAAAAGATCTTTACTAGTCTACCGGGTACTTCTTTGGTATATGGTATATTCTCCAGTAGACGAGATAAGACCTTTATGATAATCTCTCCAACTGCTTGTGGAGAATTTTCAGATGAGTGTTATCCTGGTCGAACGAGATGGATGCAAGCATCATATATGTTCCAACCAATCTTCTGCTACTGCCCCTGACATCTGGTACTCGATCCAAATCTAGGATCCACACAAGTCTAAATATTGGTACCTCAAACACGATCCTCCTCTCATGTCCGATTCCGCTGGAAATCTCATAAATCAAATCTTGGAATGAAATGACCCTAACCTCTAAACTTAAATAAATAATAAAAGAAATGCGGATTTATAAAAATCTTGCCACGACTTGTTTGAAAATACAAAAACCAACCTGTCACATGCAACAATTCAAACGAAAGAAATAGACACCAGATAAAGGTCCAACATGATAATCATAAATTTCAAAAAGGAAAGGCAACCCCACACGGTTGCAGTAAAGTGTTTGACAATATTCAAGGCAAACATTTAAGCACAGGGAAACTCATCCTGGCTACAACATAAAAATACTCCACATAACAATTCATTATTACATGCATTAACTAAGCGAAAGCAGATAAAGTAGCAACGGTCAAGGGCCTGCACCACCGGCGACCTCAACCCCGGGGATCCTGCCCCTCGATCCCTAAATACTCCTCCTCACCTGCAACCAAGCAAGCATAGTGAGTCTAATGACTCAACAAGTATGAACAGTGTAAATAACGAGGGTTAAAAAATACATGTTGCAATACTTAAAGTACTGTACATATAATACTTTGAAATATAAACTGAAAGGCTGCAAGATAAATGAAAACGAGGCAAACTGGATGCAATGAACTCACGCCAACTCACGCTATGAGACTTGGACTCTCTTAACATGACTTGAAACTGAACTTTAACTCAACATGAGACTGAACATGAAACTTTCTTAATCTTTCTTTCTTTTCTTTCTTTTCTGAGAACTTAGATCATTGATTGTGACGTTTCTTTAATATTTTGATCGATCATGACTGCAGTGCACTATGCCGGCAAGGGCATCGAGATTACTCCAGACGCCGCATTGCCCCTTTGTTGGTAAGGGAAATCAGAATTTCTCCCAACTCGTCCAAACCCCTCCGTTGGCAAGGGAAGTCAGGATTTCTCCCAACTCGTCCAAGCCCCTCTGTTGGCAAGGGAAATCAGGATTTCTCCCAACTCGTCCAAGCCCCTCTGTTTCACAAATCAATTCACTTTATTCAAAACTTTACTTTCCTGACTTGCAACTTTAACTTTTCTTGAGATGCAAAAGAAGTGATGCACTTTGCTTACTTTACTTGACTCGAAGACGAGGACTCGAGCACACGAATATGCAACTTTATGGAATAAAACTCAACCCAAAAATAAGAATGGTGGTGAGTAAGTGGCTGCCACTAAGTTAGATACCCAACGTATACTTTGTTCTTCCTTAAACATTCCTTATCCTGAGCAATCAAACCGAAAAGCCCTTAACCCGATCTTACCTTACCCAAATTTGATCCCGCTTGAACCGACACTCTTTACACACTTAAAACTAACTCAGAGATTAAATTATGACCTCTTAAGACCACCCGAACAGCCCTAACAAAAAGGAAACCTGGACAGCCCTTAAACACTTGAAAATTCTGCACCAACCCCTTTAACTTAAATGACCCTTATCCTATCCTAAACTTAACCGAATCGAGCCCAAATTGAACCGACACGACCATAACATCCTAAACTTGACTTAGGACCAGACTTCACCCAACCTTAGTGTCCCAAACCATTCAGTTTAATCTAACACTCCAATAGATCAACACTTTTCTCTAAAATTCTGCTCAAGTCAAACCTCAACTTCACCTCTTATAAGACCCTTGTCAATGAATTTACTTATGACCAAGCCTTCCTACACACCATGAATCACCTTTAGAACCAACCTCATCCCTTAAACCACCTAGGACAGCAATCAAGATCACCCAAAGTCGTGCCCCTTTCACAACCATACATCTCTTGACTTCAACACAACGTTCAAGACTCCAACTCCAAATGACCAGCCCCTTCATACCATTAATTAGACCACCCTAAACACATTCAAATCACCACGTTCTCGAGTCATTCTACCTGTCAAGGCTAATATTGAATCATACTTTTGTCGATGACACAATAACTTCAATTATAACCAAAGATCCACTACCTGTGATGGATCGCAATTCAAATTCTAAATCAAGAATAGATAAAAGATTAAGTATGTAATTTTCTTTGGGAATACTCGAGATTAATCAACCTCGAGTTTCAAATTCCCTTTTCATTCGATATCAATTTATACCTTTTTTTCTCTCGGTTCTTGAGTGCTTTAATCTTCTTCTCTTCTTTCTCAATTCGATTGGCTAAAGTCTCGAGCTCGGCAAACGTCAATACAAGCTGAAACAAAGCATATCACGCCACATATATATCAACAATATCCTCAACAATAACTAGCTCAATCTCATGAACACAAATTCTAACAAAATTCAGAATCGGTGGCGTAACGATGCGAAATCGATAACCAAAATTGAAATATATCCAATCTAACATCATATAAACTTCATATACATGATCATATCAGCTTTATAACATCGAAAACCAGCATATTCGGAAATCAAAGTGTTTGACCCTTGCTCTAAAATTCGTAACAAATACAATCGACGTTCTTTCTTTGATCCGTCTTCGAATATGAAGTATCTATTAACTCAAGAATATATTCAATCAATAATCATTGGATTCCCCCTTTTCACCTCAAAAATAAAATATGCTAGAACTTAAGAAAATATATACCAGAACATAGCTCTCGGTGATGTGATCGCAGATATATATTCAAAACTGAAGTCTGACGGGGGAATCACAAGATATCGAAGCTTGAACTATTCAAAAATGGTTGCTACTGAATTTTCTTCTCCTTCTTCTGCTATCTCACGTGAATTGAAGGGAATAACTTAAGTCAAAAGAAGATATATACAAGCTTATTGTAGTTCAGTCCCTGACAACTTTGTTAATTGCACATCAGCCCTCGGCAAATCTCTTTAAGTCAATTTTAATCCTAAATAATTTAAGAATATTAGAATTTAAATCTAAACTCCAAAATTCTCAAATTAAATATTCTCGGATTATAATTAAATATTTTTCTGGGATTTACAATTACCATGACGCTCCTCTTGGAATAGTTTCCATAAACGGAGAAGTTGAACTTTCACATCTCCACTAGAATACGTCTCAAGAGTCAATAAGAGGTCATCTAAAGACTCTTCACTCAGCTCATTCTTAATTAAATCAATTTTATCTTCTTTATCTGTGAAAACATATCCCAAATATCTACATCGTTTGTTACAAGTTCATGTGGCACACTTATGACAAACATCTAACCTCTTGGCCCTCCTTCTCTTCCCATAGGTGCTTTTTCCTAGTCCAGACGTATTTCAAAAAAGTAAGAATTTTGGAACTTCACTACCTAATCAAACATTGGCTTCATTTATAAGACGAATATCCTCCGGAATTCCTTTTTATATAAGCATTTTCAATGTTTCATATCTGCCTTCATAAATCATTTTGAGAACTTTTTTAGAAACAGAAAAAAAATAATTACCATGTTTTGAGAGAATTTCATCCATTTTGAAAATAAATTTTTTTATTTTTCATATTTTTCTCTTTTTTTTAATCAGCTATTGTGGGAAACTGATTTAATCGACTCTAAGAGCCACGGAGTACCGTTATCCGCCACTTAACCGAAAAGTGAACTAATTTTTGCAAAAATAAAATGAAAATAACAACTAATTTGGATCATATAAAAGCATAAACTCATAATTAAGAATTTTATTTTTTAAAAATGGTTTAAGTCTTTTCCCATTAAATTTAAACACATTATTATTTTTAGGATTTTCAACATCAACAGCACTATGAGGATAGACAAATTTAACAATAAATAGTACAGACCATCGTGATCTAAGCTTTCTTGGAAATAAATGCAAGCGAGAATTATAAAGTAAAACTTTTTTTCCGATTTCAAAAGATTTTCTCATAATATTTTTATCATAAAAGGCTTTTGTTTTATCATTATAAATCTTTGCATTTTCATATACATCATTTCTTAATTCTTTCAGTTCATTTAATTGCAATTTTCTTAATTTAGATGCATCATCTAAATTAGTATTAAATGCTTTACTTTCCCAATAAGCTTTATGTTCAATTTCAACAGGTAGATGACAATGCTTACCAAAAACTAACCTATATGGTGACATCCCCAATGATATTTTAAATGCAGTTTTATATGCCCATAATGCATTACTTAACCTTTTTTTTTTAAACTTGCATCACTTAATCTTAAAGACCAATCTTTTCGATTTGGATTGACTATTTTTTTTTCTAAAATTTGTTTTATTTCTTTATTTGCAAGTTCAACCTGACCATTCGTTTGAGGGTGATATGAAGTAGAAACTTTATGTGTAATACTATATTTTCTTAACAACGAAGAAAATGGTTTATTTATAAAATGACTTTCTCCATCACTGATTATAGCTCTAGGTATTTCAAATCGACTTAAAATATTTTCTTTCAAAAATTTATCACAACTTTATGATCATTAGTTCTACATGGCATTGCTTCAATCTATTTTGAAACATAATCGACAGCCACTAAAATATAAGTAAATCCAAAAGATAATGGAAATGGACCCATAAAATCTATTTCTCAACTGTCAAATATTTCAATAATCATGATTGGATTTAAAGGCATCATGTTTCGTTTTGAAATTGAACCCATTTTCTGACAATTTTCACAACATTTGCGAAATGAATGCATATCTTTGAATAAAGAAGACCAATAAAATCCACATTGAAAGATTTTTTTTGTTGTTTTATTAAATGAAAAATATATAATGACCTCCGCATGCCTCCGAATGACAAAATTTAATGACATTACTTATCTCATTGTCCGGTATACATCGTCGAAAAATTTGATCAGGACAATACTTAAATAAATAAGGATCATCCCAATAAATTTTTTTTACCTCTTTCAAGAATTTATCTTTATCTTGTGAACTTCAATGAGAAGGCATTTTATTTGTCACAAGAAAATTTACAATATTAACAAACCAAGACATAATGTAGCATAAAATAGTTGATCATCCGGAAAATTTTCATTTATTGGTATTTCCTTTTGAGATGATTCAGAAATTATTTTTGATAAATGATCGGCTACGACATTTTATTTTTCTTTTTTATCTTTTATTATAAGATCAAATTCTTGTAACAAAAAAATCCATCGTATGAATCTCGGCTTAGCATCTTGTTTATTTGATAAATATTTTATTGCAGAATGATCAGTATAAACAATAGTAGTAGAACCAATTAAATAGGATCGAAATTTATCTAATGCGAACACTACTGAAAGTAATTTTTTTTAGTTGTTGAATAATTTATTTGGGCACTATTTAAGGTTCTACTAGCATAATAGATCATATAAGGTTTACCTTCTTTTCTTTGTCCTAACATGACTCCTACAACATAATCACTTGCATCACACATTATACCAAATGGTAAAGATCAATCAGGAGGTTGTAAAATAGGTGATGTAGTTAAAAGATTAATTATCTTTTTACAAACAGTTTCACATTGTTGAGTCCATTCAAATTGTGCATCTTTTGTTAAAAGATTTGAAATTGATTTAGATATTATGCTAAATTTTTTATAAATCTTCTATAAAATCCCGCATGTCCCAAAAATGATCAAATTTCTTTGACCATGTTTGGTGATGATAAATTAGCAATAACATCAACCTTAGCTTTATCAACTTCAATTCATTTTCCAGATATGACATGCCCTAACACAATTCCAGATTTAATTATGTAGTGTCATTTTTCTCAATTTAAAAAAAGATTTTTTTCTTCACATCTTTTTAAAACTTCTTCCAAATTTTTAACACAGTTTTCAAATGAGTTTCCAAAAACAGTTATATCATCCATAAAAACTTCCACAAATTCTTCAATCATGTCACTAAAAATACTTAGCATGCATCTTTGAAAAGTAGCCGGAGCATTACATAAACCAAATGGCATTCTTTTAAATGCAAAATTTCCAAAAGTACGAGTAAGTTATTTTTTCTTGATCTTCTAATGATATTGTATTTGATAATACCCCGAATACCCATCAAGAAAACAATAATAAGAATTACCTGTAATTTCTCTAAAATTTGATCTAAAAATGGTAGAGGAAAGTGATATTTTCTAGTTGCATCATTTAATTTTTTATAATCAATGCACATACGCCAACTAGATAGAATCCTAGCTTGTAATAAATCTCCCTTTTCATTTTTTATAATAGTGACGCCTGATTTTTTTGTTACTAATTGTGTTGGACTTACCCATTTACTATCTGAGATTGGATAAACAATTCCAGCATCTAATAGTTTTAACACTTCATTTTTAACAACTTATTTCATTTGTGCATTTAATCTTCTTTGAGGTTGTTGATATGTTTTAGCATTTTCTTCCAAGTGAATTTTATGTGTGCATATTAAAGGATTTATACCTTTTATATCTTGCAAAGTCCATCCAATTAAATATTTGTGTTTTTAAAGTAATATTATTAAATCTTCTTCTTGTTTTGATAAGAGGGTAGAAGATATTACAATAGGATATGTTTGATTTTCACCAGGAAAAGCATATTTTAGTTCTACTGATAAAGGTTTTAATTCAAATTTTGGATGATCATCTTCTTTTACTTCTTCAAGTTCATTAATTTCTTCAAATAAATTTGATTTAAAAACATTTTTTGAATCAAAACATTCCACTAAACAATCTTCAGATTGTTGATTTAAGTTTCTTGGTGTATGCTTTTTTCCACGATTGTTTCTATTGCATTATCATCTTCATCTTCATTAATACTTGGTTGTTTACATAAATTGAACACATTAAGTTCTAAATTCATATTTCCAAAAGACAATTTCATCATTCCATTTTGACAATTAATTAAAGCATTTGAAGTTGCTAGAAATGGACGTCCAATTATCACTGAAATTTCATTATGTACTTTTATTGGTTGTGTATCCAAGACAATAAAATCAACAGGATATATGAATTTATCGACTTGAACTAACACATCTTCTAAGATACCTCTAGTTATTTTGATTGGCCTTTCGGCTAGTAAAAGAGTAACAGATGTAGGTTTTAAATCTCTCAACTTAAGAATTTCATAAACTGAATAAGGAAGTAAATTCACACTTGCTCCCAAATCTAACAAAGTTTTTTTAATTTTATTTCCTCCAATAATACATGAAATTGTTAGACAACCAAGATTTTTATATTTCAAAGTAGAATTATTTTGAATTATAGAACTTACTTGTTCAGTTAAGAATGTTTTCTTCTTTACATGCTGTGGGGACCTCGGGTTGCTAATCTCATCTTAGGGCAATTAATGAACAATTAAATTTTCATTAATCATCAATTAAATAAACCAAAAGCAAAGGAAATTTTTTTTAAAAAAATAAACAGTGCCTCGCTCGATCGGTGAAATCTTACTGATCGAGCGGCTAAGAAATCACAATTCTCGGGTCTAAGTATAATTTGGCCTCGCTCGATCGGTCAACATCTGCCGATCGAGCGGCCAAGAAAAACCAAATACTCTGTTTGCAAAATACAGGCCTCGCTCGATCGGTGAAATCTTGCCGATCGAGCGGCCTCCAACTCCAGAAAACTCTGCATAAATATTTTTGCTGTCAAAACCATACACTATCAATTCTTGTCACCAAAATCAATACAAGGCATGGTTTAAAAGATCTGGAACTTGCATCTACATATAAACAAGGTCTCAAGCATTTATACATGCATTTATTACATCGAACAAGTCGCTCAAAGGTTAATAGAAAGCATAACTATCTCAAGTTCCATACAATACTTCAAACCAACAAGTTCTAAAGTTTAATTCTTCTAGAGCTTAAGACCTCATCTACAACCCGAGTCCTCACGTGCTAGACTCTCTCCCAGCTGTCAATGACATCGATGATCAGCTCCTGCCCTCTCTGTTGTCATGCACACATACAAAACAAGACAACAGCCGGATAAACTCCGGTGAGAAACAATTCTCAGTATAACCAACATATATATATATAAAGCGTTAAATAAATCATATCGACTCTATTTAAAACTCGACTTAACAAATAGAGTAATTAACGCTTCGAATAAGAACTGATTCATACAACTTCGAGGCCATCAAGATTCATAAATGATCTTTACATGGATATCCATCTATCGTAGCCATTTTGGGCTAGAAAATAAGGTTCACCGCAACCTTGGCATAGAATCAATTCAATTAACATCGTATCGACTCAAATTCAAAGATCCACTACCTGAGATGGATCAACAACATCAATTCAAATCAAAAACATAACAAGTATGTGATTTTTACGGGCCAACTCAAGAATAGTCGTTCTTGAGTTTCAAAGTCCCTAACTCGCGATGACGTCATTATACCTTCGTTTGTCTTGATTCTGAACTCTTCAAATCTAAAAGATACAACCAAAATAAATATATCAAACTTCATTCCAATCTATCGTATCAAAATCGAGTTGAAAACATCATAAGATCATCGATCAAACTCATTTCAAACCTCAATCAAACTTCTTCGGTACAAAGTTGACGTCTTGATTCGTTGGCCTTCCAAACTCGACTGAAACTAAAGAATAAAAATGCTATAATATTCATAACATCTAAATAACATCTAGATAAAATCTTCAGCTCAGATATAGGCTATCAAAACGGTCTAAAAACTCGAATCGACGGCGTAGCGATTGAAAATCGGTAACCGACGTAATCCCGAAACCATTTCTAACTTCATTTCAATCATTCATACAACATATATCAGATAATATCTCATCAAACTCTTCATAATATCAGCTATAAACAACAATCATAAGCTGGAAATCATTCTTGGACACATTCCATATAAACTCCTCAATCCGGTTTTCGAGATAGAATCGCATAAAAGTCAATAAACATAATCAAAAGCTTACAATCTGATCTCTGCCACAAACTGATTTCGAAATCCATATAACACAACATAAAACTTACACGAGATCGAAACCCTCGTCGTAAGGATTCCAGAACAATTTACGGAATTGAAATCGGATAACCGGTTCAAAAGTTACGGCAAATCGAAAATCAAAGATTCAAAGAAACAAGAAGGAACTCGGCTCTCTGTTCTTGAATTCTTAATTTGTTAAGGCATGTACATGTATCATGCTGATAATAGAATTAAAATCAGATAACTTAAATATAAATTACAATTTAGTTCCTCAATTCTTCAATAATTGCAATTTGGTCCTCGGCCCTTATTTTAATTTAATTTCAATCCTAAATAATTTAAGAATATTAGAATTTAAATCAAAACTCTAAATATTCCCAAATTAAATATACTTGGATTAAAATCAAATTTAGTTCGGATTAATTTAATTAATCTCGGGCCTTACATTTCTCCCTCACTAAGACATGAGTTCGTCCTCGAATTCATAACAATATAGATATGCAGTCTGTAAGCACATAAGAATAAAGAATAACTGAAAACTGAATAAGAACTCAAATCAGTGAAATAAGTAGGGAAATCTTTGCTTCATATCTTCCTCGACTTCCCACGTGGCTTCTTCAACTCCGTGCCGACTCCATTGAATCTTCACCAATGGAATGATCTTCGTTCAGAGTTGCTTTGTCTTCCTATCGAGAATCTGAATAGGTTGTTCGAAATAACTAAGAGTATCATCCAACTCAGCTTTATCAGAACGAATCACATGAGACACATCAGATATATACTTTATCAACATCGATACATGAAAGACATCATGTATTCCAAATAAAGACATAGGAAGAGCGAGTCGATAAGCTAGATTGCATATCTTCTCGAGAATCTCGTATGGCCCAATATACCTCGGAGATAATTTTCCTCGTTTGCCAAATCGAACGGTGCCTCTGAACGGTGAAATCTTCAGAAACACTCTATCTCCCTGATCAAAAGATAACGGTCGTCGTCGCACATTCGCATATCTGGCTTGTCTATATTTCGTTGTTCTCATTCTCTGTTGTATTAGTTTCACCTTCTCAGTCATCTGTCTGATCATATCTGGCCCTAACTCAGGTACCTCAGAAACATCATCCCAATACAATGGCGATCGACACTTCTTCCCATATAACGCTTCGAATGGTGTCATCTCTATACTCGTCTAATAACTGTTGTTATAAAAAAATTCCACGAGTGGTATAAAATTTTGCCATGTAACACCAAAATCAAGTACTGCAGCTCTAAGCATATCCTCAAGCGTCTGAATAGTTCGTTCAGATTGACCGTCAGTTTGAGGATGATAAGAAGTACTTAAATGTAAGCGCGTACCTAAAGCTTCCTGTAGGCTATGCCAAAAGTGCGAAGTAAACCTCGGATCTCGGTCAGATACAATTGACTTTGGCACACCATGTAGTCTTACCACTTCTCGAATATAGAGATCCGCCATTTGATCATGACGATAAGTCATTCGATAGGGAATAAATCATGCAGATTTCGTCAATCTGTCGATGATCACCCAAACAACATCACATCCTCGAGATGATCGTGGAAACTTCGTTACAAAGTCCATGGAAATGTGGTCCCATTTCCATTCATGAATCGATAAACTCTGTAATAAGCCACCTGGTTTCTTTCTTTCAGCCTTCACCTGTTGGCAATTCAAACATTTGGATACAAATTCAGTCACATCAGACTTCATTTGTTTCCACCAGTACTGACTCTTCAAGTCGTTGTACATCTTTCTACATCCAGGATGAACACTGAAGCGACTGCAATGGGCTTCTTTCAAAATATTTTGTCTCAAGTCTGTAATATTGGGAACAACTATTCGGTTATTCACATACAAGATATCATCGTTACTAACCTTGTACTCAGACTTATGTCCTGATCGAATCATTTCAATTGATTTCTGTACATTCAAATCAGATTTCTGTGCTTCTTTAATACAGATCAACAATTCTGGCTCAGCACTGATTGCATATACTCTCATCGGCCTTCTATCTGTCTCAAATACATATCCAAAAATACAACAATCTTCAATCAAATTAGATACACCTACCGTAGATAAGGATAGAGCACACACCTTTCTACTCAGGACATCCGCTGCTGCATTAGATTTTCCCGGATAGTATTTGATTTCACAATCAAAATCCTTCAATAAATCAAGCCATCGTCATTGTCTCATATTCAATTCGGATTGTGAGAACAGATACTTCAGACTTTTGTGATCAGAAAAGATTTCAAACTTCTCGCCATATAAGTAATGTCTCCAGATCTTTAATGCAAAAACAATTGCAGCCAATTCAAGATCATGAATCGGATGCCTGACTTCATGTGGTTTTAGTTGTCGAGAAGCATAAGCGACAACATGTCCTTTCTGCATTAAAATACATCCCAAACCCTGGTGAGAAGCATCACAATAAACAATAAAATCACCAGTACCTGTAGGGATTTTCAAAACTGGCGCTGTAGTTAATCTCTTCTTATAAAACTCCTTTCACACGCCTCAAACCAAATAAATGGTGCATTCTTCTGTGTAAGCTGTGTAATAGGCTTCGCTATCGATGAAAAATCTCAAATGAATTGACGATAATAACCAGCTAAGCCCATAAAACTTCGAATTTCTGGCACAGATCGATGTTGGTCTCTGCCAATTGATCACAGCTTCAACCTTACTCGGATCAACTGAAATGTCATCTCCTGAAATTATATGACCAAGAAAAACAACTCTCTGCAACCAAAATTCACATTTGGATAACTTGGCATACAATTTCTCTTCTCTTAATGTTCTCAGTAAAATTCGGAGATGATCAGCATGTTCACACAGACTCTTAGAGTATATCAAAATATCATCGATAAAGATAATCACAAAATCATCTAAATATCTTTGAAATACTCTATTCATCAATCCCATAAAAACTGCCGGTGCATTTGTTAAACCAAAAGGCATGACTATGAATTCATAATGGCCATACCTGGTTCTAAATGCAGTCTAAGGAATTTCTTTGTCTCTAACCCTCAGTTGATGATATCCGGATCGTAGATCAATCTTCGAATATACTGACGATCCCTGCAATTGATCAAATAAATCATCGATACGAGGTAAAGGATAGCGATTCTTTACCGTTGCTTTGTTCAATTGCCGGTAGTCAATACATAATCTCATCGATCCGTCTTTCTTCCTAACAAATAATACCGGAGCACCCCATGGGGATACACTCGGTCTGATATATCCTTTGGCCAACAAATCTTCAAGTTGGTCTTTCAGTTCTTTCAGTTCAATTGGTTCCATTCGGTAAGGAGCTTTTGATATCGGCTGAATACCTGGCATCAAATCAATACCAAAGTCTACTTCACGGTACGGTGGTAATCCTGGAATCTCATCAGGGAATACATCTGCAAACTCATTCACCATCGGTATATCAGTTAATTTCGGACTAGTCTTCAGTATATCAACTGCATAGATCAGAAATCCCTCTGCTCCCTTCTGTAACAAATCAGTCATAGCAATAACAGAGATCAAGGGAATTTTAGATCTAGCACCCTTACCATAAAATTTCCATTCGTCAGCCATCACTGGTCTGAACCTCACTATCTTCTGAAAACAGTCAATTATTTCTCTGTACTTGGTTAACATATCAATACCGATTATACAGTCAAAATCAGATAAACCAAGAATGATACAGTCAAGCTCAACTTCATTACCTTCGTACTGTAGTACACAGCTTCTAACAGACTTCACTAATACTATACCTTTTCCCAACGGTGAAGATATAGACACTACAGTAGTTAATGACTCAACAGGCAATGAATACAACGTAACAAAGTGTTCAGATATGAAGGTATGCGACGCACCAGTATCGAATAAGACATAGGCAGGATAACCAGAAAGAAAACAGTTACCTGCAATCACATCATCTGGTGCTGCTTGTGCTTGCTCCTCAGTCAATGCAAACACCCTAGCCTGCTGCCTTGGAGGTTGATTCACTGATTGACCTCCTCCTCCTCCTCCTCTACCCTGTGCTGCTGGTTGTGGTTGAAATGAATGCACAGAAAATCCTGATTGAGCCACTGGTCTTGATGATCCAGCACCCTGTGCACCTCCAGAACCATGCTGTGGGCAGACTCGTGCAAAATGACCTGTCTGATTGAAAATGTGACAAGTACCAAAAACTCCTCAGCATTGTTCACTGGTATGTCGACCTCCACATTTTGTTAAATAAACATCTGACTTCTGTCCAGCTCTAGACTGTCGGGAACTACTTGAACTAGAAGAGCTACTACCACCTGATCTCTTGAACTGTTTGCTCCTACCCTTGAAGAAACTTTTCTTTCCACTACTGCTACCTCCAGCTTCAAATCGAGGTGGCGGTGGAATTTGTGGCTGTTCTTGTTGTTGCTTCATAGGTTGGGAAACAAACTGAGCTCCTCTTTGTTTCAGTATTCCTGCTTCTGCACCCTTTGCACGATTCAGAGCATCAGCAAAGGTATTCGGTCTTCCCGAATTCACAAGTGTAAACACATCAGGATTCAAGACATTGATGAATTGATCGACTTGAGCTTCATCACTAACAGCAATATGTGGAGCAAACTTCAACAGGCTAGTGAATTTTGCAACATATTCCTCAATATTTAACTGTCCCTGTTGTAAACTTGCAAACTCTGCTCCTTTGTCCTTGCGATAAGACACAGGAAAGAAACGCTGATAGAAAGTAGTTCAAAATACAGACCAGGTAATAACAGTACCTTGGTTTTCCAATGCTCTCTTCGTCGCTATCCACCAACTCTTGGCAAGGCCATGCAGTTGATGAATTACCAGTCTCACACGACGATCATCTGTATAATCAATGGACTCGAATAACTGCTCAATATCTACCAACCAGTTTTTGCACTCCACAGCATTCTCAGTTCCTTGCAAATTCGGTGGTTTGAATGATTGGAATCGTTTCAGAAGTTTCTCCATCGGATTAGCATCACTAAACTCATCAGTAAAAGTACTACCCTGTCCATGTTCAGACACTGTCACTGGGACCTGTGCAGCATTCGTCTGTTCAGGATGATTCATGGCCAATGTCTGTCTAAGTCTTGGTGCTGGTCGGGGAGGCATATCTGATAATCAAACAAATTAGTGTACAGTTAAATCTTAAATAAAACAAGTCTGTTGCAGTCCACAATGTCTTCTCAAAAGATCGAGTTCTGATTCATACTCATTCAATACATGCTATTACTTCAATCAAATAACCAGATAGCATGTAATTCAAAACATTGTATAACATATTCCTCGCAAATTATCACAGCATCACGTGAAAATTTAACATCTACAAACAATGAATCATATACCATACAAATATGAATGCAATAAATAAATCATATTAGAAGACTCGATCTACCCCGCTCATCTATTCTCAGTCCAAGAAACTTAAGCTCTGATACCACCTGTTGTGGGGACCTCAGGTTGCTAATCTCATCTTAGGGCAATTAATGAACAATTAAACATTCATTAATCATCAATTAAATAAACCAAAAGCAAAGGAAATTTTTTTTTTTAAATAAACAGTGCCTCGCTCGATCGGTGAAATCTTACCGATCGAGTGGCTAAGAAATCACAATTCTCGGGTCTGAGTATAATTTGGCCTCGCTCGATCGGTCAACATCTGCCGATCGAGCGGCCAAGAAAAACCAAATACTCTGTTTGCAAAATACAGGCCTCGCTCGATTGGTGAAATCTTGCCGATCGAGCGGCCTCCAACTCCAGAAAAATCTGCATAAATATTTTTGCTGTCAAAACCATACACTATCAATTCTTGTCACCAAAATCAATACAAGGCAAGGTTTAAAAGATCTGAAACTTACATCTACATATAAACAAGGTCTCAAGCATTTATACATGCATTTATTACATCGAACAAGTCGCTCAAAGGTTAATAGAAAGCATAACTATCTCAAGTTTCATACAATACTTCAAACCAACAAGTTCTAAAGTTTAATGCTTCTAGAGCTTAAGACCTCATCTACAACCTGATTTCTCATGTGCTAGACTCTCTCCCAGCTGTCAATGACGTCGATGATCAACTCCTGCCCTCTCTGTTGTCATGCACACATACAAAACAAGACAACAACCGGATAAACTCCTGTGAAAAACAATTCTCAGTATAACCAACATATATATATATATAAAGCATTAAATAAATCATATCGACTCTATTTAAAACTCGACTTAACAAATAGAATAATTAACGCTTTGAATAAGAACTGATTCATACAACTTCGAGGCCATCAAGATTCATAAATGATCTTGACATGGATATCCATCTATCGTAGCCATTCTGGGCTAGAAAATAAGGTTAACCGCAACCTTGGCATAGAATCAATTAAATTAACATCGTATCGACTCAAATTCAAAGATTCACTACCTGAGATGGATCAACAACATCAATTCAAATCAAAAACATAACAAGTATGTGATTTTTACGGGCCAACTCAAGAATAGTCGTTCTTGAGTTTCAAAGTCCCTAACTCGCGATGTCGTCATTATACCTTCGTTTGTCTTGATTCTGAACTCTTCAAATCTAAAAGATACAACCAAAATACATATATCAAACTTCATTCCAATCTATCGTATCAAAATCGAGTTGAAAACATCATAAGATCATCGATCAAACTCATTTCAAACCTCAATCAAACTTCTTCGGTACAAAGTTGACGTCTTGATTCGTTGGCCTTCCAAACTCGACTGAAACTGAAGAATAAAAATGCTATAATATTCATAACATCTAAATAACATCTAGATAAAATCTTCAGCTCAGATATAGGCTATCAAAATGGTCTAAAAACTCGAATCGACGGCGTAGCGATTGAAAATTGATAACCGACGTAATCCCGAAACCATTTCTAAATTCATTTCAATCATTCATACAACATATATCAGATAATATCTCATCAAACTCTTCATAATATCAGCTATAAACAACAATCATAAGCTGGAAATCATGCTTGGACACATTCCATATAAACTCCTCAATCCGATTTTCGAGATAGAATCGCATAAAAGTCAATAAGCGTAATCAAAAGCTTACAATCTGATCTCTGCCACAAACTGATTTCGAAATCCATGTAACACAACATAAAACTTACACGATATCGAAGCCCTCGTCGTAATGATTCCAGAACAATTTACGGAATTGAAATCGGATAACCGGTTCAAAAGTTACGGCAAATCGAAAATCGAAGATTCAAAGAAACAAGAAGAAACTCGGCTCTCTGTTCTTGAATTCTGAATTTGTTAAGGCATGTACACGTATCATGCTGATAATAGAATTAAAATCAAATAACTTCAATATAAATTGCAATTTAGTCCCTCAATTATTCAATAATTGCAATTTGGTCCTCAGCCCTTATTTTAATTCAATTTCAATACTAAATAATTTAATAATATTAGAATTTAAATCAAAACTCTAAATATTCCCAAATTAAATATACTCGGATTAAAATAAAATTTAGTTCGGATTAATTTAATTAATCCCGGGTCTTACACATGCAATTGTTTTTTCACAGTACATCAATGTTTTAAAAATTTTGCATAATAAGGTACTTGTTTAATAACATCTATTAATTGAATATTTATTTTTATTTGTTTAAAAACATCATAAATATCAAAATCATTTTTGGTTTTTTATTATTTACTAATGCATGTGGAAAAGAAAGAGGTTTATATGACTCGCTTATTATTTCAGATAATTTATCATCAATTTTTTTATTCTTAGGACTCAAAGTATCATCTTTCTCAAAAGTATCCGGATTTGAATCCTTACTCTTTGAGTTTAACTAATCTTTGTTTTCATCACTATATGGGTCATTAACTATTTTTTCACTTCTAAGTATAATAACAAATTTTACTTGATCAAATTTATCTTGATTTTGATTTTTAGGATTAGGTTGTGGTTGAGATGAAATTTTTTTTTCATGTATATTAAGTGGAGATGCAAATTTTGCAAGAGTTTCTTTCACATCATTCATAGATTGAATATTTTGAATATTGATAAACTCTTACTTTTGAATGTATGCATGAATTTTATCTTCAAAATGTTTTCTTGGAGGTGGGATATAAGGAGCATAACCTTGATGATTTTGGTTATTTTGAAAAGGTTGTTGTGAATGTTGTGCATTATTATTGTTTCTCCAACTAAAATTAGGATGATTTTTCCAACCAGTATTATATGTTTTTGAAAAAGGATCTAATGTTAGTTTTTTAAAATTGTTAACATAATTGGCTTGTTCATGGAGACATTCTTTAAATGAAGGCAAAGTTGGACAATTTTTTGTAAGATGATCATGTGTATATGACAAACAATTTCTTGAACATTTTTTAATTGATCACTCTTTTTCATTTCTAATGACTCGATTTTTCTTGCTAAAGATGCAAGTTTAGCTTGAATATTTACATCATCTTTAAGATGATAAATACCAACCCCATTTGTTGAATTATTGGTTTTACTTGATGGTTCAATAAAGCCTATATTATCTCAATTTTGAGTATTTTTGGCTAATGAATCCAAATATTCCATAGCTTCAGTGCAATTTTCCATGCATGCTTTACACTTTTCCATGCATGATTTAATTGCATAATTATCTTTGACCATTAGATTAATTTAATCAATATTCCTCATCCATTTAAACAACATGACCGTCCACTTTAGCACATTTTTTTTTCTCAACTAAAAGGTTGAAGTGGTCGTCCCTTCAATCTAACAATTCTCCAATTTGTCTTTTGATTTTGGGAGAAAAGACAAGAAACATCTCAATGAAAAATGTTCTAAATATTCTAGTGCATATTTAGAGTGGATCTAGATTGTCTACTCGTGAACCTAATTCGAAGAGGAGCTAATTTCGAACAAGGTGTATTCTTGAAGGCTTGAACCCATTTGAGCAAGGTGTGCTCTTGGAAGCTTGTAGATAGTGTCTACCATTTCAAGAGCTACGTTGTTCATAACTTGGTTGAAGCCATAAATCAATCTTTTGATATTGATAGGTAAAACTTCTTTAAAACACCCTATGGATGTTTGATGTTTTGAATGCTACACAAGTGCTAAGTTTTCTTTTGATAAAAATTTTAAATTTTCGCTGCGTTTCCGGGCACGAGTTAACTGTTCCCCAACAGACAATGCATTTAATAACGCTGAATGGACGCTCCAAAGATCAGATCAGACGCTCCGAATAGTGTTGGTGACCAATCTTTTTGAATTTGAAATGCTACAGAACGGACACTCCGATCTCAACCATTTGAGCACTATAAATAGAGACATTTCGAAGCCATTGGGAGACACAAAAACTCACATTCCAATTCTCTCATCCATTCAAGCGTCATTTGAGAGATTTTTCAAGCATTCTAAGCCTATGTCAAGTCCCTCAAAATATATTTGTGTATCGAGTTGTATAAATGCTTGAAAATCATAGTTGTGTATACTCGAGTGTGAAACCGAGTTTTCGAGTTGTTGTGACTATGCTTGGAGCCCTTAAGGCCAAGTGTTTCTAGTTGTTGTGAGGCTATCCTTGGAGCCCTCAAGGCCAAAAAACGCGGTGATCGTGTTGTTGTTGTATCGGTTATACTTGGAGCCATCAAGACTAAGACGAAGTGTTAGTGATACCTTGGTTAATCGATCTTAACCAAGAAGGGGAGACATATATCGACGATTTATCGTCGAACTTTCATAAACATATTCTCTCTTATTTACCGCTTTATTTACTTTTCGTCATTTATTTTATTTACTTACAACATTTATATTTGACTGCCCTAAGTCTTTCGCTTGCGTTTTTGCAAAATCATTTTAAATTTCTAAAATTGCAAATAAAACATAATTCCCCCCTCTCTCCATCCATTAGGTTCTAACAAAACTCATATCTGAAGAACATCAAAAGCTAACTTGCAACCATTAAACATCAGATAAATTACATATTATTAAATCATTTAACACAACACTTAAATACAACTTTTAAATCATTAAAACATTACATAAAAAGTATTTAATTAAAAATAACCTTTAAATCATGAATAAATAAAATAAAATAATTTAAATTTCATTTATAATCTCATTAATACTCGTGACTGGATTTATTGATTTTTCGGGCGTTACAGAGCAGTTTGATATGGTTTTATAAGAGTTATTTGGGTTTCAATCCAAAAATATTATTATAAACTAAATGAGGATAAGGTATTAATTATTTATTATAAAAAATATAATTATAGCATTAATAATATATATACATATATACTTTCAATTTTATATACAATAGGCATATTTACTGCATTAGATAGATTATTAATTTGTTTACCATACACTGGAATTCACTTAAAAAAAAATTATTAGAATTTTAAATTGGGGTCAATCAAACCCGAGCCCCCAACGAAAAGAATTGGGTCCGATCGATTGGTGTATCCATCATAAATAAAATCCTCGATTTTGAGTAATATCTGTCGCTTAAGTACCGTTTGATACGAGTATAATTAATACTTGTACAACTTATCTTATACAATTTCGCGTTTTTTTGTCATATTATTTATCCATCTATTAATTATTTATTTTATATCAATCAAATCATTAATCATTTATCTTACATCAATCAAAGAATTGAATTTAAATTAATATATTACCTTTATAAAAAATATTATTCATATTTTATTTATTTTTAAAAAGATAAAATGATAATTTATATTTTTAATATAAAATTTAATCAATCAAATCAAATCAAATAAACTATAATTTATCAATTAAATCAAATATTATATTTACTATCATTTTTTATTTATTTTATATTACATTATATTATTTATTCAAATATTATTTATCCTATCTTCGAACCAAACGATGTTTTACCATAAGAATTTAATTTAATAATAAAAATAGAATCCCATGGATAAGGAAAAACCGAGTCGTGTCGTGTCGAGAGTATATGTTTTTTAACGGCGTTGTATAAAATTCCAAAACCACAGCTTTGAACGCCACGTAGCTGAACCCACCCGTTTTCCGAAGAGACCGCCACGAAGCTCAACCAAACACAACGGTTACGGACGCATGCACAGCACACAGGGACACCTGTCCTTCACACTCCCTCTTTATCTATCTATCTCTTGATCTTCCCCATTGCTTCTTGATTCTTAATTTCAATTTCAATTTTAATTAAAATGAGTGGAAGTAACTTGGAGACTCGATCGTTGCTTGATGAGCTGAGGAGCTTCGACAAGGGAGGTTTCTTCGATCTGGGCCACCCTTTGCTCAATCGGATCGCTGAAAGCTTCGTCAAAGCTGCTGGGGTACCTACCTACCTTCTTTCATCTCTAGCGTTTGCATATATATATTTTTTCTTATTTTGCTTTCATGGCAGATTGGAGCTATTCAGGCTGTGTCCCGGGAAGCTTATTTAACTGCTGCAGAAAGTGAGTTACCTACAAAACATTCATTCGTTAACACTATATATCTATGTTCTTTTAATTAAAATTCCACTTTTTTCAACTCTTGTTATTAAACAAGTTAATTGTTTTTTTATGGAAGAAAATGTAAATTATTTGAATTGATTAATCATGATAAGGTGTGAATGGAGATGCAACAACAGGCGGCAGCACTGAGATTGGGGCTCCCAAAAGGCACCACCGTTTCCCGGATCTACGAGGTTTGTAGCGTCCAACTAGTACTTGTTTTAATCTATATATACCGTGTTTTGGGTCTTTGCTTTTGTGTGGTGGGGGAATGGTTTCGGGAAGAATGTGTGCAGGTTTTGGGGACGGAGGGAGGGAGAATGGTCCACAATTCGTGTGATTTTTACATACATTACCATATGAAATGTCGAGATCGGAAGTGTTTGAAAACACGAATGGAGCTGCGCGGTTAAAATTTGAAAAATAGGAAGCCGTTAGATACTCTTACAGCGATCTTGAGATTTTTAGTATATGCAATTAACTCTTTGATATATGTTGAGCTTGGACGATCAGTAAAGTTTAGCTGGTGCAGTCCGTTTGTATATCTTTGGAATTTTATAAATTTTCTGATTTTTTTTATTAATTGGATCAATTTAAGATTAATGTGGTCATATTTATGCCAAAGTTAATCTAACACTTCCAACCCCTGCTGACTCTCGCCTTTGACCACGAGAATCAATATATACATTCCAACTTTCTAACATGAGTTTCAAAATATTCTAGATAATATTAATATATACATTTTCCATGTGGGAAGATATTATCATAGCAGCACCCCCTCAGAAGAATGCAAAAATATTTTACTTAAAAAACCAAATTTGACGAGGTAGAGAATGAAGACTTAAAACTGATAACAAAAGGAGTAAATTAGATATTTCTAACAGAGGCATAAACTAAATGATGTCACAAAAGTTCTGTAAATTTTGAAATAGCATAATGTCATAGAATATTATCATATATGATGATAAATTAATTTTAGAATAGTTGGATAGAAGTTATGATTATGCATACAGATGTTTGCCTAAAAGTCTAAAGCCTTTTGGGGTAAATTATTTTCCTGAAGATTTAAATGAAGTTTTCGATATAAAGTGGTCTTGTAGGTTGTTTTCTCACATGAAAATTCTCCCATCAATGGATTATTTTATGAAGGAATACCAGATATTCTGTTTCACTACACAAGCTTTGGTTGTGTTTGCACGGGTTGATTTAATAGACAACTTGGTTTAAATGTTAGATTTCATGTTAGTCTATTTTTGTTGGACTTGTATCAGTTACGAATTAGCCGTTGGAAGGACCAGTTGAAATCATTGGAATTAAGAAATACAAAAATATACATGATCCATTTAGATTGTGAATTTGCAATCATTCCAAATGCGTACATACATACTCAATGCTTTGTAGAAAAATAATTGAGTTAAATAGCTATTCGGTAGAAGTATAAGGACATGGTGATGGTATTTAATTCTACTGGTTACTGAGCTGGAAATATTTGAACTCATGTTTGGCTCGGTGTTGCATGATTCAGTCATCATGTAACAAAACATCTTGTCGCGCGCGCAATCCTCGATAGGAGATTTTGTGAAAATCAACCTTACGACATGCCACATCTGACTTAGGCTCGAGTTCATGGGGAATGCCATAATTAAGGTTTTAGAAGCTAGGCTACAAATTTGTTTAGCGTTCCTTTTTTTAGTACACATTGCTTTTGTACCGTGGCTTATGCTTATCCTATTCATGTTTGTGTTGATTGTTTGCAGGAGAAAGTAACCGAAAGTCGGTTGAGGCCTTGGTAAGTTGAAGTAGCTTGTATTCATAGTAACTATCTTTATAAATTTGGATGGCTGAGAATAGAGGGGTCAAGGTAGCTAACTATATTTCTAGTTCTGTATATATTATTCTGTTAACTGTGTGACATGAGCAAGTTGGTTGACTGACTGGTAGGAATAGTTGATTGTTTCAGATTGATGAAGTTTGTTTGAAGTAACATCTTATGCTTAATTCATCTTTATTTCTTTTGTTTTAATGTTTGTTTGTTATGGTGCTGAAAATGCAGGTGAAGAACACGGGCATAGAATCTATGCAATGGGGTAAGCCTGATAAATGACCATATGTCTTTAGTGTCATGAGTGACTAATTTAGATGGTGGAATGAGATGGTATGCATCATAATCGAATTTGAAATAATCAATAGCTGCAAAAGGAATCGTTGTGGTTTGGATCTGGACTTGATTATAAGATTTCTACTATTAGTCGTGCATACCTCATTTCGGAATTAAATTTCACTCAGTTAATCACTATCAAAACAATTTCCACGTTTGCACGCTTTAAACCCATGGATGTACTAGTCATCCTTTGGTAACTTGGGTCATATATATATCTAATGATGTGCATGTGAACAAATGGTGCAGGTGTAGCTGCAGCGATGTATTCTGGTATCACTTATGGACTGAAGGAGGCTAGGGGAGTCCATGATTGGGTAATAATTTCATTACTAGTCGCTTTCCCATAACGACTAAAATTGTTGCTTGGTACAGCGGATTAAGGATGGTTTTTATGGTGCAGAAAAACAGTTTGATGGCAGGGGCAGCCACTGGAGCGGTGCTGGCTCTAACAACAGGTGAGCACTCGCACGAGCAGGTGGTGCAGTGTGCCATAACAGGAGCTGCCATCTCGACCGCAGCAAATCTTCTTACAGGGATATTCTAGTTTCTGGTTGTAATAATACATTTGCTGTTCTTACATTCCGTGGGCAAAGTATCAGTTGCTTTAGCAACCAACTCGTGACAATGTCACAACTCACTCTAATTTGATCTGTATTTGGCCTTCATTTGTTGGTTTGTGTACATCTTGCCAATGCAGAATTCATCCGTCTTGCAGATAATAATTACTTACAAGTGTTGTTTTGCGCTCGTGTACTCATGTAATTTGACACTACTATTAATTTCATCGGAACATGAGTGATGCCAAGTTGATTATTAGTTATCACTGGATTTTTATTAATGTACGATGACCATGAAAAATATCCTCTCTCATTTAACTACATCCATATGCGTGAAATATCGAACGCAGAAACCAAAATTATGTGGATTTGATTCTGAGAACCCAAATTTCAGATGAGTTTTAATTGTGAGGACCCGAATTTCCTGAAACGACATGATATTGCTAAATTATTTTTTTATTTTGTATTTATTTTAAAATATTAATGATACATATTTTTATTATTTTTTTATTGATGTTACATATATGTATTTATACTTAAAATAATTTTTCATAAAATATAATATACATAATAACTTTAAAACATTTATATTTATTGATGATACATATATATATTTATATTTAAAATAATTCTTCATAAAATATAATATACATAATAACTTTAAAATATTTATATTTTATGAAAAATTATTTTAAATATAAATACATATACGTATCATCAATAAATATAAATATTTTAAAGTTATTATGTATATTATATTTTATGAAAAATTATTTTAAGTATAAATATATATATGTATCATCAATAAAAAAATAATAAAAATATGTATCATTAATATTTTAAAATAAATAAAATATAAAAAAATAATTTAGCAATATCATGCATGAAAATGTCATAACATAAATACTTAAATCATAACCCATCATGCAATCTCATGCATAATTTATTATGTTTACTTGCACCATTTAAATCTAGTGAACCTAAAGGCTCAGTACATTTTATCCTTATATAACAACATGAAATCACATGCATGCACACATCACATAAAATATCGTGAATATATTTATACATGCATGATCTTAAAAACATTACGTAATGCTGCATCTTAAACATCATCATCATCATATCTCATCATAAACATTATCATCAAACACATAATCTATCTTGAGCTTGATCATTATACATAATATCATATGATATATAATAAAGTACTGAACCTTTCATATAAGTTGTATCAATGCCGTGTGATCCTGACATATTCGATTGATCAATTTAAAAACCAACGTACGTGGCGGTGGGGTCTCCACCTCTTATGCCATTTCACTAGGGCTTGCCCCGAATCCATAGGCGCATAAACATAATCATATATAAATGCAATCGGGCCCCAATATCCCGACTCACAGTCCAGGCATATGGAAAGGGCTCCGGACCTAGGCATCTCATTCCCAATCCCGTAATTGTCACATGCTCACTCCGACTTCCATAAAAACATATATATTTTTTTCTTAACATGCCCTTAAATTTCACATTAAAATTTCTTACATGATGCATGAACTTAAAAATTCTTCATAATTTCTTTATTTAATGAAAATTCGCCCGTAAATATATATTTAATTTATTTTCTTAAAAATCATACTTATATTTATATATCATAAAAATACATGCATGAATTAAATATATATTTACGGATTACTTATTTTTTCCAAGGACTTGTTCGAGTTGTTGATCCCTTAACTTAATCCCACAAATTTTTAGACTTACCCAATAACATCTTAGCTCATCATAAATAACACATTAACCACTTAGACTGATCCATTAACTTAAAGTTGGCACATCAATTTAATCTAGCTCATTATCACTTAATCTAGCCCATAAACACCTAGCCTGGCCCATTAATCATTTAGCCCAACGTAGCTTGGCCCAATAATTCTAATGGATCACTAGTCTCATGAAAAACTAATGGGTCAACTTAAACTAATAACATATACCAAATAATTCAACTTAAACTCTCAAGCCCATAAATTATTAACTTAAAATCTTAATTAAATAAATTAAAATACCTGGACCCAAACCCGAACCCACCTAACTTGACCCACTTAATTTTTGACCCGACCCGGAGAAAAAAACCCAAGCCCGGCCTGATTAAACAAACCACCAAACCCTAGCCTCTCTCAAGCACCTCATGTGTAGCAGCCCCCTTTCTTTCCTTTGGCCGCCTAGCTCCGGCCACTCTTGGCCGAAGCCCCACCGACAGGACCTCCCCAAGGTCCTTCTGGTCCGACCAGACTAGGCCCTGGTCTAGCCATCCCCCTAAAAAGACCAACCCGACCCCATCTTCTCCATGAAACATGTGCACCTACCCTGCTGGACACAGTCACGTCCAGCCCTTGTTCCAACCTCTCCGAAAGCCAAAACACCATCTAGAACAAACCCTAGGGACCCTATCTCGAACCCCTAGCCCTTGGTCAGCCCCTCAAACAACTTCTTAATCAGCAGCCATGAGAAAAATACATGAACATGCATAAAACGTGATACATGCAATGAACCTTGAAGAATCTCATTCAAACTGAAACCACAAGCATAATCAGATCATTAATGCTTAAAAACAATGTAATATGACTTAATGGTGAACAATAATGGATTCAAGACGTGCATTTGCGTTAAATACGCTTGAATTCACGATACCGCCGCGTAGATAGTCGTCCGAGACTAACGAGACGTCAAATTTTCAAGTTTTTCACAATCTTCACGTGAAAGTGTATGTGATTGTGTGTATGGAGGTTGTGAATCTAATAGGAGGAGCTCAATCAGGTTTAACGTGAAGATGGGGAAGAATGGGGCTCAAAACTTGATATATATATTTGTATGTATAATGGGTTGGGCTTAATAAATAAATAAAACAAGTTTTAAACATTTAATCCCACTAATTATCAGATTAAAACATTAAAAATTTCATAATAATAAATTTTGGGCCTTGAAAACATCTTAAAAGCCCATAAAATGGCTTATTTTAGTGAAAAATAAACTTCTATATACATATATACATTAAAACTCTTATTTTTTGAAAATAAAATCTTAAAATAATAATTTATGACTCTTAAAAACCTTAGTCAAAGTTCCCGATGAAAAACTTCTATCACGTTTCTCCACAGTCCCGTCTACGCGATCGCAAAATAACATTTCTCAAAGAAATTCATAAATTTCATAATGACGGGTTAAATGCTATAGTAAAATTTAAAACATGAAAATAAGTCACATAATTCACATAATAGCACATAAAAATTATTTAACCCCTTATTCTTTATTTTTAAATCATTAAATTCCCTAGTTATGTACACGGATTTATGTAACGATTCTGGGCGTTACAATTCTCTCCACCCCCCCTAAATGGAATTTCGTCCTCGAAATTTGACAGATCAAACTCTAATAACGGAGTCTCTCAAAAGTCATGCTTCTGCTGCGCACACTAATAAAAAAAAAATTTTATGTTTCACATGTGTCTTCTTTTTTTTCATCTTAGCAAGCCTTTATTTATAAACCTTCGCTGCTAAACACCTCGTAGAGATAATTATTATAACTTATGAATTTGACATTTTATATAATTCTTAGTACTATAATGAAAGTACAACCACATACTTACATCAACTTATACATAAAACTCAAAATATTAACTCTAATGTTCATCTCCCTGAACACAACAATCGCATTATACCAAAACTTGACTGATTACATATGCTTATACACTCCACTTATCTATCCTCAAACATTCGCGAGCCAAACTTTTGTTCCCAAATTTGTCATTTATAGATAGAACTTAAAATATCAACTCCTATAATAAACTTAACTCAGCAAAACATTACCATGCAGACTCAAAATTAACATTACTTATCAACTATGTAGCAACCCTACCCGGATCCACTACCTAATCAGTGTTAATAAAGCGCATGCAATAATATTAAAAGCGTGAATAACGGAATATTCAAAATACAAAAAATCTTTTCAGCAAAATAAATTGACGATAAACAAAAGTGTATAATACTTATACAACCAAATCAAAATTTCATAGGGTCATAACCCTACCGCTAACTCTCGCTGCCTTCGGCACTGGCCTCACTCCTGGTGCGAGCCTCCTGGACCGTCTAGCCTCAAACCTTCCCCGCCACAAGGTATCCCAAGAACACCAAACACAGGGGCGTAAGCGACAACGCTTAATACAAAAGCAATGATATATAAAAAAATATGAAGCACATAAATGACTTTAAAATCCTGGGTAAAACAGTCTGCTCAGGGCGCCACCGAATATACAGTACCTTTTCAGAGAGCGACTCCGCGGGGGTACTCGTATATTCACCCTATCAACTATAGAGTCTACTCCACCGTCGTGGTCGCTCCTAGTGATAGAAAAACCAGGGGCTGAGCCTCCCCAAAACCTGGCCCGAATCCAAAACAGGACTCAAGGCTCACATGAAAACTGACAATACCTGACTCGAGTCCATGATGAGTTACAAGCTCCCTATGAAAACTGTCAATGGCTCACATCTCACAAGATGTAATCCAGTATCAAACATGTATGTGCTAAAACAGTAAATCATGGAAAACATATAGCACATACTCATGCAACATATAAGCATATATATCATGCCGACTATCTCGGTCAGTACTTACGTACCTCTAACACTGCAGGCAAATCCTAGCACCACTGGTCTAGATCCCATGCCTACTAGTCCACACTATGGCGTCTACAATGCAAATACCCATGCATCATCAAATAATCTCTAAAAGCCTTAACTAAGCTATTCCATACTCCTAAATATTTTTAGGAAGCCAAAGCTATACCTGCATCCGTCGTCAGCCCTTTGTTGTCGCTTGCCTCAAAACTAGGCCACAGCTCCGCTACGACACTTGGATCGCTCCGCTACTTTCGGATTCCCAATAGGACGCCTAGAATTTCCTATATCTAAGCTATAAGGCTAAGGAATTGAGAGAGAAGAGGAATTTTGTGCGCTTGAAAATGAACCTCGGCACCTCTATTTACAGACGACGTTCGGAACATCCGAACTTCATTCGGAGCATCCGATCCCGACATCGGACCATCCGATGTCCCATCCGCATGTAAGCCATGACGTCACCTTGCTGATGTAATTGATGAAGTAAGTCCTAGCCTTGATCGGACCGTCCGATGCTGCAGATGGAGCGTCTGATCCCGATCGGAGCCTCCGATCCTTGCTTCGGATCGTCCGATCTGTCCTGGCCCAAATTGCTTACTTTTGTTAATTATTCTCTTGATCACCTTGATTAGTTACGGGTCACTACATTCTCCCCCACTTAAAAAATTTCGTCATTGAAATTTAAGTCTAGAGGAGAACATGGAAAGTCAAACAAATGTTCTTCATTATAACTGAACATTACAAAGTACAAATCTTTCTTAAAAAGAAAATTACAAAACATCAAAACAACTCTGGATGCTCAACTCGCATCCGGCTCTCTAGCTCCCAAGTTGCTTCTTCAGTTCTCCTACGCTGCCACTGCACCATCACTAGAGGTATGCTCTTGTTGCGAAGCACCTTGTCCTTCCTGTCAAGAATCCTGAGGGGTATTTCCACATAGGATAGATCCTGATCCAATTGCACCTCAGTCAAATGCAAGATGTGCGACTCATCTGCCACGTACTGCCTCAGCAAGGACACATGAAACACATCATGGATACTAAAAAGATACGGTGGCAATGCTAAATGGTAAACCACATCTCCAAACTTCTCCAAAATCTCGAACGGACCAATAAATCTTGGCGATAACTTGCCTTTAAGTCCAAATCTCATCTCCTTCCGGAAAGGTGACACTCGAAGAAACACGTGTTCTCCCACCTCAAAATGTAGGGGTCTGTGGTGAGTGTTACCATAGCTAGCCTATCGATAATGGGATTCCTTAATCCTCTTACGGATCAATTCCACTGCATCGGTCATCTGCTGAATCATCTGTGGACCTTCGACTTGATGTTCTCCAATTTCATCCCAAAACTAAGGTGTACGACAGCGGCATCCATATAAATACTCAAATGGTGTCATGCCAATGCTGCGATGGTAACTGTTATTGTACGCAAATTCCACCAACGCCAAATGGTCAAGCCACACAGGTCCAAAATCCATAACCGTCGCTCGAAGCATATCCTCAAGAGTGCAAGTAGTCCTCTCACTCTACCCGTCGGTCTCCGGGTGGTAAGCTGTACTCAAACTCAGAGTAGTGCCAAGAGCTTGTTGTAAGCTACCCTAAAACCTAGATGTAAACCTCGGATCTCTGTCGCTGACAATACTCAACGGAATTCCATGGAGAAGAACAACGTCTGTCACGTATAGACGTGTCATCCGATCGAAAGTAAAGTCCCGATTGTAAGGCAAGAAAAGCGCAGACTTCGACAATTGATCAACATAACCCAGATAGCATCACAATTCCTGGAAGACATCGGCAAGTGGGTGACAAAATCCATTGTCACATGCTCCCACTTCCACTCAGGAATCTTTAAACTCTGGAGCAATACACCAGGTCGTCGAAATTCTCCCTTAACCTGCTGACACACAAGGCATCGAGACACGAACTGATAAACACTGCGCTTCATTTCTTTCCACCAGAACCTCGTACCTAGATCCTTGTACATTTTCATACTGTCGGGATGTACAAAAAATCTACTACGGTGAGCCTGTGACAGAATATCCTCTCGTAGTGTGGAATCATGAGAAACGACCAAACGTACAGAGAGACACAATAGACCATCATTCTGCAAATGAAAACAAGAAGTATTTCCATCCTGAGCCAATTGGACTAACTTATGCGTCTTCGGATCAACGGCCTTCAACTCACGTAAACAAGTATACAAGGCTTGTTCGTCAAGTACAGATGAAACGCGAACTCCCTTTTGTTCCTTCTTATGTCGAATAGTGAAACCCAAGGAACAACACTCCTCTACCACTCGCGCCACCGAGCTGGTACGAAGCGAACTCACATACTTGCGGCTAAGATCATCCAAAACTGGATTAGAAGAGCTTGGATGGTACTTGAGCACACAATCATAGTCCTTCAATAGATCCATCCAACGACGCTGCCTCATGTTCAACTCAGCCTGAGTGAACAAATATTTCAAACTCTTATGGTCAGTGAAGATCTCAAATCTCTCACCGTACAAATAATGACGACATATCTTAAGAGCAAAGACAATGGCTGCAAGCTCTAAATCGTGTACGGGATAGTTCTCCTCACGAGTCTTCAATTTCCTAGAGGCATAGGCAATCACATGACCTATCTGTGACAATACGCATCCCAAGCCTTGGAGATAAGCATCGGTGTGAACTACAAAGCCTCCTGATCCAGATGGTAGAGCCAACACTGGAGCAGTAGTCAGACGGCGTCGCAACTCGTGAAAACTCTCCTCGCACTCTGACGTCAAAACGAAAGGCACATCCTTCCTCTTCAGCTGCGTCAAAGGCTTAGAAATCTGAGAAAAGTTTTTCACGAATCTTCGGTAGTAGCCTGCCATCCCAAGAAAACTACGAATCTCTGAAACTGTCGTCGAACGTGACCAGTTCAAAATGGCTTCCATCTTACTAGGATCAACGGAAACTCCATCTCGTGAAATCACATGACCAAGGAAAACAACTCGGTCAATCCAGAAATCACACTTGCTCAACTTAGCGTACAACTGCCTCTGTAGTGGCCCTTACCAAGATCACCTACTAATAAAAAACTTAAGCATGTAATTAACTTAATTTAAACAGTAAAACAAAATAAACTGCTGAAGCAATAAATATTATACAATCCCAAGGAAAGAAATCTGCAAATACCCAAATAATTATACAACCATATCGAATAATGTATTTTTCCAATACAACAAAATAAATCCTTAGGCGAAAATCCCAGCTGGCCATCCACTACCTAGTCTCTCCTGGATCCACCCGCCTCATCCTATCGCAAACCTGCCCCATGGAATAGGGTGTCCAGATACACAAGTATGAAACGTGAGCATAAAACGCGCAGCACGAGAGTATGAGTATACCGTATTATATAAATACATGAATACAAGTGTACCGCCTACTAAAACTAGAGGTCAATGATCAGATAACAAAAACAGACTGGGCCCTGGTATGTAGCACGCTGTGCCGTCGCTTTAGGAGGTGGCTCCCACACCAAATACCTGTGGATACTACGGACCCAAATCGATGGAAAGGATTCTAGAAAAGATGAATGAGTTACCTGCTTAATAAAAATCGTTTTCCATGTCAAGCACATAAAAATCCGAATGACAAGCACATAAAAATCCGCAGGAAATACCAAGTTATTTACGTGCACTAATACATCTTCCACTAATCCCCTAGGGTATGCATTAGACCTATCAGCTAACTCTATGACAATTCCAGTTTTACTTAAAGGACCAAGTTTCAAGGACGCATAAATAGAGTATGACATAACATTGATCGATGCTCCTAGATCTAACATGTCCTTCTCAAGTCTAACATTCCCTATAGTGCATGGAATTGAAAACATATCTGGATCCTTGCATTCTGCGGGCAATTTTCTTTGGATCACTGCAGATACATTCTCACCTAATTCCACTTTCTGACAACCCTTCAGTGTTTGCTTCCTCTTTGTTGTGCACAATTCCTTCAAAAACTTCGCGTATCGAGGTACATGCTTAATATCATCTAGCAATGAAATGTTTACCTCACATCTATGAAAAGTTTCATAAAGTTCCTTTATCCCTTCATCTTTTCTAGACTCCTCACTACAACAAAAATGCACAAACACAACACTTAAAAGACAACGCTTTTTGTAAAAAGTGTTGTCGTTTTTTAAAAGACAACGCTTTTAGTGAAAAGCGTTGTCGTTATATATTTTTTATTCATCAAAGACAACGCTTTTTTAAAAAAGCGTTGTCTATTAGCGTTTTTTTTAGGTAAAAAACAACGCTTTTAAAAGTGTTGTCTATGAGCGTTTTTTTCCCTATGTATAAAAAGTGTTGTAGAAAAACTATTATTTTTATTTAAAATAAAAACTTAAAATAAATATTATTGCACCTGCCTTTACGTGAGAAATATACCCAAAATCCCCACACTTCTTCTTTAACACCTTCTCCGACCCCTCTCTCTTTTTTCTCTCTTTCAAATCAAAATCTGCTGTCTTGCTCGATTCATCAGAATATTTTTTGAGTGACCTCCGAGAAGCCCATCTTAGGATAAGAAAAATCATTCTCTCTCGTGCTCTCACGATTCCACCATTACCCAACCCTAGCCACCCATTTCTTGTCTTCGATTTGCTGCCATGGGCATCGGAAATCTGTTATTGGAGCTAGAATTTGGTTAGAGCTCATCCTAAGCTTCGTTTTGATGCCAATCTAGCAAGAAATTGTGACCTAAAGATTCGAATTCGTCGCCCCTGTTAGACCATACTTGTGCAAGTTGTTGTTATTCGTTCATCAGGTGTTATTGCTTCGATAGTTGCGGCAAATACAGAGTGGGTTTCATATATTAGTGAACGCTTTTAGTGATTTGTTTCTGGTTTTTTTTAATTTTGTGATTTTTTGAATATACAAACCCGTGTTTTTGAATATACAAACCCGACTGGAAAATGGAATTAGCTGCAAGCTTCGATCTAAACTTGAATCTTGAGTTTTGAATCCCGATTTTTGCGACTAGATTGCGACGAGACTGCGCATTGTTCATCTTCTATTGTTGGCAATTTTTTATCTGATTTCAGGTTGTTTCGTGGTCTTTTAGTTTAGATTCAAAATATTCCAGTTGCTTTCTTCGAGTTTTAGGAATGATTTGAGCTTGGGTTCAGTTTTTAACCAAATATTCATTTTTTTACGGTACAAGTGAGCTTATTTTTACGCACATAGTTGTTTGTTTGCGGCTATATGACAAAGGAATTGATTTTTCCCCGAAGCAGAGTTGCTGTAACCCCAGTATTATTCTATGTTATATTTCACATTTTTTTTTATCATTTTAAACTTGTAACTAAATTATAAGTTTTCTTTTAGAGCACCGGAACTTCTTTTGGGAGCTAAACAATATTCGACTGCAATTGACATGTGGTCGCGAGGATGCATAATGGCTGAACTATTATCAAAGAAACCATTGTTTAATGGGAACACCGAGGTTCAACAACTTGACAAGGTATATATGTCTTGAGCCTACATTTTTGTTAATTTACAATTGTTAAGAGTTGTAATGATATGATAGAACTTCCTTTTTACTGCTACAGCCAATGCTTTATCTTTAGGAGTTAATAGTAAAAATGGTTTGTTCACTGACAATACCAGTTGCAAAACCATTGTTTCTGTTGACTCCGATAGTTCCAAGAAAATTTCTGATACTTTTGGTGAAAGAACTTCCATCTACAGAGGCGTTACTAGGTACTGATTTAATTTGTTTTTCACTTCTTTAAATTAATGTCGAGAACCTTTCTTATTTTTTTCTTTTCTTGGACAGAAAAAAGTTGATCAATCTGATTTTGATGATGGTGGTTCTTGCATACATAGATGGACAGGAAGATATGAAGCTCATATGTGGGATGTGAAGCAAGATTTAGAAAATGGTGCCTGTATAGATTTCATCGCTTACTATTTGGATGTCTTGGTTAATGGCAAAGTTGATAATGAGATTGAGTTAATTTATAGTTATTGTGGTACCCAATGGATTGGAAGGATTTGTGATAAAAATTCCTTTAGCTTTTAAGTGAAGGTTTTGGGCTTGTTTATAGGCTTTTTCTAGAGAAGACCACCGCGTACGGTCTTCTATCATAAAATATAGTAAATCGCTCAACATTTTGATCTTCTTGTAGACTCATCAGCATGACCAAGAAACCCATATATATAAACGTGTTTTGTGTACCTTTATTCGTATTCAAAATCCAATATTTCTTTCAGCTGAGAAGAAAAGAATCAAGGATTGAAAATGATGGCGAACAGCAGGATGAAGGTAACTTTCATGTGTTTGTTACTGTTATTGGCAGTGATTTTTGAGGGCACCGTCGAGAATACAGATGGAAAGAGCACAGGATCTTGGGTGAATGGGCAAAGGATAAGTTATCCGGAGGCCTTGTCGGCGCGAAAGCTACTGATCTTGGTACCGGTTATGCCAATCAGCTTGATGATGTGGCTAAGAAAACCAAAGATAAAATCATCGATACGGCTACTGGTACATATATTGCATTCGGGAAACATGATAAATAATGAACTGAAGTTGGTTGTATTTGAAACTCGTGCATGGCTGGAGATTTGTTTGGTTTACTTGCATTTCTTATGTATATAAGTAATTGAACTATGTGAAGATGCTACACTTTACTGTGGTTCTGACAGAAATTTGGGAGATGGAACCTCTGTGTAATCAATCTCTTTGAAATATTTGAAACCTTTACCCATGAAATTTGATAGATGGAACCTCTGACAAAAATCTTTAGCTTAGTTTGACATTTATTAATAGTTGAGACAATTTGGGTGAGTTTGGCAAGTCCAAAGAAGATGGGTGTGCAATATGTTTCATGAGCTTAAATTTGATTATTTGGTTTTAAAACCATTGAAGGGATTGATTTGTAGATTTTTTTTGGTTGGGATTTCAACTTTGGCTTATGGGAGTGTGCTATTTTGCAGAAAGATCTCTCTCTCTTTTATTTTTTTTGGGGGGTGTTTGAGTTAATCGAAATTGATTAAAATTGTATAAGTTTGATTCTTAATCATTTGTTCTTTGGGTGATTTAGTATTTAACATGTATTGCATTTTGGATTGAAATGAGGAATCTTTAAAATATGTTTTTTAAACTTTGGGTGTATTATGATGATGACAAGGTGACTATATTAATGGATTTTCACTGATTTGTACTCTGTTTCTCTGTTTAGTCTCTTAATTAGCTATCATTCATATATTTTGGCATGCTTTGTTTATTAATTGACCCAAAAGGAAAGGTAAAGAGACATAGGATATGATTGGATTGCGTCATAAAAAATTCTTGTTTCAAATGTATTGTAGGTGCATGGTAAATTTTAGTTTCTTGTTTGTTTCTCTATATTTCTTGAGTTGCATAACATTAGAGTACTTTTCAAGGGATTCGAAGGGGTTACTGAATTGCATAACATTAGAGTACTTTTCTTAATATATTTTTGCATGCGCTTTTGGTCTTCGAGGAATTGGATTGATGATTCTTCCTTGAGGTGCAGAAAGCTCCTAAACATCTTCCAATTGCTTGCCCTCTTCAAGAGATAAGTCTTACGTTCATACCTTATTTTTATTCTCATATTATGTGATAAAAATATTTTCATTGAAGCGTGCTTAATGGTTGATTTGGAATTGGTTTGATTGGGTCATTTTGGTTGGGTTTAGGAAACAAGGTTGCATATTGATGTCTATTTGGCCAAATACTATTTTGTTGTTTATTGGGTTAGCAAAGCACCCACTAACAAATGAAATCAAAAATTTAAATGTTGTGTATGTCCACAGGTTAATGTTGAATGCCCACGATCTTGTGTTTCATTATCAATGCAGATATTCGAAACAAAATCATACCAGGGGTCACCCATTGGCAAAGCCCAGAATACTTTGCATACTATCCATCAAATAGCAGTATTGCAGGATTTTTATGGGAAATGCTCAGTGTTGTTGTAAACGTGGTGGGTTTCAGCTGGATAAATTCTCATGCTGCAACAGAACTCAAAACAATAGTTATGGATTGGCTTGGCAAAGCACTTAAGCTACCTGATGCTTTCCTTTCAACAAGTATCTATATCACTTACCCGTGCTACTAAGACATCTTTGAATGTTAGTGCTTAGAGAAGGTTTTTTCCCCTCTAAAATAAAGCAAGCAAAGCTATCTCATGGAAAAGTCCTACCTTTTAGACAAAAATAGTTCAACTAATGTTTTGTACAACCAAATATGCTCGATCTGTTTGCATGGAGAAGAATTTGATCAAACTTTCCAAAACGATTATTTTGGTTCTTTGTTATGGGAAATATCCAAACAAACCAGCATGTAAAGTTGGACTTACCTAAAAATATAATTTTGATTTATGGAAAAATGATTTTCTAAAAATAATTTTTTTTCTCTCTAAAACTTGGTTCTGAAAGCCTAATCTTGTTTTTTTTAAAGCTTAATTTAGTAGAAAAAATCTTTTCTAAAAACATGCACTATCTTTTTACTTATACAAGATTTTTTATATGCCTATTTTTTTGAAAATTTATTGGACATGCAAAGTTGTTTATGATTGGGAGTCGAGTTCTAGGACATGGTGGTGGCGTGATACAGGGCACTGCAAGTGAAGCCGTTTTGGTTGTGCTTTTGGCTGCTCGAGATAAAATTTTGAGAAAGGTTGGGAAAGACACCATAAGGAAGCTTGTGGTCTATTGCTCTGATCAAACTCATGCTTCTCTGTAGAAAGCCTGCAAGATGGATTTTGAATACTTAATATAAGCTAGCACGTCCTATAGTACATGTGATTATACTAGTATATATTCCATGTTAATCTTAATGAAGTTGGATAATTGGCAGCAGTCTGCATATTAACAATGCTTGATGGTTTCCAATCCTAATACTTGCAAAACGAGTGAGCAATGCATTAATATTTTGGAAATACATAAAACTGGAAATCTTTGCTTAAAACGTTTTGTTTATCAACTCATCATGTAAACTTTGCTCATTTAACTCTTATTGGTGCCAATTTGTTTGTTTTATTTCTCTGACATATTGGAGGAATTTACCCAAAAAATATCCGGATTCTGAAAACTGATTCTTCCACCGAATATGCTCTTTCTCTTGAATCATTAACCAAAGCAATCTCACAGGACATAGCCTTGGGTTTAATTCCTTTCTTCTTGTGTGCTACTGTAAGGAAACTAAGAAAAACATTAAAATGGAAACTTCTTGTGTTATTTATTTATTGTTCTCCCCATGTGCTCCATTTGTTCTTCAATTTATTTTAGAGCAATAGTCTTTTCCATTGAACGAGGACTCTGTTATGACTTTTGTATTTTAACTAAAGCAAATTCTTAAACTGCAAATTTGTGGTTTTGATGTGTAAATACAAAGTGAAATATCTTTAAGAACTGTCTCTTTAAGTAATGACTACCTCAGGTTTTTAAGTGCTATGCATTTTATTCTTCACAATTGGGACAAATTTAACTACTGTATTTAAAGATCACAGCCTGTTATGTTTTCTCCTCACTTATGATTGGCTGTGGTGTTGCCTCTGCCCAAGTGATTTTAAGGTATTTGAACTCATGACAGTTGCCTGATGTGATTGTATGAGAATTGTAAAGTTCTTCTCATAAATTGCACAGTTTTGATATCAAAGAAATTCTTATGTGAGTTTTCTGAGGTTCAGGTGTGTACTTTGTTCAGCATCATGTAAAGTTGGCAATTAGTAAGTTGACTTGACGAGAGATTTGACACATTTTTTGCTTAATTATACAGAGTAATGGGCTATGGTTTCATGTGGATGCTGCTTATGCTGGAAGTACTTGTATCTGCCCAGAGTTTTGTCCCTACTTAGATGGAGTTGAGGAAGCTGACTCTTTCAACATGAATGCACACAAGTTTTTTTTGACCAATTTTGATTGCTCGGCTATTTGGGTGAAGGTATGCTTTCAAATTTATTATTCTTGGAATATTGTAATTCTAGCCATTTCTCACACTGTGGCATGAAGAATAATTCCATCTTTTGGTTTAAAAGGAGGTGTAGAAAAACAACTACTGAGACATAAAATTATATTAACCAATATTTGAAGCTACCTAACTAGCCGTATCTACATATATGCTAATTTATTCTCTCTATGAAATTTCTTAGGAGGTGCTGATCAATGATATCCTTTTCTTTATTTTCGCAGACTTTTATCATTCTATGATGCTAAAACATTCTAAACTAGCGCTTTGTTTTGCAATATCAAATTATCTTTGTTATGCAACAGAGTGCTAGGTGTTCTAATATTTACATGTAAGATACTTCTGAATCAACCAATTCTTTAAATAAACTCTTTATTATTGCAAAACCAACAATACTTTGGTAAAGAATACCTGAAGTTTAGTGCTTCATGAGCTATATATTCTCTTCTGTTACTGGGACTGAACTATATTAAGACTAATCAAATGTTTATAGGAAAGACATGTGCTCATCCAGTCACTCTCAACAAGGGCAGAGTACCTAGAGAATAAAGTAAGCACTTTAACATACTACCATTATATTTTTGTAATGTGTAGTGATATTATGTTGCAATATGTATGTATTTATTATGTTCTTTGTTAACTTGCCTTATTAGGATCCTACAAGGTTTAGATATTAAAGTTGTGGACTGAGAAAGCGTGACTATATGCTTCTCACTGTGTCATGATGAGCACTCTTTTCTTTTCTAAGTTCTCTGCTTAGAATGGTGTTCATGATCTGAATCATGTATAAGTGATGTGTATAAACTTAAAGATGTAGTTTTGCTTAGAGACGGTCGTTTATAATTTGTACTAGTTTACCTCGGTCACCCCACTTAGCAGTTTTGTTGTTTCCTACAGTAGAAAATACTTCACATAGAAAAAGGCAGATATGTGGTGGACTGAAAATGGAACAAGGGTCTGTGAGCGATATGACATCCAGACAATGCACGCAATAGCATTTCAAGGGATTCGAATGGGTTACTGAATTGCTTAACATTAGAGTACTTTTCTTAATGATAATTTTATGTCGTAGTTCATGTTCTTTTACTGATAAATATCTTTTTAAGTTTACTTTTCATTTTAATCTATTCATATTTTTTTATGTTTGTTTTTATTTTTAATAATTTACAGTATGGAGATACAAATTAAAGGAAAAGAGATTGTTGCGGCTTTTATGAATGCTCGGGATGCTAGCATGTGCTGAAGGAAGGAATCAAAGTTTTTCGAGATTAATGCATAGTTTTTTCCTAGTGTTCATTAAATTAGAATTCAATTATTTTTTTATTTGAATGATTTATAATATTGGAAGACTCTATATTAAATTTTATTTTACAAATTTTTGAATTTTGAGTGACTTATAATATTGAAAATTTGTGAATTAATTTTTTTTTGTTTTTTTATTTGAACAAAGACAACGCTTTAAAAGCGTTGTCTTTACCAGAAAAGACAACGCTTTTTTGAAGCGTTGTCTTTTCCAAATACAACGACACTTAAAAAGCGTTGTCTTTTCCAGAAACGATAACACTTTTTATAAAAGACAACGCTTAAAACGCGTTGTCATTTTTAGATACGACAACGCTTTTTAAGCGTTGTCGTTTCACTTAAAAAACGTTGTCTTTTCCAGAAACGACAACGCTTTTTATAAAAGACAACTCTTAAAAAGCGTTGTTGTTTCTAGATACGACAACGCTTTTTTGGGGACATTAACAACGTGAAAAAAGCGTTGTCTTTGGCCGTTTTTCTTGTAGTGCCTTAAGTGCTAAGGGAAAAGGGGCAACATACTTATATTTAGAGAGAGCTGGAAACTTACCTTTTGGCGCTCCTTCATTAGTTGCTTCTCCATCATCCACTTTTGGCTCTTCCTTCTGTTTGTTCTTGGATGAAGCATCAGCTTCTTTCTCCTTGGCCTTTAACTCCTTCCCATTCCTTAGAGTAATTGCACTTGCATTCTCTCTTGGGTTCGGAATTGTTTGGGATGGCAAAACGTTGGAATGTTGTGCTTCCAACTTATTGATTGCAGTGGCTAGCTGTCCCATCTGGTTATTCAAGTTTTGAATGCTTGCTCGGGTTTCCTGTTGGAAAGACAGAGTATTAGTTGCAAGATCCTTAACTATATTTTCGAGGAACTCACCTGGCGCTGGGATGTGAGGACGCTGTTGTTGTTGAGGATACGGTGGCCTATAAGCTTGATTGTGAGGTGGTGCCTGAGGTCCAGGATGATTTGCCTGAGGGTTTCCGTATCTCAAATTTGGATGATCCTTCCTTAGTTGGTAGCGCTTAATCGTGTCATGCCCAAATTACCCGACTCAACTCAAATAAAATAAGATATGCAGTAGGGAGATTAGGGATCATTCCCACGAGTAAAGGGAAATCTAAAGTGTTCTAAAATAAAATAAAGGGGGGTTTGAGTTTGAGATTAACTACTAAAAATTTAAAAACAATATTTAATGGATTTATATCAACTATCATGCAAGATTAAATTATAACGACGAAATCAATGAGAAACAAGCCTTGGTATCGGTTGACTACACCCTTGAAATTATTCATTCAATCATAGATTACCTACAAATAATTAATTCTATCGAATATTCATCATTGAAAATTAAATTTCTGTTTAACCTTAATCTTAGTTAACTAAACACAAGCATTTTACGTTAACCCTTACCAATGAATTAACCCAATACTAGCGATTAGATTTAAATCCACGATAACATGCAAACTAGTGAAACTGACGAATCTAGACAACACATAAATAAGCGGATGTATTTAGCCTAGTCAATTGTTGTCCCTACAATTTAATAGATTCACAAGCAGAAAATATCAATCATTGTTGCTTCGCAAATTAGTTAATTCAAACAATTACGGATTTGAATTCTAATTTAGCAGTAGATTGTATAGAGAAATCCTAGGATGATCAATCTGAAAATCTCACATACAAGCATGAAATAAAACATAACAAATTTTGATACTCGATAAGAATTAAACATTGAAAATCAAAATCTCATGAATAATCAAAATCAAGGGCTTGTCTTCCTCAACCAAGTTCTAAGGTTTAGCCACAACGATTCATGAAAAACCGAAGAAAAATCAAAAGAAAAGAATAAATTGTAAGAAAGATAGAACACAAAACCTAGCCGCCCAAGAAAACTTCAAAATCCGATAATGATCTCAGAAAAATGGAATAAAAGACCTAATAAAAGGCTAGAGTCCAAAATAAAAGAGTTTCCAAAATTAAAAATTCCTTTTCCTAAACAGACCCGCTCGATCTATCGGTAAAGATTGACCGATCGAACGAGCTAAAATTCCAAATCCTACTGTTTTTCAAACTTCGTTGGCCGCTCGATCAGTTGAACATTGCGGATCTAGCGGCCAAAGTTCTGTCCGATTCTTCTTTTTTTATTTGCATGACCGCTCGATTGATAGACTTTGGCGGATCGAGCGGTCAAAATACTTTTCTTCAATAATGCCTTGAATAATTTCCTTTGCTCCAAGGTTTCGTCCATATGTCCTCCAAAACGCACAACCTACACAAAAAAACCGAGAAACAAATCATGTAGACACAAAATATGAATACGAACAAAATAATAAATTAAAAACATAAGAAAGATGTTAACATATGCAATACAAACACAATTATCAAATTCCCCCCCACTTAATCCTTGCTCGCTCTCGAGCAAGTCATGCAAAAACAATATGCAAACATAAAAAAACATAAGAAAGAATGAATTATGCATAATATAGCCTCAGAGAAGTTTTTCCATAAAAACAAGCTTACAACTACTCTCGTTCATCAATGATACACCTTCAGTCAAATGAGAACGTGCGTGTGTGACATGTTACCCCAGCTACATGAAACTTCAAAAGACAAGTTTCAAGACTTTTCGCCGACATAAAACAATTCAGTGCAAGTTTTACAATAAAAAAATATCCTCTCAACAATTCATCAACACAACATAACTCTCTTGAGATATAATTACGCACCGTCAGATTTTGAACCCAAAAATTTCAAAAATCCCAATAATTACCCTGTTGGAAAACTGGCGAGTTCCCAGACCAATTACGATTGATACCCGGTGCAGCGGAAGTTTAAAAATTTTTCATGGAACGTTTCCATGGTATGGGTATCAACCGTTCATCGATTGAATTACGTGTGTGTAAAATTTAAATAACAATTAAATAAATTTTACCTCAAATCTCGCAACGAGATTAATGGACACCAACAGAACAATTCTGCTCTTGTTGTCTCTCCCTGGAACCGATGAACGCCTTCAATCAGGTCCACGAACAGAGGTTTAATCCCTCTGATAGATTGCACTAGAAAATCTATCAGAAGTTTTCTGCGAAGAGAATACACGAATTTGATTCGTTATTCCTTACTGCGATTCAAAATCACAGACCGGAATTTTCTCTGACAGAGTAGGGAGGGGGCGGCCAAAAACGTTTTGAGAGGCTAGGGTTTTCGATTTTTGCTTCTCAAAAATAATGACCTGTTGTGTGTAATTTCTGTACTGAAATAACTTATTTATAATGCAGGCCACTAACACCTTAGGGCCCATTAGTCATAAGCTGGGGCCCGACAAGCAAAGCCCGCTCGTTCAGAAATTAATATAAAATTCATCGTGACTCCGATTGATGAAACGATTTCACCAATGTGCACAGAAACCATTTCTGCACGTTTTAAAGTCAAAATAAATTTTCCTGAATCCGAATTCAGTGGTTTCCAAAAATGTCCATCCCTATGTCATTTTAGGAAATCCTACTCCCTTACTCTTATTTTAAGAAGTCCAACTCCTTAGTTCATTAAATTTAACTCTTTAAATTTAACTATCTCAACGGGGATTAAAACTCCATTACACTGTGTGACCCTCAATGGTTCAGGGATACAGCTAGCCGTGGGCTCACAACTCCTTGTGACTCGGAACAACACTTTCCGACTTGCCCAACGAATCATGGTAAAGCGCCTAGCAACATCGCCCCATGATTCCCTAGGTATCACTGATAGTGCCTACAAGAACCAGTAGATTTTGGTTAGCGTACAGTACGGTCCCTTCATCCATATATCCCGATCGAATCAACAACCATTGGTATATCGAGAGTCGCTCAAGATTCGATAACTATGCAATGCATCTTGAAGATCAAATTAGTGACATCGCATGTGCTACTAAGAAACCATTTCTTAAATCACATCAAGTACTCTGGCCAGAGATTTGTCACACTAATATCTCCTCAGATCGCATAGGATATCCACACTCGCAAGTATGTGGTGAATCCTTGACAACAATGCATTGACTCCTATATGTGTCGTAACTGTACCCAATCTCGACACCTGATGACCCCTCAGAGTCGGTAAACGAGTCAAAACACAGTACTAGCATATAGAGTCTCCATGATGTTTCAAGTCGTAAGGACTAATGGTGTACAACCAAAACCGCGGACTTTATCCACTCGATAAGTGATAACCACTTGGAAAGTCCGGATAGGGTAGTTCGACTATTCATCCTATGAATATCCATTTGCATGCTTCGAACATCTCCATGTTCCCTACCAATGAAACGTGGTACTCCGCATCGCAAATGCTAGTCTCAAACTCGAGCGATCCTTATCCTTATTATCGGACGGCTCAATCGACTAGGAACGGTTTTAGAATATACAGTGACTATAAGATGTATTTCATGATAGACATCTCCATGTTCTACCACATCTTACATACACTATAGTATATTCAAGGTCTTTATCAAAACAACAATAGTATATCACAATATAACAATATGAAGTAATATAAAGTCATTGCCATAAAAGTGTAAATAATATTAAACAAAAGATTGTTTATACAAAGAGTCAACAAAGCCCATAGCCACACAGTTGGCTCACTGGGCACCCACTCTTACAATCTCCCACTTGCCCTATAGCCAACTAGTCATACTACGTAGACCCATTGCTTCGCGATGTTTGTCAAACAATGGTCCTGGCAAAGGCTTAGTAAGTGGATCAGCGATATTGTCTGCAGAGGCCACTCGTTCGACACTGATGTCTCCTCTTTCCACAATCTCCCGGATTATGTGGTATTTCCTCAGTACGTGTTTGGATCTTTGATGAGACCTTGGTTCCTTTGCTTGAGCAACGGCACCCGTGTTGTCGCAGTACACCGGGACTGGACCAACAAATTCAGGAATGACGCCCAACTCTTTGGACGAAATTCCTCATCCAAACGGCCTCTTTAGCAGCAGCTGATGCTGCAATGTATTCAGCCTCAGTGGTGGAATCCGCTGTGGTGTCCTGCTTGGAACTCTTCCAAGAGACAGCACCGCCATTGAGCATGAACACAAATCCAGAGGTTGACTTCGAGTCATCCACATCACTTTGGAAGCTAGAGTCGGTATAGCCTTCCAGTTTGAGTTCTCGTCCTCCATAAACCATGAACATATTCTTAGTCCTTCGCAAGTACTTAAGAATGTCCTTCACGGCTTTCCAATGCATCTGACCAGGATTAGACTGATATCTGCTCGTGACACTCAGAGCAAATGCTACATCCGGTCTGGTAGATATCATCCCATACATGATACTACCTATAGCTGACGCATATGGTACATGTGTCATATTCTCTATCTCTGCATCAGTCTTGGGACACATAGACTTGGATAGAGAAACTCCATGACACATGGGTAGATGTCCTCTCTTGGACCCATCCATTGAAAACCGTTTCAATATGGTATCGATGTAGGTTGATTGAGTGAGTCCTATCATTCTCTTAGATCTATCCCTATAGATCTGTATCCCAAGAATGTAGGATGCCTCACCCAAATCCTTCATCGAAAATCTACCTGATAACCATATCTTTGTTGACTGCAACATCCCTACATCATTCCCAATGAGTAGGATGTCATCAACATAAAGTACTAAGAATGTCACCGCATCCTTAACTACTTTCTTGTACACGCAAGGTTCCTCCGGGTTCTTGATGAAACCAAAGTCTTTAATTGTTTCATCAAATTTCTGGTTCCAACTTCTTGATGCTTGTTTTAGACCATAAATTGATCTCTGAAGCTTGCATACCTTATGCTCGCTTCCCATGGATGTGTACCCCTCAGGCTGCTTCATATAGATTTCTTCCTTAATGTCTCCATTAAGAAAAGCAGTCTTCACATCCATTTGCCATATCTCATAGTCATACCATGCAGCTATGGCAATTAGGATTCTTATGGACTTGAACATTGCGACTGGTGAAAAGGTTTCATCATAGTCAACTCCTTGCCTTTGAGTATAACCTTTCGCCACCAATCGCGCCTTGTAGGTCAATACCTTACCATCAGGCCCAAGCTTTCTTTTGTAGATCCATTTACACCCTATTGGAACAATTCCATCGGGAGGATCCACTAAAGTCCAGACTTGGTTAGTATGCATCGAATCCAATTCTGACTGCATAGCTTCAAGCCATAAATTCGAATCCGCATCAGAAATTGCTTCCTTGAAGCTTCTTGGATCACATCCAATGTCGGGTTCATCTTGACCCTCTTCAAGAAGAAGACCATATCGAACTGGAGGTCTAGAAGTCCTCTCGGATCTTCTAGGTGCAGGCGTGTCCAGCAATGGTTCCTGAGGTGTGGGATCGTTATTTTGTATTTCGGGTTCTTCTCGAACTTCTTCGAGTTCCATCATCTCGCCTTTCTTATCCAATAAGAATTCCTTCTCCAAGAAGGTGGCATTCCTAGAAACAAACACCTTTGTTTCAGCAGGATAATAGAAATAATATCCGATTGAATTCTTCGGATACCCCACAAAATAACACAAGCTGGATCGACTATCCAACTTATCTCCCACTGTCCGCTTCACGTAAGCAGGACATCCCCAAATCCTCAAGTACGAATACTTAGGAGCTTTGCCATTCCATAACTCGTATGGTGTTTTGTCCACTGCTTTAGTGTGGACGTTGTTCAACAACAATACCGCCGTTTCAAGCGCATAGCCCCAAAACGAAGGTGGAAGCTCAGTGAAGCTCATCATGGATCGAACCATGTCCAACAAAGTTCGATTACGACGCTCCGATACACCATTAAGCTGTGGTGTCATAGGAGGAGTCCACTGAGAGAGAATCCCATTCTCTTTCAGATAGTCCAAAAACTCGGTACTCAAGTATTCTCCACCTCGATCCGATCGAAGTGCTTTAATACTTTTACCTAGCTTGTTTTTTACTTCAGCCCTGAATTCTTTGAACTTTTCAAATGCTTCAGACTTATATTTCATTAAATATAAATACCCATACCTAGAATAATCATCAGTAAAGGTAATGAAGTAGGTGTGGCCATGTTGAGTCCCTACTCTAAATGGACCACAAACATCTGTATGGATCAAATCCAACAGATTTTGACTACGTTCAGGCTTCCCCTTAAAAGGAGATTTAGTCATTTTCCCTTTTAGGCAGGATTCACAAGTAGGTAGAGAGTTAATATCAGACATATCAAACATGCCCTCTCCCACTAGCTTGTTCATCCTCCTTGAGGAAATATGACCTAGTCTAGCGTGCCAAAGGTTTGCCGGGTTTTGACTATCGATTTTCCTTTTGTTTGTTGTTGCCGGTTTGTCAATACAATTCACTGGAACGTCTTTTAGTTTTAAATTATATAGATCGTTTTCAAGTTGTCCATTTCCAATTAAACATTCATTCTTGTAAATACTGTAAATCCCATTCACAAAATTACAAGAATAACCATCTCTATCAAGCATAGAAATAGAAATAATGTTTTTAATTAAATCTGGCACAAATAAAACATCTCTCAACAATAATTTAAAACCATTCTGCAAAATCAAACAAACATCTCCAATGGCCGTAGCTTCAACTCTGGAACCATTCCCGAGCCTCAGCTGGGTCTCACCCATTCTAAGCCTGCGACTTCTTGTCATCACCTGCAAATCATTGCAAATGTGAGAACCACATCCGGTATCCAATACCCAAGAAGTTGTATTAAGTGACATGTTTATTTCGATATAGAACATACCCTTTGCAGTTCCCAACTGCTCAAGATACTCCTTGCAGTTGCGCTTCCAATGACCCGGCTTCTTGCAGTAATGGCAAACATCCTTGGATTTTCCATCGTTTGAAGCCTTTGTCTTTTGCTTCTTCTCGGGTTCCACTTTCTTGGGTGGGGCAGAACGTTTCTTGCCCTTCATACTTGGCCCCTTCTTAGCAGAAGATGAGGAGCCCACCAAGAAAGCTGGCTTATCCTTCTTAAGTGTGGATTCATATGTAACGAGCATATTGACCATCTCTTCAAGGGTGGCCTCTATCTTGTTCATATTAAAATTTATCACGAATCCATCAAATGAAGAAGGAAGAGATAGAAGCAGCAAGTCCACATTGAGTTCATGCTCCAACACCAAATCAAGGGTCGCTAACTTCTGTATGAGCCAAATCACTCGTACCCATGATCACGGACCGAAGTCCCTTCACGCATGCGGCACGTCATCAACTCCTTAACAGTAGAGAACCTTTCAGCCCTCGACTGAGCCCCAAAAAGTTCCTTGAGTTGCGTGTGAATGTCAGCAGCATTCACCGTGTCCTCAAATCGCCTCTGGAGTTCATCAGACATCGAGGCTTGCATATAACATTTGGTCTTGATGTCATGGTCACACCATGCATCAAGTTTGGCCAATTCCTCCGGACTTATGTCAGCTGGTGCTTCCTTCGGAGGTGCTTTCTCTAACACGTAGAGCATTTTCTCCGAAGTTAAGACAATCTTCAACTTCCGGAACCATTCCGTATAGTTGGCGCCAGTCAGCTTGTTTTGTTCGAGGATCGAGAATAAAGGATTTCGCGAATTCATTGTGTGAAATACTGAAAAGGAAAAACAGACATATATCAATGATTGTTTAACAATTTACTAAGACATAAAATAGGCGAAATTTAATTTTATGAATCTCACTCCCACTATTTTAACGATTTCACTACCCTCTAGTGAAAACGGGAAACTTTTTCCTTAGTGAGAACATGGAGTCCAATTGACAAACTTATGGTCCCGAATAATATCAGCCAACCATAATTCTCAAAAGGTAGAGCCCAATTGCTTCCAAAGCAACCCCCATGTATTTACCTCATGTCCAATAAGGGCCCAATAATATGACGCCGTTTAAAGTGACATGTCAAGATGACCCATCAATATTAAGTTGTGATGGACGGTCGCCATGTGGATCCCCCAATAATATGAGCCGATCCCATGGGAGTTCCACCCAACTTACAACATTTGTCGATCCAATGTACAGCTTTCCGACGAACGGGCCCCCCAATAATATGAGCCGGACCGTATCCGCGGGTAGCATCACATACATTGACCGTTGATGGAAGGTGGGAACATTTAAACAATATTTAAATTTCCTTTATTTATCTTGATATAAATTTTAAATCATATTTAAAATGAGGGATTTTATTTATAAAAATATTTGTCTCATCATTTTTAATTTATTGCATGCATTGCCGGATTCACGCAATTTATGTCTAAACATGCATACAATCATAATATCACATATTATATAGGATGATCGATTCCATTTCTAATTGACCCGTGGTTGCCAATCACGGGTCTTAGTCCAATCCTAGGTAATATGCAGTATGCAAATGCAATCCTATTACATATGCTTCCAATTTACATTTCTTCAGTCTTCATTGTCTGCTGGGCCCACCATCTTCAAATCTTGATCTCCCACTAAATCTAATGTATTTACAATTAAATAACAATGACAAGTAGGGGATACATTTTTAGGGGGTGGGAACGGGCTATAAACCAAGCCCACTTTTATTACATATGACATTCATATCGGGCCATAAACCAGGCCCATTAATAAAACCAACAACAATAAAGACAAAATGTAAATTCCTAACATACACCTACAAAATTGGTCATGGCAATCGATCATCCTTATCCAATAACATTTAATTCAAAATTAATTTATTGGATAACATGCTGTGGCAATTCAAATTTAAACAAGATAAAATCATATTTTATATATAAAATCACATTTCACATATAAAATCATATTTTATCTCCATATCAAATAAAATCATATTTTATCTATAAAATCCAATTTTACAAATAAAATCATATTTTATCTAATATATCATAAGATCATATCTTATCATCAATTGTACCAAAATAATTGATTTCAAAATTCAATTTACGGATAAAATATTAAAATTTTCCAAAAATTCAAATTTATCCAAAATCAATTTTAAAATTTACGGACTCGAACAATTCGATCCGAAATCTCGTGAACCAATCAAAAACAATTTTTGACCGGACCAAAAATAAAATTTTAAATATTAAAATTAATAAAAAAATTAAAAATTAATTTTTCCCGCGGGCCACCCGGGACACTCCCGGGTCGGCCCGCACCCGGGGCGCGGGCCGGGGCAGCCCGGCTGCCCCCTTAGGGCAGCGCCTGGCGCCGCCCCTGGGCGGCGCCGTGCGCTGCCCTGGGCGGCGCCGAGCGCCGCCCTGCGCAGCGCCCAGCGCTGCGCTGGGCAGCGCCGAGCGCCGCCCCTGGGCAGCGCCGAGCGCTGCTCTGCGCAGCCCAGCGCTGCGCTGGGCAGCGCCGAGCGCCGCCCCTGGGCAGCGCCGAGCGCTGCCCTGCGCAGCGCCCAGCGCTGCGCTGGGCAGCGCACAGCGCTGCCCTGGGCGGCGCCGTGCGCCGCCCTGGGCGGCGACGGTCGCCGCCTTGGGCGGCGCTGTGCGCCCCCTTTGGGCGGCGCCGTGCGCCGCCCGGGGCAGCAACAATTGCTGCCCCACCGGGCAGCGATCCAATCGCTGCCCGGGTTTTGCCCCGAAAAAAAATTTTTTTTTATTAAAAATAGTTATTTTGTTTCATAAACCGAGACTCAAAAATTTTGTACAATTGATTATTCAATCGATTGATCTGAGCAACCTGGCTCTGATACCACTGTTGGAAAACTGGCGAGTTCCCAGACCAATTACGATTGATACCCGGTGCAGCGGAAGTTTAAAAATTTTTCATGGAACGTTTCCATGGTATGGGTATCAACCGTTCATCGATTGAATTACGTGTGTGTAAAATTTAAATAACAATTAAATAAATTTTACCTCAAATCTCGCAACGAGATTAATGGACACCAACAGAACAATTCTGCTCTTGTTGTCTCTCCCTGGAACCGATGAACGCCTTCAATCAGGTCCACGAACAGAGGTTTAATCCCTCTGATAGATTGCACTAGAAAATCTATCAGAAGTTTTCTGCGAAGAGAATACACGAATTTGATTCGTTATTCCTTACTGCGATTCAAAATCACAGACCGGAATTTTCTCTGACAGAGTAGGGAGGGGGCGGCCAAAAACGTTTTGAGAGGCTAGGGTTTTCGATTTTTGCTTCTCAAAAATAATGACCTGTTGTGTGTAATTTCTGTACTGAAATAACTTATTTATAATGCAGGCCACTAACACCTTAGGGCCCATTAGTCATAAGCTGGGGCCCGACAAGCAAAGCCCGCTCGTTCAGAAATTAATATAAAATTCATCGTGACTCCGATTGATGAAACGATTTCACCAATGTGCACAGAAACCATTTCTGCACGTTTTAAAGTCAAAATAAATTTTCCTGAATCCGAATTCAGTGGTTTCCAAAAATGTCCATCCCTATGTCATTTTAGGAAATCCTACTCCCTTACTCTTATTTTAAGAAGTCCAACTCCTTAGTTCATTAAATTTAACTCTTTAAATTTAACTATCTCAACGGGGATTAAAACTCCATTACACTGTGTGACCCTCAATGGTTCAGGGATACAGCTAGCCGTGGGCTCACAACTCCTTGTGACTCGGAACAACACTTTCCGACTTGCCCAACGAATCATGGTAAAGCGCCTAGCAACATCGCCCCATGATTCCCTAGGTATCACTGATAGTGCCTACAAGAACCAGTAGATTTTGGTTAGCGTACAGTACGGTCCCTTCATCCATATATCCCGATCGAATCAACAACCATTGGTATATCGAGAGTCGCTCAAGATTCGATAACTATGCAATGCATCTTGAAGATCAAATTAGTGACATCGCATGTGCTACTAAGAAACCATTTCTTAAATCACATCAAGTACTCTGGCCAGAGATTTGTCACACTAATATCTCCTCAGATCGCATAGGATATCCACACTCGCAAGTATGTGGTGAATCCTTGACAACAATGCATTGACTCCTATATGTGTCGTAACTGTACCCAATCTCGACACCTGATGACCCCCTCAGAGTCGGTAAACGAGTCAAAACACAGTACTAGCATATAGAGTCTCCATGATGTTTCAAGTCGTAAGGACTAATGGTGTACAACCAAAACCGCGGACTTTATCCACTCGATAAGTGATAACCACTTGGAAAGTCCGGATAGGGTAGTTCGACTATTCATCCTATGAATATCCATTTGCAGGCTTCGAACATCTCCATGTTCCCTACCAATGAAACGTGGTACTCCGCATCGCAAATGCTAGTCTCAAACTCGAGCGATCCTTATCCTTATTATCGGACGGCTCAATCGACTAGGAACGGTTTTAGAATATACAGTGACTATAAGATGTATTTCATGATAGACATCTCCATGTTCTACCACATCTTACATACACTATAGTATATTCAAGGTCTTTATCAAAACAACAATAGTATATCACAATATAACAATATGAAGTAATATAAAGTCATTGCCATAAAAGTGTAAATAATATTAAACAAAAGATTGTTTATACAAAGAGTCAACAAAGCCCATAGCCACACAGTTGGCTCACTGGGCACCCACTCTTACATACCCGCATACTTAGCTATAACTAGATAGGATTTGAATTTCAATCCCCTTGTCTATAGCCCGGATAGAACTACAATCCCATGGAATCCGCAAACTTAGCTATCAAATAGTGAATAGAATTTCATTCACTTTTCAAGCCCATATGGAATTGGTACTTTTTTTTTTATTTTTTTTAAAAAAATTTAACCCCATTTTATCCGCAAACTTAGCCAAAAACAAGACGAGTAGGATTTCAATCATCTTGTTCGCAACCCGGATGGAGTCAATTTTTCATCAATGCTTTATAAAAACTTCAAAAAAGTGCGCCCAAGAGTGTATATGCCATATCAACGAAATCATCAAGATTCAAGAACTATCAAGTTCCACAAACACCTAGTGTCGTGCAATGGTCCAACAGACATCCACAAAATCTAATACATCACTACACTTCACCGGTTAAACATGCGTGCTTGAAATATTCAACAATCAACCTACGGTTTCTCATATCTAATCAAGAGTATAAATTTTCACAAAAGTTTCATTTTTTTTTCAACTTCCTCATCATAGGCAAAAATTTCATCCTCAACTCATGCATTCAAACAAACACTAAAAAACAACACAACAATTCACAAACAAAATGCAACGACTCAACAAAAACAAATGCAATGTTATGAATACACCCCCCACACTTAAATGAAGTATTGCCCTCAATGCATCAAAACACAAAACACAACAAAGAACAAAATCAAAAAGCAATACAAAAAGCAAAACAAAACTCTCCTGGTTTACTGGTTGGCAGCATCCTCCTCTTTAGCCTCAGGAGGGGGAACAGGACCAGCATACTGAAATGGAAAAGGAGGCGGGTATGGTAGAGAAGCAAGGACAGCGGCCGAATCAAGGCCGAGATGCAAGGAGATATTCCGAAGGAGAGCATCCACAGCTTGAGAGTTATGAGCCGCCACAATGTTGAATTCACCTTGGTGATGAGAGAAAGCAGTAAGTTTGCGGATGGAGTCGGCCTAGGAGCGACGAGGAGGCGGAGGTGGCCAGGGGTTGTCCGGACGAAGAACAAATCGACCGTCCTGCACAAAGTGCTTGACTCGGTAGACTCTCTTGGCCTCAATTGCAGCTGCGTCTATTGGTCGCATAGGTTGCAACCATTATTAATCGGAACAAGTAGAAACCCCGGCGCGGATACACAAGGCTATGATAATCATCGGGAAGTAGAGACCCAAGGCGACTGAAGTGATCGACCAGCGGATCTCGCTGTGAATCACGCATCCCACATTTATTGGTCAACCCATATCGAAAGCGTAAAGAAGAAGGGCCCGCTCAAGATTGACTTCACTGGTATGCAATATCGGCATCAGACACCGAGTCAGAAAAGTATACCAGGTGGCCGGAACCAAGTGCAAATAGCGTTCCTTAAAATTCAGTGAAGAAACAGGGTCAACCCACGAAGCTCCAGGGTAGGATAGTTGGCCAATTATCTCATCCAAATCCGGGTCGAGTTTGAGGCTTTGATATAGTAAATCATCGACATTCGGTGTCTCAAGCAGCAAATTCAACTCATTGACCTCAAATGAAATAAATTTCCCTTTAACAAAAGCTTTACTATCCGTCCTCTCTGCTGCGTTTGCATAGAATTCACGCACAATTGGTACGACATCGGGAGGATGTTGCTTTCAAAATACTTCCCAACCACATTCTTGAATGAAACGGAACACCTCACTATCGCCAAAATATAATTCAAAGACACGCTCGAGAATGGGAGAGCGGTTTACCTTTGCGTGATCGTATCGATCACGAGCCGCTTGATTGAAAAATCTTCCGGCGAGGTTGTAGGAGGAACGAGCCGATGTCGCTCCTTGAGAAGAGGATTCTCCAGTGACTCGAACATTCTTCGGGCCCATGATAATTCTGAAATAAAGAGACGGTCAAAATCCGGCGAAGTTGAAAGAGAACAGAGAACACGGCCAGTGGAGGTGTGCGGCAGCGGCAGAATAATCAGATGCGAGCGGTGTACAGTGAACAGAGATGTTGGCGATCAAAGAAACAGGGCGAGGTGGAGATCGTGACTTCTGTAACAAGGTGAACCGGCGGCGTAATAATTAAGGAAATCGGCCGGTGGAACAGAGATGGTGATGTGAGACTTCTGCAGGAACGAGATGTAAGCGGTGTCCGGCCGAGAAGATGACTGGAGAAGATGATCGGGCGGCGGCGTAGCAAAGAGGATGACTGCCGATTGCGTTCCTGCGATTGAAGAAGAAGATGATGTGTAAGGCCAGGGATTAATTAATATTAATCCGAATTTATTTAATTTTAATCCGAGTATATTTAATTTGGGAATATTTAGAGTTTTGATTTAAATTCTAATATTCTTAAATTATTTAGGATTGAAATTGAATTAAAATAAGGGCCGAGGACTAAATTGAAAATATTGAAGACTTAAGGGATAAAACTGCAATTATGCTTAAAAGTTATCAGATTCTAATTCTAACACTCAGCATGAATACGTGTTATTATCTAAGGAATTCAGAATTTGAGCAGAGATGTCGATTTCCTTCGCTTTGGTTTGATTTCATGATTTTCGAATTGCCGTAACTTTTGCTTCGGTTATCCGATTTCGATTCCGTATAGTGTTCTGGAATCCTTACAACGAGGGCTTCGATCTCGTGTAAGTTTTATGTTGTGTTATATGGATTTCGAAATCAATAAAGGGCAGATATCAGATTTTGAATCATTGATCATGTTTTTGAGTTTGTATCGTTTCTATTTTCGAAACCGGATGAAGAGCTTATGTTATTATGTTGAATCTTGATGCTAGCATGTTTTATGATTGTTATGACTATTTGTGCTGAGGTTTTGAAGATTATATCAGCTGGTTTTCTTGATTGAGAGCACGTTCACATGGTTTGAATAAAAGAAATGATTTCGGGATTACGTCGTTTACCGATTTTGAATCGATGCGCCGTCGATTCGAGTTTTTGGATCTTTTTGATAGCCTATATCTGAGCTGAAGTTGTTATCTTGATGATGTGAATGTTATAGCATTTTTATTCTTCAATTTCAGTTGTGTTTGAAGGCTAAACGACACAAGACGCCGACTTGAACTAACGAAGAAAGAGTTGAGGTTTGAAATGCGATTGATTGACGATCTTATGATGTTTTCGACTCATTTTTTATACGATAGATTGAAATGAAGTTTGATATATGTGTTATGATTGTATCTTTCAGATTTGAAGAGTTCAGAATCGAGATAAACGAAAGGTATAATGACGATATCGCGAAGTAGGGACTTTGAAACTCAAGAACGACTAATCTTGAGTTGGACCGCAAAAACCACATACTTGTTTATGTTTTTGAATTGATTGTGATGTTGTCGATCCATCTCAGGTAGTGGATCTTTATATTCGAGTTGATATGATGCTATATTGAATCGATTCTATGCCAAGGTTGCGGTTAACCTTATTTGCGAGTCGTTTACGAACTCGTTAGATGGATATCCATGTCAAGATCGTTTACGAATCTTGATGGCACGAAGTTATATGAATCAATTCTTATTCGAAGCATTAATTTACTCTATTTGTTGAGTCGAGTTTTAAATAGAGTCGATATGATTTATTTAACGCCTTTTATATGTTAGTTATACTGAGAATGTTTTCTCACCGGAGTTTATCCGGCTGTTGTCTTGTTTTGTATGTGTGCATGAAAACAGATGGGGCAGGAGCTAGTCATCGACGTCATTGACAGCTGAGAGAGAGTCTAGCACGTGAGGACTCGGGTTGTAGATGATGTCTTGAACTTTAGAAGCACTAAACCTTAGTTATGTTGGTTTTGGATTACATGTATAAAGTTTGAGATAATTGATGTCGTTTACGATCTTTAGCGACTTGTTTGATGTAAATAAATGCATGTATAAATGCTTATGACCTTGTTTATAAGTATATGCATGTTTTGGAATTGATATATCATGTATTGGATCGTGTTTGTTGATTTAGAATGGAAGGAATCAAGTTTGACAGCAAAAACTCTTCTGCAGATTTTCTGAAATTTGGAGCCCGCTCGATCCGCAGAAGTTGACGGATCGAGCGAGCCTTGTAATTTTGCAAACAGAGATTTTAGTTTTTGGCTCGCTCGATCCGCAGAAGTTGACGGATCGAGCGAGGCCAAATTGTGTTTCATCCGAGAGCTGAGCAATTGTGCTCGCTCGATCGGGTGTTTTTCCCCGATCGAGCGAGACATTGATGTTTAAAAAAAAAATTTTTTTTTACTTGGCTCTTGGTTTCTTAATTGATGTTTAATGAATGTTAATTGTTCATTAATTTCCCTAAGATGAGATTAGCAACCCAAGGTCCCCACAACAGGTGGTATCAGAGCATAAGTTTCTTGGACTGAGATTAGATGAGCGGGGTAGATCGAGTCTTCTATTCTGATTTATTTATTTCTTTCATAATTGTATGGTATATGATTGATTGATTACAGATATTAAATTTTCACATGATGCTGTGATAATTTGCGAAGAATATGCTATACAATGGTTTGAATTACATGCTATCTGGTTATTTGATTGAAGTACTAGCATGTATTGTGAGGATGAATCAAAACTCGATCTTTAATGAAGGCAATGTGGACTGTAACAGACTTGTTGTAATTGAGATTGAACTGTACACTAATCTGTTTGATTATCAGATATGCCTCCCTGACCAGCACCGAGAGTTAGACAGACATTGGCTACGAATCAGCCTGAACAGACGAATGCTGCACAGGTCCCAGTGATAGTGTCTGAACATGGACAGGGTAGTACTTCTACTGATGAGTTTAGTGATGCTAATCCGATGGAGAAACTTCTGAAACGATTCCAGTCATTCCAACCACCGAAGTTGCAAGGAACTGAGAATGCTGTGGAGTGTGAGAACTGGCTGGAAGATATTGAGCAGTTATTCGAGTCTATTGACTATTCAGATGATCGTCATGTGAGATTGATTATTCATCAACTGCATGGCCTTGCCAAGAGTTGGTGGATAGCGACGAAGAAAGCATTGGAAAACCAAGGTACTGTTATTACCTGGACTGTATTTCGAACTGCTTTCTATCAGCATTTCTTTCCTGTGTCTTATCGTAAGGACAAAGGAGCGGAGTTTGCAAGTCTGCAACAGGGGCAGTTAAATATCGAAGAATATGTTGCCAAATTCAGCAGCTTGTTGAAGTTTGCTCCACATATTTCTGTTAGTGATAAAGCTCAAGCCGATCAATTTATCAATGGCTTGAATCCTGATGTGTTTACACTTGTGAATTCGGGAAGACCGAATACCTTTGCTGATGCTCTGAATCGAGCAAAGGGTGCAGAAGCAGGGATACTGAAACAACGAGGAGCACAGTTTGTGCCACAGCCAGTGAGACAGTTCCAAGAACAGTCACAGATTCAACCGCCACCTCGATTTGAAGCTGGAGGTAGCAGTAGTGGAAAGAAGAACTTCTTCAAGGGCAAGAGCAAACAATTCAAGAGATCTGGTGGTAGTAGCTCTTCGAGTTCAGGTAATTCCCGACAGTCTAGAGCTGGACAGAGGTCTGATGTGTATTGCACCAAGTGTGGTGGTCGCCATACCAATGAACAATGCCGAGGTGTATTTGGAAGCTGCCACATTTGCAACAAGATGGGACACTTTGCACGAGTGTGTCCACAACGAGGTTCTGAAGGTGCACAGGGTGCGGGATCATCGAGACCGGTAGGTCAATCTACATCTTCTGTTCACTCTTTTCAACCACAACCTGCAGTACCAAGTAGAGGAGGAGGTCAGACGGTGAATCAACCTCCGAGGCAACAAGCACGAGTGTTTGCATTGACAGAAGAGCAAGCACAAGCAGCACCGGACGATGCGATTGCAGGTAACTATTCTCTTTCTGGTTATCCTGCCTATGTCTTATTCGATACTGGTGCGTCGCATACCTTCATATTTGAACAATTTGTTACGTTGTATTCATTGCCTATTGAGTCATTAGCTACTGTAGTGTCTATATCTTCACCGTTGGGAAAAGGTATAGTATCAGTGAAGTCTGTTAGAAACTATGTACTACAGTACGAAGGTAATGAAGTTGAGCTTAACTGTATCGTTCTTGGTTTATCTGATTTTGATTGCATAATCGGTATCGATATGCTAACCAAGTACAGAGCAACAGTTGACTGTTTTCAGAAGATCGTGAAGTTCACACCTGATATGACTGATGAATGGAAATTCTATGGTAAGGGATTACGAGCCATAATTCCTTTGATATCTGTTATTGCTATGACTGATTTGTTACAGAAGGGAGCAGAGGTATTTTTGATCTATGCAGTTGATATACTGAAGTCTAGTCCGAAATTGACTGATATACCGGTGGTGAGTGAGTTTGCAGATGTATTCCCTGATGAGATCCCAGGATTGCCACCGTACAGAGAAGTAGATTTCGGTATTGAATTGATTCCAGGTACACAGCCGATATCGAATGCACCTTACCGAATGGCACCGATTGAACTGAAAGAATTAAAAGATCAACTCGAAGATTTGTTGGCTAAGGGATATATCAGACCGAGTGTTTCCCCTTGGGGTGCTCCGGTATTATTTGTTCGAAAGAAGGACGGATCGATGAGATTATGTATTGACTATCGGCAATTGAACAAGGCAACGGTAAAGAATCGCTATCCTTTACCTCGTATCGATGATTTATTTGATCAATTGCAGAGTTCGTCGGTATATTCGAAGATTGATCTACGATCCGGATATCATCAACTAAGGGTTAGAGACGAAGACATTCCTAAGACTGCGTTTAGAACCAGGTATGACCATTATGAATTCATAGTCATGCCTTTTGGTCTAACGAATGCACCAGCAGTTTTTATGGGATTGATGAATAGAGTATTTCAAAGATATTTAGATGATTTTGTGATTATCTTTATCGATGATATTTTGATATACTTTAAAAATCTGTGTGAACATGCTGATCATCTCCGAATTGTACTGAGAACATTAAGAGAAGAGAAATTGTATGCCAAGTTATCCAAATGTGAATTTTGGTTGCAGAGAGTTGTTTTTCTTGGTCATATAATTTCAGGAGATGGAATTTTGGTTGATCCGAGTAAAGTTGAAGCTGTGATTAGTTGGCAGAGACCGACATCTGTGCCAGAAATTTGAAGTTTTATGGGCTTAGCTGGTTATTACCGTCCATTCATTCGTGATTTTTCATCAATAGCGAAGCCTATTACACAGCTTACACAGAAGAATGCACCATTTCTTTGGTCTGAGGCGTGTGAAAGAAGTTTTATCGAACTTAAGAAGAGATTGACTACAGCGCCGATTTTGAAAATCCCTACAGGTAGTGGTGATTTTATTGTTTATTGTGATGCTTCTCACCAGGGTCTGGGATGTATTTTAATGTAGAAAGGACATGTTGTCGCTTATGCTTCTCGACAACTGAAACCACATGAAGTCAGGCATCCGATTCATGATCTTGAATTGGCTGCAATTGTCTTTGCATTAAAAATCTGGAGACATTACTTATATGGCGAGAAGTTTGAAATCTTTTCTGATCACAAAAGTTTGAAGTATCTGTTCTCACAATCTGAATTGAATATGAGACAACGACGATGGCTTGATTTGTTGAAGGATTTTGATTGTGAAATCAAATACTATCCGGGAAAATCTAATGCAGCAGCGGATGCCCTGAGTAGAAAGGTATGTGCTTTATCCTTGTCTACGGTAGGTGTATCTAATTTGATTGAAGATTGTTGTAGTTCTGGGTATGTATTTGAGACAAATAGAAGGCCGATGAGAGTGTATGCAATCAGTGCTGAGCCAGAATTGCTAATTCGTATCAAAGAAGCACAGAAAGCTGATCAAAATGTGCAGACATCGATTGAAATGATCCGATCAGGACATCAGTCTGAGTACAAGGTTAGTAATGATGGTATCTTGTGTGTGAATAATCGAATAGTTATTCCGGATATTGCAGATTTGAGACAGAATATTCTGAAAGAAGCCCATTGTAGTCACTATAGTTTTCACCCTGGAGGCAGAAAGATGTACAACGACTTGAAGAGTCAGCACTGGTGGAAACGAATGAAGTCTGATGTGACTGAATTTGTATGTAAATGTTTGAATTGCCAACAGGTGAAGGCTGAAAGAAAGAAACCGGGTGGCTTATTACAGAGTTTATCGATTCCTGAATGGAAATAGGATCACATTTCCATGGACTTTGTAACAAAGTTACCACGATCATCTCGAGGATGCGATGCTGTTTGGGTGATCATCGACAGATTGACGAAATCTGCGTGCTTTATTCCTTATCGAATGACTTATCGTCATGATCAAATGGCGGATCTCTATATTCGAGAAGTGGTAAGACTACACGGTGTGCCAAAGTTGATTGTATCTGACCGAGATCCGAGGTTTACTTCGCACTTTTGGCATAGCCTACAGGAAGCTCTAGGTACGCGTTTACATTTGAGTACCGCTTATCATCCTCAAACTGATGATCAATCTGAACGAACTATTCAGACGCTTGAGGATATGCTTAGAGCTGTAGTACTTGATTTTGGTGTTACATGGAAAAATTCTATACCACTTGTGGAATTTTCTTATAAAAACAGTTATCAGACGAGTATAGAGATGACACCATTTGAAGCATTATATGGAAAGAAGTGTCGATCGCCTTTGTATTGGGATGATGTTTCTGAGGTACCTGAGTTAGGGCCAGATATGATCAGACAGATGAATGAGAAAGTGAAATTGATACAGCAGAGAATGAGAACAGCGCAACATAGACATACGAGATATGCAAATGTACGACGACGGCCGTTATCTTTTGATCAGAGAGATAGAGTGTTTCTAAAAATTTCACCGTTCAGAGGCACCGTTCGATTTGGCAAACGAGGAAAATTATCTCCGAGGTACATTGGGCCGTATGAGATTCTCGAGAAGATAGGCAATCTTGCTTATCGACTCGCTCTTCCTATGTCTTTATCTGGAATACATGATGTCTTTCATGTATCGATGTTGAGGAAGTATATATCTGATGCATCTCATGTGATTCGATCTGATGAAGCTGAGTTGGATGTTACTCTTTGCTATTTCGAACGACCTATTCAGATTCTTGATAGGAAGACGAAGCAACTCCGAACGAAGACCATTCCATTGGTGAAGATTCAATGGAATCGACACGGAGTTGAAGAGGCGACGTGGGAAGTTGAAGATGATATGAAGCAAAGATTTCCTTATTTATTCCACTGATGTGAGTTCTTATTCAGTTTTCAGTTATTCTTTATTATTATGAGTATGCAGTCTGCATATCTATACTATTTATGAATTCGAGGACGAACTCATGTCTTAGTGGGGGAGAAATGTAAGGCCCGAGATTAATTAATATTAATCCGAATTTATTTAATTTTAATCCGAGTATATTTAATTTGGAAATATTTAGAGTTTTGATTTAAATTCTAATATTCGTAAATTATTTAGGATTGAAATTGAATTAAAATAAGGGTCGAGGACTAAATTGCAAATATTGAAGACTTAAGGGACTAAACTGCAATTATGCTTAAAATTTATCAGATTCTAATTCTAACACTCAGCATGAATACGTGTTATTATCTAAGGAATTCAGAATTTGAGCAGAGAAGTCGATTTCCTTCGCTTTGGTTTGATTTCATGATTTTCGAATTGCCGTAACTTTTGCTCCGGTTATCCGATTTCGATTTCGTATAGTGTTCTGGAATCCTTACGACGAGGGCTTCGATCTCGTGTAAGTTTTATGTTGTGTTATATGGATTTCGAAATTAATAAAGGGCAGATATCATATTTTGAATCATTGATCATGTTATTGAGTTTGTATCGTTTCTATTTTCGAAACCGGATGAAGAGCTTATGTTATTATGTTGAATCTTGATGCTAGCATGTTTTATGATTGTTATGACTGTTTGTGCTGAGGTTTTGAAGATTATATCAGCTGGTTTTCTTGATTGAGAGCACGTTCACATGGTTTGAATAAAAGAAATGATTTTGGGATTACGTCGTTTACCGATTTTGAATCGCTGTGCCGTCGATTCGAGTTTTTGGATCGTTTTGATAGCCTATATCTGAGCTTAAGTTGTTATCTTGATGATGTGAATGTTATAGCATTTTTATTCTTCAATTTCAGTTGAGTTTGAAGGCTAAACGACACAAGACGCCGACTTGAACTAACGAAGAAAGAGTTGGGGTTTGAAATGCGATTGATTGACGATCTTATGATGTTTTTGACTCGTTTTTGATACGATAGATTGAAATGAAGTTTGATATATGTGTTATGATTGTATCTTTTAGATTTGAAGAGTTCAGAATCGAGATAAACGAAATTATAATGACGACATCGCGAATTAGGAACTTTGAAACTCAAGAACGACTAATCTTGAGTTGGCCTGCAAAAACAACATACTTGTTTATGTTTTTGATTTGATTGTGATGTTGTCGATCCATCTCAGGTAGTGGATCTTTATATTCGAGTTGATATTGTAGTAGCCCGTACCCTAATTGAGTAATTAAAGGATTAATGCTAATTAAATAAATTGGGTATCGGACGGATCGGAAGCTCCGAAGGCACGATCGGAAGCTCCGATCAGGATTGGAAGCTCCGATGAGCGATCGGAGACACCAATGATATTACGTCATCCATGACGTGTGGTTGGATCGGAAGCTCCGATCAGGATCGGAAGCTCCGATCACCCCTATCCGGAGACAACAAGTGTTATTTTGACACGTGGCAGATCAGGATCTTTGGAAGCTCCGATGGCAGGATCGGACGTTCCGATCGAGGATCGGACGTTCCGATCGAGGATCGGATGTTCCGATCATTGTCTATAAATAGAGGGCCGAGGCTTCATTTCCAATTGCCAATTCCGAGTGTTTCCCTCTCCTTTCTAGTCTTTTCGAGTTGTTCTAGCCTTCCTAGGCTTGACCCGGGAGTCGTCGAGGCGTTCGATAGTCGTAGCGGAGTTGTGCCCAAGTTCTGGAGGAATCGACATCAAAGGGCTAACGACGGACGAAGGTATAGCTTTTGCTTCTTATAAATATTTAGGAGTATGCAATAGCTTGGTTAAGGCTTTTAGAGCACTTTAATGATAGTAGTATCATTTGGCAGTGTAGAGCAGACTATAGGCGTGGACCTAGAGTTGGTAGAGCTTGCACTGATTTAAGGTACGGAAGTACTGTTCGAGATATCCTGACTGAGTATGCATGTATTATGTGACTGCATGATTTATATGTCATTGATTTATGTTGCATTCATTTGCATACTGAGCTATCTCCTTCGAGATGTCTGTTAGTAGGGTTTTTCCCTATCCTATTAGTGGTTGGACTCCCATCGATTTGGGTCCGGCATATCCACTGGTATTATGGTATGGGAGCCACATCCTGAAGCAACGGCACAACGTGCTACATACCAGGGCCCGGTCTGTCTCTGTTATCTGATCCTTGACCTCGAGTTTATAGGGAGTTCACTTTGCATGCATGTATACTCATACTCTCGTACTGAGCGTTTTATGCTCACGTCTCGTACTCTGTGTTTCTGGACACCCTATTCCATGGGGCAGATTTGCGATTGCACGAGGCGGGTGGATCCAAGAGGGGCTAGTCAGTGGTTGACCAGCTGGAGCTTCGTCTAGGTTTTATTTCTGTTGTTTTGAGGTTGATATAGCTATTCGATTTGGTTGTATATTATTTGGATAAATTACAGATTCCTTTACTTGGGATTGTATAATGTTTATGGTTTCCGCAGTTTTATTCTGATATCTGATTAATTAAGTTAATTGCATGCCTAAGTTCTGTTAGTAGGTGATCCGGGTAAGGGTCACTACATTTATGGTATCAGAGCATGCATAGTATTCTTGGGATTTAGAATCTGCATAAGGTAACCGTGAGGTGCTTTTGTAGATGGCGAACTACGATGACCAGAGTAGCCATGGTAGTGGAGATGGACGCTGGGGAGATGACGATTGTGAGCGTCGTCGGGACCGTCATCATCGTCGTCGTGATGAGGATCGTTTCACTGTACGGCGATTTCTGCAGATGGGTCCTAAGCCCCTTGTTGGAGGTGAGTCTTCGGAGGATGCGGAGAACTGGTTAGACTGCATGGAGAAGACTTTTCAGACTTTCCAATGCACCGAGGAGCAGAAGATGGAGACCCTTGGCTATCTTCTGGATGGGCGTGCGCGCAGGTGGTAGAGGTTTACTTCTGCACCCTTTATTGCGGCGAGAGGAGTGGCCACCTGGGCCGAGTTCCGCACAGCTTTCCAAAAGCGGTATTTTCCTCCTGCACTCCGTCAGTCAAAGGCAGGCGAGCTACTGAGTCTGCGACAGGGAGCCATGTCTATCGATGAGTATCAGCAGAAGTTCTTTGATCTGCTATCCTATTGCCCCGACATTGCTGATAGCTCAGAGATGAAATAAAATCTGTTCCTTCAGGGCCTTAACCCTGAGATCCATGACCGTGTGGCGGTTGGCGACGACATGTCCTACGAGGGTTTGGTGAGCCGTTGTCACCAGGCGGAGGACAGCATTCAGCGGAACAGGTCTTTCCCTCAGTCGAGGCCTGCTAGTTCTTTGGGTCCCCGTGCCCAAACTTTCAAGAAGTCTGGATCTACTTCTTCTTCCTCTGGTTCTGGAGGTGTTGTTCGTTTCGGCAATAAGGAAAAGTACTGTGGGAAGAACCATCCATCCGACAAGTGTCGCAGAGCTTCTGGAGCTTGTTTCCGTTGTGGAGAGACTAGTCATATCCGGAGGGATTGTCCACTATCTGGGGGAGGCGGTTCTGGTTCTGGTTCAGGATCTGGTTCTCAGGCCACCGTTCAGCAGAGGTCGCAGGGACAGCCTGCTGGGAGTTCTCATTTGAGGCCACGAGCTTTTGGCCAGGTATTTGCCTTGAGGCATGATCAGGCAGTGAAGGAGAATGAGAAAGTCATCGCAGGTACATTTCTGCTTTATGGTATACCTGCTCTTGTACTTATTGACACTGGTGCATCTCATTCCTTCATTTTTGCACATTTTGTTAAGAGGCATAAGTTACCATGCATTGCACTAGACGTAGTGATGTCTGTTTCTACTCCGACGGTCCAATCTGCTTTGGCTAAGCGTCTAGTGATGGGTTGCCCTTTAGAGTTCAAGGGTAACATTCTGTTAGCGAATCTCATGGTCCTGGTGATGGACGACTTTGATTGCATTCTGGGAATAGATATGTTGACTACCTATCGAGCTTCAGTGGACTGCTATCAGAGATTAGTACGCTTTCATCCGGAGGGGAGTGAGAGCTAGTTTTTCTATGGTGAGGGAGCGCGACCCCCGATGCCTTTGGTATCAGCTTTGAGAGCCTGTCGAGCTCTAGAGTCTGGCGGGGAAGGCTACCTTATCTATGCAGTTGATTTGTCCGCTGAAAGTATTGGGATAGAGAGCATTCCTGTTGTGGATGAATTTCCAGATGTATTTCCTGATGAGATTCTGGGTTTTCCTCTTGCTAGGGAAGTCGAGTTTGGCATAGAGTTGATGCCGGGTACTTCACCTATTTCTCGAGCGCCGTATCATCTGGCTCCGTTAGAGATGCGTGAATTGAAGAATCAGCTACAAGATCTTTTGGATAAGGGGTACATTCGTCCTAGTGTATCTCCTTGGAGAGCTCCTGTTCTTTTTGTAAAGAAGAAGGATGGGTCGATGCGGTTGTGCATTGACTATCGGCAGCTGAATCGAGTCACTGTGAAGAACAAGTATCTGTTGCCTCATATTGATGACTTGTTTGATCAGCTGCAGGGCACGTCAGTTTACTCCAAGATTGACTTGAGATCTGGGTATCATCAGTTGAGAGTCCGTGATCAGGACGTAGCCAAGACTGCATTCCATACTCGCTATGGGCATTACGAGTTCCTAGTGATGCCATTTGGTTTGACTAATGCGCCGGCTATATTCATGGATCTGATGAACCGTGTCTTCAGGGAGTATTTGAAAAAGTTTGTCGTGGTCTTCATTGACGACATCTTGGTGTATTCGCGTAATACGGAAGATCATGTTTCTCACTTGCTGTTGGTACTGCAGACTCTTCAAGATGAGCATTTGTACGCCAAGCTGAGAAAGTGTGAGTTCTGGATGGATAGAGTGGTATTTCTTGGCCATATCATATCCAGGGAGGGAATTTCTGTTGATCCAAGCAAGATTGAAGCGGTACTTAATTGGTCGCGTCCGATGACAGTTGCTGAGATCCGTAGTTTTCTGGGTCTAGCAGGGTATTATCGTCGCTTAATTATGAACTTCTCTCAACTAGCTCGACCTTTGACGCAGCTTACTCGCAATGATGTGGACTTCGAGTGGTCCTCCAAGTGTGAGAAGAATTTTTGTGAGCTTCGACGATGGTTGACTTCTGCGCCGGTGTTGGCATTATCGTCAGGATCTGGAGGGTATGTGGTATACACGAATGCTTCTCTTCAGGGGTTAGGTTGTGTCCTGACTCAGAATGGGCATGTGATCGCATACGCTTCTAGACAGCTGAAGCTTCACGAGGACAACTATCCAGTCCATGATTTGGAATTGGCAGCCATTGTGTTCGCTTTGAAGATCTGGCGTCATTATCTGTATGGCGAGAAATTTGAGATCTTCACCGATCATAAGATTCTCAAGTATTTGTTCACTCAAGCGGAGTTGAACATGAGGCAGAGACGTTGGATGGACTTGCTTAAGGACTATGAATGCGAGATTAAGTACCATCCGGGAGCTGCTAATCTCACCTCTGATTCTTTGAGTCGCAAGGTGCGACTATCCGCACTTCAGACTTGTTCGATGTCTAGTGCGATCAGTGACTGTTGTACTTCAGGTTATACCTTCAAGCATAAGAAAGGTATGCAGAGTATCCAGATGTTTGCGATATTATCTGAGCCAGCTTTGTATTCGTGGATCCGAGATGCTCAGATGTCTGATTCGAAGACCCAGCGTTTAGCTCGTCTAGCTAACGAGGGTAGCTCGTCTGAATTTCATTATCAGTTAGATGACTTTTTGTGTTTGTCTGGTAGGCTTGTGATTCCGCAGGATGAAGAGTTGCGAGAGGAGATTTTGTCTCAGGCGCATCGCACTAAGTTGAGTATTCATCCTGGGAGCAACAAGATGTACAAGGATCTACGTACTCGTTTCTGGTGGAAGGGAATGAAACGCAGTGTTTATCAGTTTGTTTTGAGATGTTTGGTGTGTCAACAGGTCAAGGCAGAGCACCGATGACCAGGAGGATTGCTTCACAGTCTGCCTATTCCTGAATGGAAATGGGAGTTTATCACAATGGACTTTGTGACCCATTTGCCGGTATCCCCGAGGAACTGTGATGCTATCTGGGTTGTGGTGGATCGAATCACCAAGCCAGCGCATTTCATTGCCTATAGCCGGGAGTACAATGTGGATCGTACAGCACGGTTTTACATACATGAGATCGTTCGACTTCATGGAGTGCCTGTGAGCATTGTCAGCGATCGGGACCCCAGGTTCACTTCTAGGTTCTGGGGGAGTGTTCAGCATGCTGAAAGAGTTGGTGCCCGGTGAGCCAACTTGTGGCTAAGGGCTTTGATGACTCTATGTATAAACAATCTTTTTTTTAATATAATTTACACTTTTATAAAGGCGTTTACTTTATCTTTTATCATATTATTATGTTGTGACATACTATAAGATGTTTAGATGAAGACCTTGAATATACTATAGTGTATGTAAGATGTGGTGGCACATGGGGATGGCTATCATGAAACACATCTTATAGTCACTGTATATTCTAAATAGTTCCTAGTCGATTGAGCCGTCCGTTAATAAGGATAAGGATCGCTCGAGATTGAGACTAGCATTTGCGATGCCGAGTACCACGTTTCATTGGTATGGAACATAGAGATGTTCAAAGCATGGAAATGGATATTCATACGATGAATGATCGAACTACCCTATCCGGACTTTCCAAGTGGTTATCACTTATCGAGTGGATAAAGTCCGCGGTTTTGGTTGTACACCATTAGTCCTTACTACTTGAAACATCATTGAGACTTTATATGCTAGTACTGTACTTTGACTCGTTTACCGACTCCATTGGGGTCATCAGGTGTCGGGATTGGGTACAGTTACGACACATATAGGAGTCGATGCTTTGTTGTCAAGGATTCACCACATACTTGCTAGTGTGGATATCCTATGCAATCTGAGGAGATATTAGTGTGACGAATCTCTGGCCAGAGTACATGATGTGTTTTAAGAAATGGTTTCTTAGTAGCACATGCGATGTCACTATTTGATCTTCAAGATGCATTGCATAGTTATCGAATCTCGAACGACTCTCGATTTACCAATGATTGTTGATTCGATCGGGATATATGGTTGAAGGGACCGTACTGTACGCTAACCAAAATCTATTGGTTCTTGCAGGCACTATCAATGATACCTAGGGAATCATGGGGAGATGTTGCTAGGCGCTCTTACCATGATTCGATGGGCAAGTCGGAAATTGTTGTTCCGAGTCACAAGGAGTTGTGAGCCCACGGCTAGCTGTATCCCTGAACCATTGAGGGTCACACAAGTAATGGATTTTTAATCCCCGTTGAGATAATTAAATTTAAAGAGTTAAATTTAGTGAATAAAGAAGTGGGACTTCTTATATCAGAGTAGTGGAGTAAGATTTCCTAAAATGACATAGGGATGGACATTTTTGGAAATCACTGAATTCGGATTCAGAAAATTTATCTTGACTTTAAAAGATGCAGAAATGGTTTCTGTGCACATTGGTGAAATTGGTTTATCAATCTGAGTCACGATGAATTTTATATTAATTTCTAAACATGCGGGCCTTGCTTGTCAGGCTTGAATTTATGACTAATGGGCCCTAAGCTGTTAGCAGCCCATATTATAAATAAGTTATTGCAGTACAGAAATTATACAACAGAGGCATAATTTTCGAAATTCACTAGGGTTTTTGAGACCTAGTGGCCGCCGCCCCCTATCCCCTCTCTGCTCGAAAAATCCCAGCCTGTGAATTTTGAATTTGCAGTCTGGTTTAACGGATCAAATTCGTTAATTCTCTTCGTAGAAACTTCTGATAGATTTTCTAGTGCAATCTATCAGAGGGATTAAACTTCTGTTCGTGGACCTGATTGAAGAATTGTTCGTCCATCAGTTCCTAGGATTACAACAAGAGCAGAGTAATCTGTTGGTGTCCATAATCTCGTTTCGAGATTCAAGGTAAAAATTTATAATTGTTATTTAATTTTTACACGCACAATTTAATCGTAAATTTTGATACCCATGATATGGAATTGTTCCATATAAAAAATTTTAAAACTTCCGCTGCATTGGGTATCAATTCTGATTGATCTGATCACCGTTCTCCAACAGTGGTATCAGAGCCAGGTTGCTCAGATCAAGCGATTAAATTAATCGATTGTACAAAAAAAATTTTTAAGCCTCAGTTTTTGAAACAAAATAAAAATTAAAATTTTTGACGGGCAAAAACACGGGCAGCGATTGGATGGCTGGCCGGGGCAGCGACGTGATCGCTGCCCAGGGGCAGCGACTGCCCGGCCCGAGCCCCTTTTGGGGCGCGGGTTGCCCGGGATCGTCCAGGCGGCCCGGGAAAATTTATTTTTAATTTTTGATTAAAATTTTAATATGTTAAAATTCTATTTTTGGTCCGATCGAAAATTGTTTTGATTGGTCCACGAGGCGTCGGATCGAATTGTTCGAGTCCGAAAATTTTAAAATTGATTTTTGGATAAATTTGAATTTTTGGAAAATTTATAGATTTTATCCGTTAAATCAGATTTTATGAAATTAATTATTTTTGGTACAATTGATGATAAGATATGATCTTATGGAAATATTGAGTAAAATATAATTTTATGTATAAAATTGGATTTTATATGTAAAATATGATTTTATTTGATAAAAAGATAAAATATGATTTTGTATGTAAAATAAGATTTTATATATGGAATATGATTTTATCCTTTTTAATTTAATTGCCATTGCATGTTATCCAATAAATTAATTTTGAATTAAATATTATTGGATAAGGATGATCGATTGCCATGACCAATTTTGTAGGTGTATGTTAGGAATTTACATTTGTTTTTATTGTTGTTGGATTTATTAATGGGCCTGGTTTATGGCCCGATATGAATTGTCATACGTAATAAAAGTGGGCCTGGTTTATGGCCCATTCCTACCCCTTGAAATGTATCCCCTACTTGTCATAGTTATTTATTGTAAATACATTAGACTTAGTGGGAGATGAAGATTTGAAGACGGAGGTGGGCCCAGCAGACAATAAAGACTGAAGAAATGTAAATTGGAAGCTCAATGTAATAGGATTGCATTGCATACCTGCATATTACCTAGGATTGGACTTAGACTCGTGATTGGCTACCACGGGTTGATTAGAAATGGAATCGATCATCCTATATAATATATGATATTATCGTTGTATGCATGTTTTAGACTAAATTGTATGAATCCCGCAAGCATACAAATTTTAAATGATGAGACAAATTTTCAAAATTAAAATCCCTCATTTTAAATATGATTTAAAATTGATATCAAGATAAATAAAGGAAATTTAAATATTGTTTAAATGTTCCTACCTTCCATCAACGATCAATGTATGAGATGCTACCCGCGGATACGGTCCGGCTCATATTATTGGGGGGGCCCGTTCGTCGAAAAGCTGTACATTGGATCGACACATGTTGTAATTTGGGTGGAACTCCCATGAGATCGACTCATATTATTGGGGGATCCACATGGCGACCGTCCATCACAACTTAATATTGATGGGTCATCTTGACATGTTACAATAAACGGCGTCATATTATTGGGCCCTTATTGGACATGAGGTAAAAACGTGGAGGTTGCTTTGGAAGCAATTGGGCTCTACCTTTTGAAAATTATGGTTGGCTGATATTATTCGGGACCATAGTTTGTCAATTAGGACTCCATGTTCCCACTAAGGAAAACAGTTTCCCGTTTTCACTAGAGGGTAGTGAAATTGTTAAAATAGTGGGAGTGAGATTCATAAAATAAATTTCGCCTATTTTATGTCTTAGTAAATTAATTAAATAATCACTGATTATTGTCTGTTTCTTTTCAGTATTTCATTAAGATGAATTCGCGCAATCCACTATTCTCTATTCTCGAACAAAATAAACTGACTGGCGCAAACTATACGGAATGGTTCCGTAAGTTGAAGATTGTCTTGACCTCGGAGAAGATGCTCTACGTGTTAGAAAAATCTCCTCCGAAGGAAGCATCAGCTGACATAAGTCCGGAAGAGTTGCCCAAACATGATACATGGTAGGACCATGATATCAAGGCCAAATGCTATATGCAAGCCTCGATGTCTGATGAACTCCAGAGGCGATTTGAGGATACCGTGAATGCTGCTGACATTCACGTACAACTCAAGGAACTTTTTGGGGCTCAATCAAGAGCTGAAAGGTTCGCTACTGTAAAAGTTAATGACGTGTCGCATGCGTGAATGGACTTTGGTCCGTGATCATGGGGTACGAGTGATTTGGCTCATTCAGAAGTTGGTAACGCTTGATTTGGTGTTGGAGCATGAACTCAATGTGGACTTATTACTTCTCTCTCTTCCTTCTTCGTTTGACGGATTTGTGGTGAATTTCAATATGAACAAGATAGAGGCCTCCCTTGAAGAGATGGTCAATATGCTTGTAACATATGGAGCCACTTTAAAGAAGGATAAACCGGCTCTCTTGGTGGGCTCCTCTTCTTCTGCTAAGAAGGGGCCAAGTACAAAGGGTAAGAAACGTTCTGCCCCACCCAAGAAAACCGGACCCGAGAAGAAGAACAAGACAAAGGCTTCAAACATGGAAAAGTCCAAGGATGTTTGCCATCACTGCAAGAAACCCGGTCATTAAAAACGTAACTGCAAGGAATATCTAGAGCAGTTGCGAACTGCGAAGGGTATGTTTTATATTGAAATAAATGTTTCACTTAATACTACTTCTTGGGTATTGGATACCGGATGTAGATCTCACATTTGCAATGATTTGCAGGTGATGACAAGAAGTCGCAAGCTTAGAATGGGTGAGACCCAGCTGAGACTCGAAAATGGTTCTAGAGTTGAAGCCAAAGCTATGGGAGATGTTTATTTAATTTTGCAGAACGATTTTAAGTTACTTTTGAGAGATGTTTTATTTGTTCCAGATTTGATTAAAAACATTATTTCTGTTTCTATGCTTGATAGAGATGGTTTTTCTTGCAATTTTGTGAATGGGATTTGCAATATTTACAAGAATAAATGTTTGATTGGAAATGGACAACTTGAAAACGATCTATATAACTTAAAATTAAAAGACGTTCCAATAAATTATGTTGATAAACCGGTAACAACGAACAAAAGGAAAATCGATAGTCAAAACCCGGCAAACCTTTGGCATGCTAGGCTAGGTCATATTTCCTCAAGGAGGATGAACAAGCTAGTGGGAGAGGGCATGTTTGATATGTCTGATATTAACTCTCTACCTACTTGTGAGTCCTGCCTGAAAGGAAAAATGACTAAATCTCCTTTTAAGGGAAACCTGAGCATAGTCAAAATCTGTTGGATTTGATCCATACAGATGTTTGTGGTCCATTTAGAATTGGTACTAAATTTGGCCACACCTACTTCATTACCTTTACAGATGATTATTCAAGGTATGGGTATTTATATTTAATGAAATATAAGTCTGAAGCATTTGAAAAGTTCAAAGAATTCAAGGCTGAAGTAGAAAACAAGCTAGGTAAAAGTATTAAAGCACTTCGATCGGATCGAGGTGGAGAATACTTAAGTACCGAGTTTTTGGACTATCTGAAAGAGAATGGGATTCTCTCTCAGTGGACTCCTCCTATGACACCTCAGCTGAATGGTGTATCGGAGCGTCGTAATCGAACTTTGTTGGACATGGTTCGATCCATGATGAGCTTCACTGAGCTTCCACCTTCGTTTTGGGGCTATGCGCTTGAAACGGCGGTATTGTTGTTGAACAACGTCCACACCAAAGCAGTGGATAAAACACCATACGAGTTATGGAATGGCAAAGCTCCTAAGTATTCGTACTTGAGGATTTGGGGATGTCCTGCTTACGTGAAGCAGACAGTGGGAGATAAGTTGGATAGTCGATCCACCTTATGTTATTTTGTGGGGTATCCGAAGAATTCAATCGGATATTATTTCTATCATCCTGCTGAAACAAAGGTGTTTGTTTCAAGGAATGCCACCTTCTTGGAGAAGGAGTTCTTATTGGATAAGAAAAGCGAGATGATGGAACTCGAAGAAATTCGAGAAGAACCCGAAATACAAAATAATGATCCTACACCTCAGGAACCAATTATGGACACGCCTATACCTAGAAGATCCAAGAGGACTTCTAGACCTCCTATTTGATATGGTCTTTTTCTTGAAGGGGATCAAGGTGAACCCGACGTTGGATGTGATCCAAGAAACTTCAAGGAAGCAATTTCTGATGCGGATTCAAATTTATGGCTTGAAGCTATGCAGTCGGAAATAGATTCGATGCATACAAACCAAGTATGGTCTTTAGTAGATCCTCCCGATGGAATTGTTCCAATAGGGTGTAAATGGATCTACAAGAGAAAGCTTGGTCCTGATGGTAAGGTATTGACCTACAAGGCACGATTGGTGGCGAAAGGTTATACTCAAAGACAAGGAGTTGACTATGATGAAACCTTTTCACCAGTTGCAATGTTCAAGTCCATAAGAATCCTTATTGCCATAGCTGCTTGGTATGACTATGAGATATGGCAAATGGATGTGAAGACTGCATTTCTTAATGGAAACATTAAGGAAGAGATCTATATGACGCAGCCTGAGGGATACACATCCATGGGAAGCGAGCATAAGGTATGCAAGCTTCAGAGATCAATCTATGGTCTCAAACAAGCATCAAAAAGTTGGAACCAGAAATTTGATGAAACAATAAAGGATTTTGGTTTCATCAAGAACCCGGAGGAACCATGCGTGTACAAGAAAGTAGTTAAGGATGCTGTGATTGGTTTCATCAAGAACCCGGAGGAACCATGCGTGTACAAGAAAGTAGTTAAGGATGCTGTGACATTCTTAGTACTTTATGTTGATGACATCCTACTCATTGGGAATGACGTAGGGATGTTGCAGTCAACAAAGATATGGTTATCAGGTAGATTCTCGATGAAGGATTTGGGTGAGGCATCCTATATTCTAGGGATACAGATCTATAGAGATAGATCTAAGAGAATGATAGGACTCACTCAAGCAACCTACATCGACACCATATTTAAAAGGTTTTCAATGGATGGGTCCAAGAGAGGACATCTACCTATGTGTCATGGAGTTTCTCTATCCAAGTCCATGTGTCCCAAGACTGATGAAGAGATAGAGAAAATGACACATGTACCATATGCGTCAGCCATAGGTAGTATCATGTATGGGATTGTTGGAAAACTGGCGAGTTCCCAGACCAATTACGATTGATACCCGGTGCAGCGGAAGTTTAAAAATTTTCATGGAACGTTTCCATGGTATGGGTATCAACCGTTCATCGATTGAATTACGTGTGTGTAAAATTTAAATAACAATTAAATAAATTTTACCTCAAATCTCGCAACGAGATTAATGGACACCAACAGAACAATTCTGCTCTTGTTGTCTCTCCCTGGAACCGATGAACGCCTTCAATCAGGTCCACGAACAGAGGTTTAATCCCTCTGATAGATTGCACTAGAAAATCTATCAGAAGTTTTCTGCGAAGAGAATACACGAATTTGATTCGTTATTCCTTACTGCGATTCAAAATCACAGACCGGAATTTTCTCGGGCAGAGGGGGAGGGTTCGGCCGATTTGTTGAGAGAGGCTAGGGTTCGATTTTTGCTCTGTCTCAAAAATTATGACCTATTGTGTGTAATTTCTGTACTGAAATAACTTATTTATAATGCAGGCCACTAACACCTTAGGGCCCATTAGTCATAAGCTGGGGCCCGACAAGCAAAGCCCGCTCGTTCAGAAATTAATATAAAATTCATCGTGACTCCGATTGATGAAACGATTTCACCAATGTGCACAGAAACCATTTCTGCACGTTTTAAAGTCAAAATAAATTTTCCTGAATCCGAATTCAGTGGTTTCCAAAAATGTCCATCCGTATGTCATTTTAGGAAATCCTACTCCCTTACTCTTATTTAAGAAGTCCAACTCCTTAGTTCATTAAATTTAACTCTTTAAATTTAACTATCTCAACGGGGATTAAAACTCCATTACACTGTGTGACCCTCAATGGTTCAGGGATACAGCTAGCCGTGGGCTCACAACTCCTTGTGACTCGGAACAACACTTTCCGACTTGCCCAACGAATCATGGTAAAGCGCCTAGCAACATCGCCCCATGATTCCCTAGGTATCACTGATAGTGCCTACAAGAACCAGTAGATTTTGGTTAGCGTACAGTACGGTCCCTTCATCCATATATCCCGATCGAATCAACAACCATTGGTATATCGAGAGTCGCTCAAGATTCGATAACTATGCAATACATCTTGAAGATCAAATTAGTGACATCGCATGTGCTACTAAGAAACCATTTCTTAAATCACATCAAGTACTCTGGCCAGAGATTTGTCACACTAATATCTCCTCAGATCGCATAGGATATCCACACTCGCAAGTATGTGGTGAATCCTTGACAACAATGCATTGACTCCTATATGTGTCGTAACTGTACCCAATCTCGACACCTGATGACCCCCTCAGAGTCGGTAAACGAGTCAAAGCACAGTACTAGCATATAGAGTCTCCATGATGTTTCAAGTCGTAAGGACTAATGGTGTACAACCAAAACCGCGGACTTTATCCACTCGATAAGTGATAACCACTTGGAAAGTCCGGATAGGGTAGTTCGACTATTCATCCTATGAATATCCATTTGCATGCTTCGAACATCTCCATGTTCCCTACCAATGAAACGTGGTACTCCGCATCGCAAATGCTAGTCTCAAACTCGAGCGATCCTTATCCTTATTATCGGACGGCTCAATCGACTAGGAACGGTTTTAGAATATACAGTGACTATAAGATGTATTTCATGATAGACATCTCCATGTTCTACCACATCTTACATACACTATAGTAAATTCAAGGTCTTTATCAAAACAACAATAGTATATATAACAATATGAAGTAATATAAAGTCATTGCCATAAAAGTGTAAATAATATTAAACAAAAGATTGTTTATACAAAGAGTCAACAAAGCCCATAGCCACACAGTTGGCTCACTGGGCACCCACTCTTACAATCTCCCACTTGCCCTATAGCCAACTAGTCATACTACGTAGACCCATTGCTTCGCGATGTTTGTCAAACAATGGTCCTGGCAAAGGCTTAGTAAGTGGATCAGCGATATTGTCTGCAGAGGCCACTCGTTCGACACTGATGTCTCCTCTTTCCACAATCTCCCGGATTATGTGGTATTTCCTCAGTACGTGTTTGGATCTTTGATGAGACCTTGGTTCCTTTGCTTGAGCAACGGCACCCGTGTTGTCGCAGTACACCGGGACTGGACCAACAAATTCAGGAATGACGCCCAACTCTTGGACGAAATTCCTCATCCAAACGGCCTCTTTAGCAGCAGCTGATGCTGCAATGTATTCAGCCTCAGTGGTGGAATCCGCTGTGGTGTCCTGCTTGGAACTCTTCCAAGAGACAGCACCACCATTGAGCATGAACACAATTCCAGAGGTTGACTTCGAGTCATCCACATCACTTTGGAAGCTAGAGTCGGTATAGCCTTCCAGTTTGAGTTCTCGTCCTCCATAAACCATGAACATATTCTTAGTCCTTCGCAAGTACTTAAGAATGTCCTTCACGGCTTTCCAATGCATCTGACCAGGATTAGACTGATATCTGCTCGTGACACTCAGAGCAAATGCTACATCCGGTCTGGTAGATATCATCCCATACATGATACTACCTATAGCTGACGCATATGGTACATGTGTCATATTCTCTATCTCTGCATCAGTCTTGGGACACATAGACTTGGATAGAGAAACTCCATGACACATGGGTAGATGTCCTCTCTTGGACCCATCCATTGAAAACCGTTTCAATATGGTATCGATGTAGGTTGATTGAGTGAGTCCTATCATTCTCTTAGACCTATCTCTATAGATCTGTATCCCAAGAATGTAGGATGCCTCTCCCAAATCCTTCATCGAAAATCTACCTGATAACCATATCTTTGTTGACTGCAACATCCCTACATCATTCCCAATGAGTAGGATGTCATCAACATAAAGTACTAAGAATGTCACCGCATCCTTAACTACTTTCTTGTACACGCAAGGTTCCTCCGGGTTCTTGATGAAACCAAAATCTTTTATTGTTTCATCAAATTTCTGGTTCCAACTTCTTGATGCTTGTTTTAGACCATAAATTGATCTCTGAAGCTTTGCATACCTTATGCTCGCTTCCCATGGATGTGAACCCCTCAGGCTGCTTCATATAGATTTCTTCCTTAATGTCTCCATTAAGAAAAGCAGTCTTCACATCCATTTGCCATATCTCATAGTCATACCATGCAGCTATGGCAATCAGGATTCTTATGGACTTGAACATTGCAACTGGTGAAAAGGTTTCGTCATAGTCAACTCCTTGCCTTTGAGTATAACCTTTAGCCACCAATCGCGCCTTGTAGGTCAATACCTTACCATCAGGCCCAAGCTTTCTTTTGTAGATCCATTTACACCCTATTGGAACAATTCCATCGGGAGGATCCACTAAAGACCAGACTTGGTTAGTATGCATCGAATCCAATTCTGACTGCATAGCTTCAAGCCATAAATTCGAATCCGCATCAGAAATTGCTTCCTTGAAGCTTCTTGGATCACATCCAATGTCGGGTTCATCTTGACCCTCTTCAAGAAGAAGACCATATCGAACTGGAGGTCTAGAAGTCCTCTCGGATCTTCTAGGTGCAGGCGTGTCCAGCAATGGTTCCTGAGGTGTGGGATCGTTATTTTGTATTTCGGGTTCTTCTCGAACTTCTTCGAGTTCCATCATCTCGCCTTTCTTATCCAATAAGAACTCCTTCTCCAAGAAGGTGGCATTCCGTGAAACAAACACCTTTGTTTCAGCAGGATAATAGAAATAATATCCGATTGAATTCTTCGGATACCCCACAAAATAACACAAGCTGGATCGACTATCCAACTTATCTCCCACTGTCCGCTTCACGTAAGCAGGACATCCCCAAATCCTCAAGTATGAATACTTAGGAGCTTTGCCATTCCATAACTCGTATGGTGTTTTGTCCACTGCTTTAGTGTGGACGTTATTCAACAACAATACCGCCGTTTCAAGCGCATAGCCCCAAAACGAAGGTGGAAGCTCAGTGAAGCTCATCATGGATCGAACCATGTCCAACAAAGTTCGATTACGACGCTCCGATACACCATTAAGCTGTGGTGTCATAGGAGGAGTCCACTGAGAGAGAATCCCATTCTCTTTTAGATAGTCCAAAAACTCGGTACTCAAGTATTCTCCACCTCGATCCGATCGAAGTGCTTTAATACTTTTACCTAGCTTGTTTTCTACTTCAGCCTTGAATTCTTTGAACTTTTCAAATGCTTCAGACTTATATTTCATTAAATATAAATACCCATACCTAGAATAATCATCAGTAAAGGTAATGAAGTAGGTGTGGCCATGTTGAGTCCCTACTCTAAATGGACCACAAACATCTGTATGGATCAAATCCAACAGATTTTGACTACGTTTAGGCTTCCCCTTAAAAGGAGATTTAGTCATTTTCCCTTTTAGGCAGGATTCACAAGTAGGTAGAGAGTTAATATCAGACATATCAAACATGCCCTCTCCCACTAGCTTGTTCATCCTCCTTGAGGAAATATGACCTAGTCTAGCGTGCCAAAGGTTTGCCGGGTTTTGACTATCGATTTTCCTTTTGTTTGTTGTCGCCGGTTTGTCAATACAATTTACTGGAACGTCTTTTAGTTTTAAATTGTATAGATCGTTTTCAAGTTGTCCATTTCCAATTAAACATTCATTCTTGTAAATATTGCAAATCCCATTCACAAAATTACAAGAATAACCATCTCTATCAAGCATAGAAATAGAAATAATGTTTTTAATTAAATCTGGCACAAATAAAACATCTCTCAACAATAATTTAAAACCATTCTGCAAAATCAAACAAACATCTCCAATGGCCGTAGCTTCAACTCTGGAACCATTCCCGAGCCTCAGCTGGGTCTCACCCATTTTAAGCCTGCGACTTCTTGTCATCACCTGCAAATCATTGCAAATGTGAGATCCACATCCGGTATCCAATACCCAAGAAGTTGTATTAAGTGACATGTTTATTTCGATATAGAACATACCCTTTGCAGTTCCCAACTGCTCAAGATACTCCTTGCAGTTGCGCTTCCAATGACCCGGCTTCTTGCAGTAATGGCAAACATCCTTGGATTTTCCATCGTTTGAAGCCTTTGTCTTTTGCTTCTTCTCGGGTTCCACTTTCTTGGGTGGGGCAGAACGTTTCTTGCCCTTCATACTTGGCCCCTTCTTAGCAGAAGATGAGGAGCCCACCAAGAAAGCTGGCTTATCCTTCTTAAGTGTGGATTCATATGTAACGAGCATATTGACCATCTCTTCAAGGGTGGCCTCTATCTTGTTCATATTAAAATTTATCACGAATCCATCAAATGAAGAAGGAAGAGATAGAAGCAGCAAGTCCACATTGAGTTCATGCTCCAACACCAAATCAAGGGTCGCTAACTTCTGTATGAGCCAAATCACTCGTACCCCATGATCACGGACCGAAGTCCCTTCACGCATGCGACACGTCATCAACTCCTTAACAGTAGAGAACCTTTCAGCCCTCGACTGAGCCCCAAAAAGTTCCTTGAGTTGCGTGTGAATGTCAGCAGCATTCACCGTGTCCTCAAATCGCCTCTGGAGTTCATCAGACATCGAGGCTTGCATATAGCATTTGGTCTTGATGTCATGGTCACACCATGCATCAAGTTTGGCCAATTCCTCCGGACTTATGTCAGCTGGTGCTTCCTTCGGAGGTGCTTTCTCTAACACGTAGAGCATTTTCTCCGAAGTTAAGACAATCTTCAACTTCCGGAACCATTCCGTATAGTTGGCGCCAGTCAGCTTGTTTTGTTCGAGGATCGAGAATAAAGGATTTCGCGAATTCATTGTATGAAATACTGAAAAGGAAAAACAGACATATATCAATGATTGTTTAACAATTTACTAAGACATAAAATAGGCGAATTTAATTTTATGAATCTCACTCCCACTATTTTAACGATTTCACCACCCTCTAGTGAAAACGGGAAACTTTTTCCTTAGTGAGAACATGGAGTCCAATTGACAAACTTATGGTCCCGAATAATATCAGCCAACCATAATTCTCAAAAGGTAGAGCCCAATTGCTTCCAAAGCAACCCCCATGTATTTACCTCATGTCCAATAAGGGCCCAATAATATGACGCCGTTTAAAGTGACATGTCAAGATGACCCATCAATATTAAGTTGTGATGGACGGTCGCCATGTGGATCCCCCAATAATATGAGCCGATCCCATGGGAGTTCCACCCAACTTACAACATTTGTCGATCCAATGTACAGCTTTCCGACGGACGGGCCCCCCCAATAATATGAGCCGGACCGTATCCGCGGGTAGCATCACATACATTGACCGTTGATGGAAGGTAGGAACATTTAAACAATATTTAAATTTCCTTTATTTATCTTGATATAAATTTTAAATCATATTTAAAATGAGGGATTTTATTTATAAAAATATTTGTCTCATCATATTTAATTTATTGCATGCATTGCCGGATTCACGCAATTTATGTCTAAACATGCATACAATCATAATATCACATATTATAGGATGATCGATTCCATTTCTAATTGACCCGTGGTTGCCAATCACGGGTCTTAGTCCAATCCTAGGTAATATGCAGTATGCAAATGCAATCCTATTACATATGCTTCCAATTTACATTTCTTCAGTCTTCATTGTCTGCTGGGCCCACCATCTTCAAATCTTGATCTCCCACTAAATCTAATGTATTTACAATAAATAACAATGACAAGTAGGGGATACATTTTTAGGGGGTGGGAACGGGCTATAAACCAAGCCCACTTTTATTACATATGACATTCATATCGGGCCATAAACCAGGCCCATTAATAAAACCAACAACAATAAAGACAAAATGTAAATTCCTAACATACACCTACAAAATTGGTCATGGCAATCGATCATCCTTATCCAATAACATTTAATTCAAAATTAATTTATTGGATAACATGCTGTGGCAATTCAAATTTAAACAAGATAAAATCATATTTTATATATAAAATCACATTTCACATATAAAATCATATTTTATCTCCATATCAAATAAAATCATATTTTATCTATAAAATCCAATTTTACAAATAAAATCATATTTTATCTAATATATCATAAGATCATATCTTATCATCAATTGTACCAAAATAATTGATTTCAAAATTCAATTTACGGATAAAATATTAAAATTTTCCAAAAATTCAAATTTATCCAAAATCAATTTTAAAATTTACGGACTCGAACAATTCGATCCGAAATCTCGTGAACCAATCAAAAACAATTTTTGACCGGACCAAAAATAAAATTTTAACATATTAAAATTAATTTTTAATAAAATATTAATTTTTCCCGCGGGCCACCCGGGACACTCCCGGGTTGGCCCGCACCCGGGGCGCGGGCCGGGGGCAGCCCGGCTGCCCCCTTAGGGCAGCAACGCTTGCGAGCGCTGCCCTGCGCAGCGCTGCGCTGGGCAGCGCACAGCGCTGCCCTGGGCAGCGCCGTGCGCCCCCTTTGGGCGGCGCCGTGCGCCGCCCCTGGGGGCAGCGACCATCGCTGCCCCTTCCGGGCAGCGATCCAATCGCTGCCCGGGTTTCGCCCCCGGAAAAAAAAAAAAAAAATTTTTTTTTTTTATTAAAAATATTTATTTTGTTTCAAAAACCGAGACTCAAAAATTTTGTACAATTGATTAATTCAATCGATTGATCTGAGCAACCTGGCTCTGATACCACTGTTGGAAAACTGGCGAGTTCCCAGACCAATTACGATTGATACCCGGTGCAGCGGAAGTTTAAAAATTTTCATGGAACGTTTCCATGGTATGGGTATCAACCGTTCATCGATTGAATTACGTGTGTGTAAAATTTAAATAACAATTAAATAAATTTTACCTCAAATCTCGCAACGAGATTAATGGACACCAACAGAACAATTCTGCTCTTGTTGTCTCTCCCTGGAACCGATGAACGCCTTCAATCAGGTCCACGAACAGAGGTTTAATCCCTCTGATAGATTGCACTAGAAAATCTATCAGAAGTTTTCTGCGAAGAGAATACACGAATTTGATTCGTTATTCCTTACTGCGATTCAAAATCACAGACCGGAATTTTCTCGGGCAGAGGGGGAGGGTTCGGCCGATTTGTTGAGAGAGAGGCTAGGGTTCGATTTTTGCTCTGTCTCAAAAATTATGACCTGTTGTGTAATTTCTGTACTGAAATAACTTATTTATAATGCAGGCCACTAACACCTTAGGGCCCATTAGTCATAAGCTGGGGCCCGACAAGCAAAGCCCGCTCGTTCAGAAATTAATATAAAATTCATCGTGACTCCGATTGATGAAACGATTTCACCAATGTGCACAGAAACCATTTCTGCACGTTTTAAAGTCAAAATAAATTTTCCTGAATCCGAATTCAGTGGTTTCCAAAAATGTCCATCCCTATGTCATTTTAGGAAATCCTACTCCCTTACTCTTATTTAAGAAGTCCAACTCCTTAGTTCATTAAATTTAACTCTTTAAATTTAACTATCTCAACGGGGATTAAAACTCCATTACACTGTGTGACCCTCAATGGTTCAGGGATACAGCTAGCCGTGGGCTCACAACTCCTTGTGACTCGGAACAACACTTTCCGACTTGCCCAACGAATCATGGTAAAGCGCCTAGCAACATCGCCCCATGATTCCCTAGGTATCACTGATAGTGCCTACAAGAACCAGTAGATTTTGGTTAGCGTACAGTACGGTCCCTTCATCCATATATCCCGATCGAATCAACAACCATTGGTATATCGAGAGTCGCTCAAGATTCGATAACTATGCAATACATCTTGAAGATTAAATTAGTGACATCGCATGTGCTACTAAGAAACCATTTCTTAAATCACATCAAGTACTCTGGCCAGAGATTTGTCACACTAATATCTCCTCAGATCGCATAGGATATCCACACTCGCAAGTATGTGGTGAATCCTTGACAACAATGCATTGACTCCTATATGTGTCGTAACTGTACCCAATCTCGACACCTGATGACCCCCTCAGAGTCGGTAAACGAGTCAAAGCACAGTACTAGCATATAGAGTCTCCATGATGTTTCAAGTCGTAAGGACTAATGGTGTACAACCAAAACCGCGGACTTTATCCACTCGATAAGTGATAACCACTTGGAAAGTCCGGATAGGGTAGTTCGACTATTCATCCTATGAATATCCATTTGCATGCTTCGAACATCTCCATGTTCCCTACCAATGAAACGTGGTACTCCGCATCGCAAATGCTAGTCTCAAACTCGAGCGATCCTTATCCTTATTATCGGACGGCTCAATCGACTAGGAACGGTTTTAGAATATACAGTGACTATAAGATGTATTTCATGATAGACATCTCCATGTTCTACCACATCTTACATACACTATAGTATATTCAAGGTCTTTATCAAAACAACAATAGTATATATAACAATATGAAGTAATATAAAGTCATTGCCATAAAAGTGTAAATAATATTAAACAAAAGATTGTTTATACAAAGAGTCAACAAAGCCCATAGCCACACAGTTGGCTCACTGGGCACCCACTCTTACAGGGATGATATCTACCAGTCCGAATGTAGCATTTGCTCTAAGTGTCACGAGCAGATATCAAGCTAATCCCGGTCAAATGTATTGGAAAGCCGTGAAGGACATTCTTAAGTACTTATGAAGGACTAAGAATATGTTCATGGTATATGGAGGAAGAAAACTGAAATTGGAAGGCTATACCAACTCTAACTTCCAAAGTGACGTGGATGATGTTGGAAAACCGTGTTCAGATCAATTGAATTGATACCCGGTGCAGCGAAAGTTTAAAAATTTTATTTTTCTTTGATATGAAACAATTTCATATCATGGGTATCAAAACGTTTAACGATTAAATCACACAAGTAAAATAAATAATAATTAATTAAATATTTTACCTCCAATCTCGAAGAGAGATTATGGACACCAACAGAATTTAATCTGCTCTTCTTGTATATCCCGGGAACCGATGGCGTCACGATCAATCACCGGAATAAGGTCCACGAACAGAAAACAGAAACCCTCTGATTGACTGCACTAGAAATCAATCAGAAGTTTTGCGTAGAGAATAAACAGATATGATCAGTTAATTCAGAATTGTAATTTTTCACAAAAATCACAAGTCTGAATTTTCTCCGAGAGGGACAAGGATTTCGAAAAACCCTTAGAATATTTAGAGTGTAATTTCAAAAATTATAAGACACAAAGTATTTGATTTTCGAACCCAACACCTCTATTTATAGATAATTTCTAGTTATAATTGTATCAGGACTCTAACTCCTTAAAGCCCACAATCCATAACTTAAGCCCAACAAGCCAAGCCCGTTGTTATAGAAATTAATATAAAATTCATCGTGACTCCGATTGATAAACTGATTTTACCAATGTGCACAGAAACCATTTCTGCATCTTTTAGAGTCAAGATAATTTTTCTGAATCCGAATTCAGTGATTTCCAAAAATGCCCATCACTATGTCATTTTAGGAAATTCCACTCCCTTTAGTTGAGAAATCCAATTTCTCTTTCATTAAATTTAACTCTTTAAATTTAACTATCTCTACGGGGTTTTAGTAATCCATTACTTGTGTAACCCTCAATGGTTCAGGAATACAGCTAGCCGTGGGCTCACAACTCCTTGTGACTCGAAACAACAATTTCCGACTTACCCAAAGAATCATGGTAAGACCATCTAGCAACATCGCCCCAGGATTCCCTAGGTATTACTGATAGTGCCTGCAAGAACCAGCATATTTTGGTTAGCGTATAGTACGGTCCCTTCAACCAAATATCCCGATCGAATCAACAACTATTGGTGCATCGAGAGTCGTTCGAGATTCGATAACTATGCACAACATCTTGGAGATCTATTAGTGACATCGCATGTGTTACTAGGATAACCATTAACCTAAAACACATCATGTACTCTGGCCAGAGATTCGTCACACTAATATCTCCTCAGATCGCATAGGATATCCACACTCGCAAGTATGTGGTAAATCCTTGACAACAAAGAATCGACTCCTATATGCATCGTAACTGTACCCAATCCCGACACCTGATGACCCCCATAGAGTTGGTAAATGAGTCAAAGCACAGTACTAGCATATAGAGTCTCAATGATGTTTCAAGTAATAAGGACTAATGGTGTACAACCAAAAATGCGGACTTTATCCACTCGATAAGTGATAACCACTTGGAAAGTCCGAATAGGGTAGTTCGATCATTCATCATATGAATATCCATTTGCATGCTTCGAACATCTCTATGTTCCCTACCAATGAAACGTGGTACTCTGCATCGCAAATGCTAGTCTCAAACTCGAGCGATCCTTATCCTTATTTTCGGACGGCTCAATCGACTAGGAACTGTTTAGAATATACAGTGACTATAAGATGTGTTTCATGATAGTCATCCCCATGTACTACCACATCTTACATACACTACAGTATATTCAAGGTCTTTATCAAAACAACAATAGTATATCACAATATAACAATATGAAGAAAGATAAAGTCATTGCCATTAATAAAATGTAAATTATATTAAACAAAGATTGTTTACACAAAGAGTCATAAAAGCCCTTAGCCACAAGTTGGCTATCCGGGCACCCACTCTTTCAATCTCCCACTTGCCCTAAAGCCAACTAGTCATATTACGTAATCCCATTGCTTCGCGATGTTTGTCAAAAAATGGTTCTGGCAAGGGCTTCGTAAGTGAATCAGCGATATTGTCTGCAGAGGCCACTCTCTCGACTGTAATGTCTCCTCTTTCCACGATCTCCCGGATGATGTGGTATTTCCTCAGTATGTGTTTGGATCTTTGATGAGACCTTGGTTCCTTTGCCTGAGAAACGACACCAGTGTTGTCGCAGTACAACGGGACTGGACCAACAGATTCTGGAATCACACCTAACTCTTGGATGAATTTCCTCATCCAAACCGCCTCTTTAGCAGCAACTGATGCTGCAATGTATTCTGCCTCAGTGGTGGAATCCGCTGTGGTGTCTTGCTTGGAACTCTTCCAAGAGACAGCACCGCCATTGAGCACGAATACAAATCCAGAGGTTGATTTCGAGTCATCCACGTCACTTTGGAAGCTAGAGTCGGTGTAGCCTTCCAACTTCAATTCTCTTCCACCATAAACCATAAATATATTCTTAGTTCTTCTCAAGTACTTAAGAATATCCTTCACGGCTTTCCAATGCATTTGACCTGGATTGGCTTGATATCTGCTCGTGACGCTCAGAGCATAGGCCACATCCGGTCTAGTAGATATCATCCCATACATGATACTACCTATGGCTGACGCATATGGTATATGTGTCATTTTCTCTATCTCTTCGTCAGTCTTGAGACACATAGACTTGGATAGAGAAACTCCATGACACATAGGTAGATGTCCTCTCTTGGACTCATCCATTGAAAACCTTTTCAATATAGTGTCGATGTAGGTTGCTTGAGTCAGTCCTATCATTCTCTTAGATCTATCTCTATAGATCTGTATCCCTAGAATATAAGATGCCTCACCCAAATTCTTCATTGAGAATCTACCTGATAACCATATCTTTGTTGACTGCAACATCCCTACGTCATTCTCAATGAGTAGAATGTCATCAACATAAAGTACTAAGAATGTTACCGCATCCTTAACTACTTTCTTGTACACGCATGGTTCCTCCGGATTCTTGATGAAACCAAAATCCTTTATTGTTTCATCAAATTTCTGGTTCCAACTTCTTGATGCTTGTTTTAGACCATAAATTGATCTCTGAAGCTTGCATACCTTATGCTCGCTTCCCATGGAGGTGAATACTTCAGGCTGCATCATATAGATTTCTTCCTTAATGTTTCCATTAAGAAATGCAGTCTTCACATCCATTTGCCATATCTCATAGTCATACCATGCTGCTATGGCAATTAGGATTCTTATGGACTTGAACATTGCGACTGGTGAAAAGGTTTCATCATAGTCAACTCCTTGTCTTTGAGTATAACCTTTTGCAACCAATCGTGCCTTATAGGTCAACACCTTGCCATCAGGCCCAAATTTTCTTTTGTAAATCCATTTACATCCTATTGGAACAATTCCATCAGGAGGATCTACTAAAGACCAAACTTGATTTGAATGCATCGAGTCTATTTCCGACTGCATTGCTTCAAGCCATAAATTAGAATCCGCATCAGAAATTGCTTCCTTGAAGTTTCTTGGATCACATCCAATATCGGGTTCCCTTTGATCCCCTTCAAGAAGAAGACCATATCTAACAGGAGGCCTAGAAGTCCTCTCGGATCTTCTAGCAATAGGCGTGTCTTGTGATGATTCTTGAGGTATAGGATCGTTAATTTGTATTTCGGGTTCTTTTTGAATTTCTTCGAGTTCCATCATCTTGCCTTTCTTATCCAATAAGAATTCCTTCTCCAAGAAGGTGGCATTCCTTGAAACAAACACATTTGTTTCAGCAGGATGATAAAAATAATATCCGATTGAATTCTTCGGATACCCCACAAAATAACATAAGATGGATCGACTATCCAACTTATCTCCCACTGTCTGCTTCACGTAAGCAGGACATCCCCAAATCCTCAAGTACGAATACTTAGGAGCTTTGCCATTCCATAACTCGTATGGTGTTTTATCTACTGCTTTAGTGTGAATGTTGTTCAACAACAAAACCGCCATTTCAAGTGCGTAGCCCCAAAACGATGGTGGGAGCTCAGTGAAGCTCATCATGGATCGAACCATGTCCAACAAGGTTCTATTACGACGCTCCGAAACACCATTCAGCTGTGGTGTCATAGGAGGAGTCCACTGAGAGAGAATCCCATTCTCTTTTAGATTGTCCAAAAACTCGGTACTTAAGTATTCTCCACCACGATCCGATCGAAGTGCCTTAATACTTTTGCCTAGTTTGTTTTCTACTTCAGCCTTGAATTCTTTGAACTTTTCAAATGCTTCAAACTTATATTTCATTAAATATAAATACCCATACCTTGAATAATCATCAGTAAAGGTAATGAAGTAGGTGTGGCCAAATTGAGTACCAATTCTAAATGGACCACAAACATCTGTATGGATCAAATCCAACAGATTTTGACTACGCTCAGGTTTCCCCTTGAATGGAGATTTAGTCATTTTTCCTTTCAGGCAGGATTTACAAGTAGGTAGAGAGTTAATATCAGACATATCAAACATGTCCTCTCCCACTAGCTTGTTCATACTCCTTGAGGAAATATGACCTAGCCTAGCATGCCAAAGATTTGCCGGGTTTTGACTATCGTTTTTCCTTTTATTTGTTGTTACCGGTTTATCGACATAATTCATTGAAATGTCTTTTAATTTTAAGTTATATAGATCGTTTTCAAGTTGTCCATTTCCAATCTACATTCTTGTAAATATTGCAAATCCCATTCACAAAATTGCAAGAATAACCATCTCTATCAAGCATAGAAATAGAAATAATGTTTTTGACCAAATCCAGAACATACAAAACATCTCTCAAAAATAACTTAAAATTGTTTTGCAAAATTAAATAAATGTCTCCTATCGCTTTGGCTTCGACTCTTGAACCATTCCCGAGTCTCAGTTGGGTCTCACTCATCCTTAGCTTACGACTTCTTGTCATCACCTGCAAATCATTGCAAATGTGAGATCCACATCCGGTATCCAATACCCAAGAAGAAGTATTAAGAGAAACATTTATTTCAATGTAAAACATACCCTTTTCAGTTCGCAACTGATCGAGGTATTCCTTGCAGTTATGTTTCCAATGACCGGGCTTCTTGCAGTAATGGCAAACGTTTTCATCCTTCTTCTCATATGAAACCTTGGCCTTCCCCTTCTTATTCGGTACACTCTTCTTGGGCGGGGCAGAACGCTTCTTACCCTTTCCACTTGGCCCCTTCTTCGAGTTAGAAGAGGACCCAACCAAGAGTACCGGTTTATCCTTCTTTAGTGTGGCTTCATATGTGACAAGCATATTGACCATCTCTTCAAGGGTGGCCTCTATCTTGTTCATGTTGAAGTTCACCACAAAACCGTCATACGATGAAGAAAGTGAAAGGAGTAACAAGTCCGAGCTGAGTTCATGCTCCAAAGTCAAGTCGAGTGTTACCAACTTTTCAATGAGCCCAGTCATGCGCACCCCATGCTCACGGACAGAAGTCCCCTCTCGCATGCAGCTTGTCATGAGCTCTCTAACAGTGGCATACCTCTCCGACCTTGACTGAGCTCCAAATAGCTCCTTGAGTGCTTTGTGAATTTCAGCAGCATTCACGGCATCCTCAAATCGCCTCTGGAGTTCATCAGACATCGAAGCCTGCATGTAGCATTTGGCCTTGATATCATGGTCCCACCATAAATCAAGTTTGGCCAACTCTTCCGGACTTGTATTAGCCGGGGCTTCCTTCGGGGGCAGCTTCTCTAACACGTAGAAAGCCTTTTCCGAATTGAGAATAATCTTTAACTTACGGAACCATTCCGTATAGTTTGCGCCGGTGAGTTTGTTTTGTTCGAGAATTGCAAATAGTGGATTACGCGAATTCATTGTAACAATATACTGAAAAGGAAACAGACAATAATCAGTGATTGTTTAATTAATTTACTAAGACATAAAATATGGCGAATTTTAATTTTATGAATTACACTCCCACTATTTTAACGATTTCATCACCCTCTAGTGAAAACGGGAAACTTTTTCCTTAGTGAGAACATGGAGTCCAATTGACAAATCATAGTCCCGAATAATATCAGCCAACCATAATTTTCAAAAGGTAGAGCTCAATTACTTCCAAAGTAACCCCCATGTATTTACCTCATGTCCAACAAGGGCCCAATAATATGACGCCGTTTATTGTGACATGTCAAGATGACCCATCAATATTAATTTGTGATGGACGGTCGCCATGTGGATCCCCCAATAATATGAGCCGATCCCATGGGAGTTCCACCAAACTTACAACATTTGTCGATTTACTTGTGTAACCCTCAATGGTTCAGGAATACAGCTAGCCGTGGGCTCACAACTCCTTGTGACTCGAAACAACAATTTCCAACTTACCCAACAAATCATGGTAAGACCGTCTAGCAACATCGCCCCATGATTCCCTAGGTATTACTGATAGTGCCTGCAAGAACCAGTAGATTTTGGTTAGCGTACAGTACGGTCCCTTCAAACAAATATCCCGATCGAATCAACAACCATTGGTGCATCGAGAGTCGTTCGAGATTCGATAACTATGCACAACATCTTGGAGATCTATTAGTGATATCGCATGTGTTACTAGGATAACCATTAACCTAAAACACATCATGTACTCTGGCCAGAGATTCGTCACACTAATATCTTCTCAGATCGCATAGGATATCCACACTCGCAAGTATGTGGTGAATCCTTGACAACAAATCATCGACTCCTATATGCGTCGTAACTGTACCCAATCCCGACACCTGATGACCCCCATAGAGTCGGTAAACGAGTCAAAGCACAATACTAGCATATAGAGTCTCAATGATGTTTCAAGTAATAAGGACTAATGGTGTACAACCAAAAATGCGGACTTTATCCACTCGATAAGTGATAACCATTTGGAAAGTCCGAATAGGGTAGTTCGATCATTCATCATATGAATATCCATTTTCATGCTTCGAACATCTCTATGTTAACTACCAATGAAACGTGGTACTCTGCATCGCAAATGCTAGTCTCAAACTCGAGCGATCCTTATCCTTATTTTCGGACGGCTCAATCGACTAGGAACTGTTTAGAATATACAGTGACTATAAGATGTGTTTCATGATAGTCATCCCCATGTACTACCACATCTTACATACACTACAGTATATTCAAGGTCTTTATCAAAACAACAATAGTATATCACAATATAACAATATGAAAAAAGATAAAGTCATTGCAATTAATAAAATGTAAATTATATTAAACAAAGATTGTTTACACAAAGAGTCATAAAAGCCCTTAGCTACAAGTTGGCTATCCGGGCACCCACTCTTTCAGATGACTCGAAGTCAACCTCTGGATTTGTGTTCATGCTCAATGGCGGTGCTGTCTCTTGGAAGAGTTCCAAGCAGGACACCTTAGCGGATTCATCCACTGAGGCAGAATACATTGCGGCATCAGCTGCTGCTAAAGAGGCCGTTTGGATGAGGAATTTCGTCCAAGAGTTGGGCGTTATTCCTGAAGTTGTTGGTCCAGTCCCGGTGTACTGTGACAACACGGGTGCCATTGCTCAGGCAAAGGAACCTAGGTCTCATCAAAGATCTAAACACGTACTGAGGAAATACCACATCATCCGGGAGATCGTGGAAAGAGGAGACATCACTGTCGAGAGAGTGGCCTCTGCAGACAATATCGCAGATCCACTTACTAAGCCCTTGCCAGGACCATTATTTGACAAACATCGCGAATCAATGGGACTGCGTAGTATGACTAGTTGGATTTAGGGCAAGTGGGAGATTGAAAGAGTGGGTGCCCGGTGAGCCAACTTGTGGCTAAGGGATTTGATGACTCTATGTATAAACAATCTTTTGTTTAATATAATTTACACTTTTATAAAGGCGTTTACTTTATCTTTTATCATATTATTATGTTGTGACATACTATAAGATGTTTAGATGAAGACCTTGAATATAATATAGTGTATGTAAGATGTGGTGGCACATGGGGATGGCTATCATGAAACACATCTTATAGTCACTGTATATTCTAAACAGTTCCTAGTCGATTGAGCCGTCCGTTAATAAGGATAAGGATCACTCGAGATTGAGACTAGCATTTGCGATGTCGAGTACCACGTTTCATTGGTATGGAACATAGAGATGTTCAAAGCATGCAAATGGATATTCATACAATGAATGATCGAACTACCCTATCCGGACTTTCCAAGTGGTTATCACTTATCGAGTGGATAAAGTCCGCATTTTTGGTTGTACACCATTAGTCCTTACTACTTGAAACATCATTGAGACTCTATATGCTAGTACTGTACTTTGACTCGTTTACTGACTCCATTGGGGTCATCAGGTGTCGGGATTGGGTACAGTTACGACACATATAGGAGTCGATGCTTTGTTGTCAAGGATTCACCACATACTTGCTAGTGTGGATATCCTATGCAATCTGAGGAGATATGTAGTGACCCTTACCCGGATCACCTACTAAACAGAACTTAGGCATGCAATTAACTTAATAAAATAGATATCAGAATAAAACTGCGGAAACCAATAACATTATACAATCCCAAGTAAAGGAATCTGTAATTATCCAATAATATACAACCAAATCGAATAGCTGTATAAAACCCAACCAACAGTAATAAAACCTAGACGAAGCTCCAGCTGGCCAACCACTGACTAGCCCCACCTGGATCCACCCTCCTCGTCCAATCGCAAACCTGCCCCATGAAATAGGGTGTCCAGAAAATACAGAGTACGAGACGTGAGCATAAAACGCTCAGTGCGAGAGTATGAGTATACATGCATGCAAAGTGAACTCCCTATAGACTCGAGGTCAAGGATCAGATAACAGAGACAGACCGGGCCCTGGTATGTAGCACGCTGTGCCGTCGCTTCAGGAGGTGGCTCCCATACCGAGATAACCGTGGATACGCCGGACCCAAATCGATGGAAGTCCATCCACTAACAGGATAGGGTACAACCCTACTAACAGACATCTCGAAGGAGATACAGCAAGATGCAAATGAATGCAGCATAATATCATGGCATATAAATCATGCAGTCACATAATACATGCATACTCAGTCAGGATATCTCGAACAGTACTTTCGTACCTCAAAACAGTGCAAGCTCTACCAACTCTAGGTCCACGCCTATAGTCTGCTCTTCGTCCGTCGTTAGCCCTTTGATGTCGATGCCTCCAGAACTTGGGCACAACTCCGCTACGACTACCGAACGCCCCGCCGACCTCCGGACCAAGCCTAAGAAGAATAGAACAGCTCCAAAAGGACTAGAAAGGAAAGGAGGACTCGGAATTGGCAAGGAGAAATGAAGTCTCGGCCTTCTATTTATAGACAACGATCGGAACTTCCGATCCTTGACAGGAACGTCCGAACCTCGATCGGAACGTCCGATCCTGCCATCGGAGCTTCCGAAGATCCTGATCTGCCACGTGTCAAAATATCACTTGATGACTCCGGATAGGGGTGATCAGAACGTCCAATCCTGATCGGAGCTTCCGATCCAGCCACACGTCATGGATGACGTAATATCATCGGTGCCTCCGATCCTCATCGGAGCTTCCGATCCCGATCGGAGCTTCCGATCGTCCCTTCGGAGCTTCCGATCCGTCCAATCCCCAATTTATTTAATTAGCATTAATCCTTAATTACTCAATTAGGGTTCGGGCTACTACATTCTCCCCCACTTAAGATATTTCGTCCTCGAAAACAGATCTTAAGTACCGAATGCAAATACAGAAATCAGAAACATTCTTTATTCAAATCAAACGTTTACAGAGTTTGCAACTGAATACAACTTAAAGAATGAAATCAAAACAACTCAGGATGGTCTTTACGCATCCTGTCCTCAAGCTCCCAAGTAGCTTCCTCAGTGCCTCGGCGCTGCCACTGAACTAAAACCAAAGGAATGACTTTGTTCCGTAAAACCTTATCCTTATAATCCAGGATACGAAGAGGTTTCTCAACATAAGTCAAATCCTTGTCTACCTGAACCTCAGATCGCTGCAGAATATGAGATTCATCCGCCACATACCGTCTCAACAGAGATACGTGGAACACGTCGTGAATACTAGATAGATGCGGTGGCAAAGCTAGTCGATAAGCCAAATCGCCAATGCTCTCTAAGATCTCAAACGGACCAATAAATCTGGGAGACAACTTGCCCTTAAGGCCAAATCTGAGAATCTTGCGGAAAGGTGACACTCTCAGAAACACTTTCTCCCCGACCTCGAACTGCAAAGGCCTACGCTTGATATTAGCATAGCTGGCCTGACGATCCTGTGCAGTCTTAATCCGTTTCTTGATCTGATCAACAATGTCTATCGCCTGCTGGATAAACTCCGGTCCTTCAGCCTGTCTCTCCCCCACTTCTTCCCAGAAGAGTGGAGTACGACAACGTCGCCCATACAACGCTTCAAAAGGTGCCATCCCAATACTAGTGTGATAGCTGTTGTTGTAAGCGAACTCGATCAACGGCAAATGATCCTGCCAGGCTGAACCAAAATCCATGACGCACGCTCTAAGCATATCCTCTAACGTACGGATGGTGCGCTCTGACTGACCATCAGTCTCTGGATGATAGGCTGTACTCAAACTGAGAGTAGTACCCATCGCACGCTGAACACTCCCCCAGAATCTAGAAGTAAACCTGGGGTCCCGATCGCTGACAATGCTCACAGGCACTCCATGAAGTCGAACGATCTCCTGAATGTACAACCGAGCCATACGATCCACATTGTACTCCCGGCTATAGGCAATGAAATGCGCTGACTTGGTGAGTCGGTCCACCACAACCCAGATAACATCACAGTTCCTCGGGGATACCGGCAAATGGGTCACAAAGTCCATAGTGATAAACTCCCATTTCCATTCAGGAATAGGCAGACTGTGAAGCAATCCTCCAGGTCGTCGGTGCTCTGCCTTGACCTATTGACACACCAAACATCTCGAAACAAACTGATAAACACTGCGTTTCATTCCCTTCCACCAGAAACGAGTACGTAGATCCTTGTACATCTTGTTGCTCCCAGGATGAATACTCAACTTAGTGTGATGTGCTTGAGACAAAATCTCCTCTCGCAACTCTTCATCCTGTGGAATCACAAGCCTACCAGACAAACACAGAAAGCCATCTGACTGATAATGAAATCCAGACGAGCTACCCTCGTTAGCTAGACGAGCTAAACGCTGGGTCTTTGAATCAGACATCTGAGCATCTCGGATCCGCGAATACAAAGCTGGCTCAGATAATATCGCAAACATCTGGATACTCTGCATACCTTTCTTATGCTTGAAGGTAAAACCTGAAGTACAACAGTCACTGATCGCATTAGACATCGAACAAGTCTGAAGTGCGGATAGTCGCACCTTGCGACTCAAAGCATCAGCGGTGAGATTAGCAGCTCCCGGATGGTACTTAATCTCGCAATCATAGTCCTTAAGCAAGTCCATCCAACGTCTCTGTCTCATGTTCAATTCTGCCTGAGTGAACAAATACTTGAGACTCTTATGGTCGGCGAAGATCTCAAATTTCTCGCCATAAAGATAATGACGCCAGATCTTCAAAGCGAACACAATGGCTGCCAATTCCAAATCATGGACTGGGTAGTTGTCCTCGTGAAGCTTCAGCTGTCTAGAAGCGTATGCGATCACATGCCCATTCTGAGTCAGGACACAACCTAACCCCTGAAGAGAAGCATCCGTGTAAACTACATACCCTCCAGATCCTGACGGTAATGCTAACACCGGCGCAGAAGTCAACCGCCGTCGAAGCTCACGGAAATTCTCCTCACACTCGGAGGACCACTCAAAATCCACACCCATACGGGTAAGCTGCGTCAACGGTCGAGCTAACTGAGAGAAGTTCAGAATGAAGCGACGATAATACCCTGCTAGACCCAGAAAACTACGGGTCTCAGCAACTGTCGTCGGACGCGACCAATTAAGTACCGCTTCAATCTTGCTTGGATCAACAGAAATCCCCTCCCTGGATATGATATGGCCAAGAAAAACCACTCTATCCATCCAGAACTCACACTTGATCAGCTTGGCGTACAATTGCTCATCTCGAAGAGTCTGCAGTACCAACCGCAAGTGAGAAACATGCTCTTCCGTATTACGCGAATAAACCAGGATGTCGTCAATGAAGACCACGACAAACTTGTCCAAATACTACCTGAAGAAACGGTTCATCAGATCCATGAATATAGCCGGCGCATTAGTCAAACCAAATGGCATCACTAGGAACTCGTAATGACCATAGCGAGTACGGAATGCAGTCTTGGCTACGTCCTGATCACGGACTCTCAACTGATGATACCCAGATCTCAAGTCAATCTTGGAGTAAATTGATGTGCCCTGCAGCTGGTCAAACAAGTCATCAACACGAGGCAACGGATACTTGTTCTTCACAGTCACTCGATTCAGCTGCTGATAGTCAATGCACAGCCGTATCGACCCATCCTTCTTCTTCACGAAGAGAACAGGAGCTCCCCAAGGAGATACACTAGGACGAATGTACCCCTTGTCCAAAAGATCCTGTAGCTGATTCTTTAACTCACGCATCTCTGACGGAGCCAGACGATACGGTGCTCTAGAAATAGGCGAAGTACCCGGCATCAACTCTATGCCAAACTCGACTTCCCTAGCAGGAGGAAAACCCGGAATCTCATCAGGAAACACATCTGGAAATTCATCCACAACAGGAATGCTCTCTATCCCAATACTCTCAGCGGACAAATCAACTGCATAGATAAGGTAGCCTTCCCCGCCAGACTCCAGAGCTCGACAGGCTCTCAAAGCTGATACCAAAGGCATCGGGGGTCGCGCTCCCTCACCATAGAAAAACCAACACTCACTCCCTTCCGGATGAAAGCGTACTAATCTCTGATAGCAGTCCACTGAAGCTCGATAGATAGTCAGCATATCTATTCCCAGAATGCAATCAAAGTCGTCCATCGCCAGGACCATGAGATTCGCCAACAGAATGTTCCCTTCGAACTCTAAAGGGCAACCCATCACTAGACGCTTAGCCAAAGCAGATTGGCCCGTCAGAGTAGAAACAGACATCACTACGTCTAGTGCAATGCATGGTAACTTATGCCTCTTAACAAAACGTGCAGAAATGAAGGAATGAGATGCACCAGTGTCAATAAGTACAAGAGCAGGTATACCATAAAGCATAAATGTACCTGCGATGACTTTCTCATTCTCCTCCACAGCCTGATCATGTCTCAGGGCAAACACCTGGCCAGAAGCTCGTGGCCTCAAATAAGAACTCCCAGCAGACTGTCCCTGCGACCTCTGCTGTACGGTGGCCTGAGAGCCCGATCCTGAACCAGATCCAGAACCGCCTCCCCCAGACTGTGGACAATCCCTCCGGATATGACCAGTCTCTCCACAACGGAAACAAGCTCCAGAAGCCCTGCGGCACTTGTTGGATGGATGGTTCTTCCCACAGTGATCACACTTGTCCTTCTTACCGTAACGGACAACACCTCCAGAACCAGAGGAAGAAGAAGATCCAGACTTCTTGAAAGTTTGGGCACGGGGACCCAAAGAACTAGCAGGTCTCGACTGAGAGAAAGACCTGTTCCGCCGAATGCTGTCCTCCGCCTGATGACAACGGCTCACCAAACCCTCGTAGGACATGTCGTCACCAACCGCCACACGGTCATGGATCTCAGGATTAAGGCCCTGAAGAAACAGATTATACTTCATCTCTGAGCTATCAGCAATCTCGGGGCAATAGGATAGCAGATCAAAGAACCTCTGCTGATACTCATCGATAGACATGGTTCCCTGTCGCAGACTCAATAGCTCGCCTGCCTTCGACTGTCGGAGTGCAGGAGGAAAATACCGCTTTTGGAAAGCTGTGCGAAACTCGGCCCAGGTGGCCACTCCTCTCGCCGCAACAAAAGGTGCAGAAGTAAACCTCCACCATCTACGCGCACGCCCATCCAGAAGATAGCCAAGGGTCTCCACCTTCTGCTCATCGGTGCATTGGAAAGTCTGAAAAGTCGTCTCCATGCGGTCTAACCAGTTCTCCGCATCCTCCGGAGACTCTCCTCCAACTAAGGGCTTAGGACCCATACCTAAGAATTGACGCACAGTGAAATGCTCGTCGTCATGATGACGATGACGCCGTTCTCGACGAGGCTCCCGGTCGGCATCACCCCAACGCCCACCAACACTGCCATGAGAACTCTGGTCGTCACGATTTGACATCTACAAAAATACCTCAAGATGAGACTAAATCCCAAGAAATCTTTTGCATGCTCTGATACCATAAATGTAGTGACCCTTACCCGGATCACCTACTAAACAGAACTTAGGCATGCAATTAACTTAATAAAATAGATATCAGAATAAAACTGCGGAAACCAATAACATTATACAATCCCAAGTAAAGGAATCTGTAATTATCCAATAATATACAACCAAATCGAATAGCTGTATAAAACCCAACCAACAGTAATAAAACCTAGACGAAGCTCCAGCTGACCAACCACTGACTAGCCCCTCCTGGATCCACCCTCCTCGTCCAATCGCAAACCTGCCCCATGAATTAGGGTGTCCAGAAAATACAGAGTACGAGACGTGAGCATAAAACGCTCAGTGCGAGAGTATGAGTATACATGCATGCAAAGTGAACTCCCTAAAGACTCGAGGTCAAGGATCAGATAACAGAGACAGACCGGGCCCTGGTATGTAGCACGCTGTGCCGTCGCTTCAGGAGGTGGCTCCCATACCGAGATAACCGTGGATACGTCGGACCCAAATCGATGGAAGTCCATCCACTAACAGGATAGGGTACAACCCTACTAACAGACATCTCGAAGGAGATACAGCAAGATGCAAATGAATGCAGCATAATATCATGGCATATAAATCATGCAGTCACATAATACATGCATACTCAGTCAGGATATCTCGAACAGTACTTTCGTACCTCAAAACAGTGCAAGCTCTACCAACTCTAGGTCCACGCCTATAGTCTGCTCTTCGTCCGTCGTTAGCCCTTTGATGTCGATGCCTCCAGAACTTGGGCACAACTCCGCTACGACTACCGAACGCCCCGCCGACCTCCGGACCAAGCCTAAGAAGACTAGAACAGCTCCAAAAGGACTAGAAAGGAAAGGAGGACTCGGAATTGGCAAGGAGAAATGAAGTCTCGGCCTTCTATTTATAGACAACGATCGGAACTTCCGATCCTTGATCGGAACGTCCGAACCTCGATGGAAACGTCCGATCCTGCCATCGGAGCTTCCGAAGATCCTGATCTGCCACGTGTCAAAATATCACTTGATGACTCCGGATAGGGGTGATCGGAACGTCCGATCCTGATCGGAGCATCCGATACAGCCACACGTCATGGATGACGTAATATCATCGGTGCCTCCGATCCTCATCGGAGCTTCCGATCCCGATCGGAGCTTCCGATCGTCCCTTCGGAGCTTCCGATCCGTCCAATCCCCAATTTATTTAATTAGCATTAATCCTTAATTACTCAATTAGGGTTCGGGCTACTACAAGATATTAGTGTGACGAATCTCTGGCCAGAGTACATGATGTGTTTTAAGAAATGGTTTCTTAGTAGCACATGCGATGTCACTATTTGATCTTCAAGATGCATTGCATAGTTATCGAATCTCGAACGACTCTAGATTTACCAATGGTTGTTGATTCGATCGGGATATATGGTTGAAGGGACCGTACTGTACGCTAACCAAAATCTATTGGTTCTTGCAGGCACTATGAGTGATACCTAGGGAATCATGGGGCGATGTTGCTAGGCGCTCTTACCATGATTCGATGGGCAAGTCGGAAATTGTTGTTCCGAGTCACAAGGAGTTGTGAGCCCACGACTAGCTGTATCCCTGAACCATTGAGGGTCACACAAGTAATGGATTTTTAATCCCCGTTGAGATAATTAAATTTAAAGAGTTAAATTTAGTGAATAAAGAAGTGGGACTTCTTATATCAGAGTAGAGGAGTAAGATTTCCTAAAATGACATAGGGATGGGCATTTTTGGAAATCACTGAATTCGGATTCAGAAAATTTATCTTGAATTTAAAAGATGCAGAAATGGTTTCTGTGCACATTGGTGAAATTGGTTTATCAATCTGAGTCACGATGAATTTTATATTAATTTCTGAACATGCGGGCTTTGCTTGTCAGGCTTGAACTTATGACTAATGGGCCCTAAGCTGTTAGCAGCCCACATTATAAATAAGTTATTGCAGTACAGAAATTATACAACAGAGGCATAATTTTTGAAATTCACTAGGGTTTTTGAGACCTAGTGGCCGCCGCCCCCTATCCCCTCTCTGCTCGAAAAATCCCAGCCTGTGAATTTTGAATTTGAAGTCTGGTTTAACGGATCAAATTCGTTAATTCTCTTCGTAGAAACTTCTGATAGATTTTCTAGTGCAATCTATCAGAGGGATTAAACTTCTGTTCGTGGACCTGATTGAAGAATTGTTCGTCCATCAGTTCCTGGGATATACAACAAGAGCAGAGTAATCTGTTGGTGTCCATAATCTCGTTTCGAGATTCAAGGTAAAAATTTATAATTGTTATTTAATTTTTACACGCACAATTTAATTGTAAAGTTTTGATACCCATGATATGGAATTGTTCCATATAAAAAATTTTAAAACTTTCGCTGCACCAGGTATCAATTCTGATTGATCTGATCACCGTTCTCCAACACGTGCGATGGGTACTACTCTCAGTTTGAGTACTGCATATCATCCGGAGACTGATGGTCAGTCGGAGCGCACTATCCGTACTTTGGAGGATATGCTTCGAGCGTGCGTTATGGATTTTGCTTCAGCCTGGCAGGATCATTTGCCATTGATCGAGTTCACGTACAACAATAGCTATAATATTAGCATTGGGATGGCACCTTTTGAGGCATTGTACGGGCGACGTTGTCATACTCCACTCTTCTGGGAAGAAGTGGGGGAGAGACAGGCTGAGGGACCGGAGTTTATCCAGCAGGCGATAGACATTATTGATCAGATCAAGAAACGGATTAAGACTGCACAGGATCGTCAGGCCAGCTATGCTAATGTAAAGCGTAGGCCTTTGCAGTTCGATGTCGGGGAGAAAATGTTTCTGAGAGTGTCACCTTTCCGCAAGATTCTCAGATTTGGCCTTAAGGGCAAGTTATCTCCCAGGTTTATCGGTCCGTTTGAGATCTTGGAAAGCATTGGCGATTTGGCTTATCGACTAGCTTTGCCACCGCATCTATCCAGTATTCACGACGTGTTCCACGTATCTCTGTTGCGATGGTATGTGGCGGATGAATCTCATATTCTGCAGCGGTCTGAGGTTCAGGTGAACAAGGATTTGACCTATGTTGAGAAACCTATTCGTATCCTGGATTATAAGGATAATGTTTTACGGAACAAAGTCATTCCTTTGGTTTTAGTTCAGTGGCAGCGCCGAGGCACTGAGGAAGCTACTTGGGAGCTTGAGGACAAGATGCGTGAAGACCATCCTGAGTTGTTTTGATTTCATTCTTAGTTGTATTCAGTTGCAAACTCTGTAAACGTTTGATCTGAATAAAGAATGTTTCTGATTTATGTATTACATTCAGTACTTAAGATCTGATTTTGAGGACGAAATATCTTAAGTGGGGGAGAATGTAGTAGCCCGTACCCTAATTGAGTAATTAAAGGATTAATGCTAATTAAATAAATTAGGTATCGGACGGATCGGAAGCTCCGAAGGCACGATCGGAAGCTCCGATGAGCGATCGGAGGCACCGATGATATTACATCATCCATGACGTGTGGTTGGATCGGAAGCTCCGATCACCCCTATCCGGAGACAACAAGTGATATTTTGACACGTGGCAGATCAGGATCTTCGGAAGCTCCGATGGCAGGATCGGACGTTCCGATCGAGGATCGGAAGTTCCCATCGTTGTCTATAAATAGAGGGCCGAGCCTTCATTTCCAATTGTCAATTCCGAGTGTTTCCCTCTCCTTTCTAGTCTTTTTGAGTTGTTCTAGCCTTCCTAGGCTTGACCCGGGAGTCGTCGAGGCGTTCGATAGTCATAGCAGAGTTGTGCCCAAGTTCTGGAGGCATCGACATCAAAGGGCTAACGACGGACGAAGGTATAGCTTTTGCTTCCTATAAATATTTAGGAGTATGCAATAGCTTAGTTAAGGCTTTTAGAGCACTTTAATGATAGTAGTATCATTTGGCAGTGTAAAGCAGACTATAGGCGTGGACCTAGAGTTGGTAGAGCTTGCACTGATTTGAGGTACGGAAGTACTGTTCGAGATATCCTGACTGAGTATGCATGTATTATGTGACTGCATGATTTATATGTCATTGATTTATGTTGCATTCATTTGCATACTGAGCTATCTCCTTCGAGATTTCTGTTAGTAGGGTTTTTCCCTATCCTGTTAGTGGTTGGACTCCCATCGATTTGGGTCCGGCATATCCACTGGTATTATGGTATGGGAGCCACCTCCTGAAGCGATGGCACAGCGTGCTACATACCAGGGCCCGGTCTGTCTCTGTTATCTGATCCTTGACCTTGAGTTTATAGGGAGTTCACTTTGCATGCATGTATACTCATACTCTCGTACTGAGCATTTTATGCTCACGTCTCGTACTCTGTGTTTCTGGACACCCTATTCCATGGGGCAGGTTTGTGATTGGACGAGGCGGGTGGATCCAAGAGGGGCTAGTCAGTGGTTGACCAGCTGGAGCTTCGTCTAGGTTTTATTTCTGTTGTTTTGAGGTTGATACAGCTATTCGATTTGGTTGTATATTATTTGGATAAATTACAGATTCCTTTACTTGGGATTGTATAATGTTTATGGTTTCCGCAGTTTTATTCTGATATCTGATTAATTAAGTTAATTGCATGCCTAAGTTCTGTTAGTAGGTGATCCGGGTAAGGGTCACTACAGATATGATGCTATATTGAATCGATTCTATGCCAAGGTTGCGGTTAACCTTATTTGCGAGTTGTTTACGAACTCGTTAGATGGATATCCATGTCAAGATCGTTTACAAATCTTGATGGCACGAAGTTATATGAATCAATTCTTATTCGAAGCGTTAATTTACTCTATTTGTTGAGTCGAGTTTTAAATAGAGTCGATATGATTTATTTAACGCCTTTTATATGTTAGTTATACTGAGAATGTTTTCTCACCGGAGTTTAACCGGTTGTTGTCTTGTTTTGTATGTGTGCATGACAACAGATGGGGCAGGAGCTAGTCATCGACGTCATTGATAGCTGGGAGAGAGTCTAGCACGTGAGAACTCGGGTTGTAGACGATGGCTTGAACTTTAGAAGCACTAAACCTTAGTTATGTTGGTTTTGGATTACATGTATAAAGTTTGAGATAATTGATGTCGTTTATGATCTTTAGCGACTTGTTTGATGTAAATAAATGCATGTATAAATGCTTATGACCTTGTTTATAAGTATATGCATGTTTTGGAATTGATATATCATGTATTGGATCGTGTTTGTTGATTTAGAATTGAAGGAATCAAGTTTGACAGCAAAAACTCTTCTGCAGATTTTCTGGAATTTGGAGCCCGCTCGATCCGCAGAAGTTGACGGATCGAGCGAGGCCAAATTGTGTTTCATCCGAGAGCTGAGCAATTGTGCTCGCTCGATCGGGTGTTTTTCCCCGATCGAGCGAGACACTGATGTTTAAAAAAAAAAAAATTTTTTGCTTGGCTCTTGGTTTCTTAATTGATGTTTAATGAATATTAATTGTTCATTAATTGCCCTAATATGAGATTAGCAACCCGAGGTCCCCACATGATGTCAGAAATTTAGAGCGTAAGGATTTAGGGGTTAGGGATTTAGATATAAAAGAGAGGAGAGAATGAGAGAGGGGAGAAGAAAATAGCAATATTAATCGCGATATAAGCATCTCGCTCGATCGGTAAAGATTGACCGATCGAGCGAGACAAAAAATGTAAACCTTCTGCCTTACCAAAATATAATCTCGCTCGATCGGTAGAACTCAACAGATCGAGCGAGACAAAGATGCAAAACATTCGGCCTGCTTAGATAGATGCTCGCTCGATCGGTAGAACTTGACCAATCGAGCGAGCCAAAAAAATTCAAAATATTTTTGTATTTTTGTATTTTCCGAAAAACAAAAAAAAAACAAGAAAGGAACAAAAATTAGAAAATAAAAAAGGTAAAGGAAACGAAAAACACTGTGTTGCCTCCCAGTCAGCGCTAAATTGAAAGTCAGTCTATAGCTCGACTGCATGCTGCAATTTATTCGACATCTGGCGGAGCATCTAGTGTGAGATCATGCTCGCCCTCTCCTACATTCGCTTGGACCCCTTCATGATAATGTTTCAATCGCTGTCCATTCACCTTAAATATTTTCGAGGTCTCCAAGCTCTGTATCTCCACTGCACCATGAGTAAAGACATTATTAATAACAAACCATCTAGAACGCAACTTGCCTGGGAATAATCAAAGTCGTGAGTGATAGAGCAGGACTTTCTGATCGACTTCGAACTCCCGTCTAGAAATCATTTTGTCATGGAAAGCCATGGTCTTTTCCTTGTAGATCTTGGAGCTAACGTATGCATCATTGCGTATCTCTTCTAATTCTTGCAATTGCAACTTTCGATGCTCTCTACTCTCATCCTTCTGCATATTAAAGTTCTTGATAGCCCAATAGGCTCTATCTCCAATTCCACGGGCAGTTGGCATGGTTTCCCAAATATCAGCCGATATGGGGACATTTCAATTGGCGTCTTGAACGCGGTTTTGTAAGCCCAGAGAGCATCATCCAATTGCAAGCTCCAGTCCTTCCTTGTCGGATTCACTGTTTTCTCTAAGATAGACTTGATCTCTCTGTTCGAAACCCCAGCTTGACCATTGGATTGTGGATGGTATGCAGTGGAGATCTTGTGCGTCACATGGTACTTTTGCAGCAAACTGGCCACAGTTTGGTTGCAGAAGTGCGTTCCTCTATCACTGATGATGGCTCATGGAATCCCAAACCTAGAGAAAATATTGTGCTTGATAAACTCTGCAACCACTTTAGAATCATCAGTACGGGTGGCCTTTTCTTCCACCCATTTCGAGACATAATCCACAAAAAGCAATATATATATAAATCCATACAAACTAGGAAAAGGTCCCATGAAGTTGATGCCCCAAACATCAAAGATTTCGTAAACTAAAATAGGTTGCTGAGGCATCTCCATTCGCTGGGATATATTACTTGTCTTCTGGCATTGAACGCACGACTTACAGAAAACGTAAGCGTCTCGAAATAAGGATGGCCAGAAAAATCCGCAGTCTAACACCTTCCTCGCTGTTCTCTTTTCTCCAAAATTTTTACCACAAGCATATGAGTGACAAAATGTGAGAATAGGGATTACCTCACTTGCAGGTACACATCGTCGTATGACTTGATCAGCGCAGTGTTTCAACAAGTATGGATCATCCCACACAAAATACTTAGCATCGCTTCTTACATTGTCCTTTTGCGCCTTGGAAAATTCAGAGGGGAACCCTTTAGTAACTAAATAATTCACAATATGTGCGTACCAGGGTAATTCTGTGCTTGCTGAAAACATTTTCTCATCAGGAAATTCTTCTCGCAAGCTCAGCTCCTCATCAATATGAACTGTACGGCTCAAGTGGTCAGCGACTTGATTCTCTGTTCCTCTTTCTCCCTTGATTTCCACATCAAATTCGCTCAAGAGTAGTATCCATCTTATTAGCCTTGGTTTTGACTCCTTCTTCGCCATAAGAAAACGAAGAGCTTCATGATCAGAATAAACAATAACTTTAGCACCAAGTAAATAAGAACAAAATTTTTATAAAGCAAAAACTACAACCAAGAGCTCTTTCTCAGTAGTGGAATAATTCCGTTGGGCATCGTTCAGAATACGCGAAGCATAGTAGATAACATGCGATGCTTTCCAAACATTATGTCCCAAAACTGCTCCTACATCATAGTCGCTGGCATCACACATGATTTCAAACGGTTTGCTCCAGTCTGGTGGTTGGATAATTGGTGCCGAAGTCAATGAGTCATTATGTTTGTCGAAAGACGTTCTGCATGGCTCATCAAATTCAAACGGCATATCTTTCTGCAACAGTTTGCACATAGGGGATGCGATCTTGGCGAAGTCCAGAATGTATCTCCTGTAAAAACCTGCATGGCCAAGAAAAGAACGCACTTTCCGCACATTTGCGGGGTAAGCTAGAGACTGAATAATATCAATTTTTTGATTTGTCTACTTCAATCCCCTTAGATGAGACGACATGACCCAAAACAATACCTTGTCCAACCATAAAATGACACTTTTCAGAGTTTAAAACTAGACTGGTTTCGACACACCTCTTAAGGAGAAGAGCAAAGTTAGACAGAGATTTTTCGAATGAATCACCATATACAGTAAAATCATCCATAAAGACCTCTAAGATATGCTCAATAAAGTCAGAAAAAAATACTAACCATACACCGTTGAAATGTGGCCGGTTCATTGCAGAGTCCGAAGGGCATACGTCGATATGCAAAGGTGTCGAACGGGAAAGTTAATGTCATATTCTCCTGATCTTCTGGCGCAATCGCGATATGAAAATAAACAGAATACCCATCAATAAAACAATAGTAAGAATGACATGCTAACTTTTCAATCATTTGATCAATAGAGAGTAATGGGAAGTGATCCTTTTGGGTTCCAACATTTAGCTTCCTATAGTCTATACAAACCCTCCACCCATTTTGAATGTGGGTGGGAACCAATTCGTCATCCTTGTTTTTTACCATAGTAATCCCAGTTTTCTTGGGAACCACTTGAACCAAACTGACCCACTAACTGTCAGAAATTGGGTAGATAATGCCAAATTCAAGGAGTTTCAGAATTTCAGCCTTCACCACCTCCATCATAGGTGGGTTCAACTTTCTTTGCGGCTGACGCGAGGGGTTCGCTCCTTCCTCCATCAGAATCCTATGCATACATGTAGAAGGGCTGATTCCCTTGATATATGCTATGGTCCACCCAATAGCAGTCTTGTGCTCCTTTATAACTTTGACCAGTTGCTCCTCTTATTCGGCTTCCAAACTGTTGGATATGATAACTGGTAATGTTTCTCCTTCTTCAAAAAACACATACTTAAGATGTTGGGGAAGCATCTTCAGTTCAAAAACTGGTGCCAGCAAAACAGATGGAAGGCGCCGAGTATTAGAAATTGGTAAAGATAAATAAGAAACATTACCTAACAGAGGTAGCTCAGTAGCAGTGTTCAGAATGTTCTCGATTTTTTGTGCTTCTTCACTTCGTCCAATTCCATCCTCATCCTGATGAATGGGTGCGATAATAGCCACATGTAGCTCATTTTTCCTGCTTGCTCACTATATTTTTGTGCCAAGTTGTTAGACCCCGATTTTAATCATCTAATTAAGAGTTAGTCCTATCGATAATCAATCAATGGCCAAAATATAAGACATTAAATAAATAACAAAAAAAAAATAATTTATTTTTCTGATGAACAGTGCTGCGCTTGATCCTATTAAAGTCCAGGATCGAGCGCACCATATTCTGAAACTCTCTGACGAGAAAATAATATGAGCCGCGCTCGATCTGGCAAAAAGCCAGGTTCGAGCGCACCATTTTGTGCAAGTCTCTGCCTTAAATAAAAAGGGGCCGTGCTCGATCCCACGAACTCGTGCGATCGAGCGAATGGTCTGCCCAGAAAATCTAAAAATTCAGAACATGCACTTCTATTCCAATCATCAATTCAACTCAATCTATATGCTCATAATTCATAAACAACAACATGCAACCATGCTTAAACATCATTCAACATACATGGTAGTTCTAGAGTTATACATTTCTTCGTCGAAGAGAACATGCATCGGTTCTAGGTTCGACACAAATACAACCTAAAACAAAAGACTAGATTGACATGCTCTTCCGTTCTAAACCGAAGTCTCACTTCTAATCTTCGATCTCAATCTATCCTTGTCGTCTCTGACTCGGTCCTGCCCCACCTGTTGCCATGCACACATAAAAAAACAAGACAACAGCCGGATAATCCGGTGAGAATACAATTCCCAGTAAAAGAGACAATATGCTATATCAAATAAACATATCAAACATGATATGCATCAATTCACCTCGTATATAAACTTCAGATATAATTCAAGTAATTCATTCAAGTACTGAATTAAAATGATATGCATGTCTGTAAAACTTCTGGATTATCAGACTCAGATAATCAAATGGAAAAGGTGGACGAGGCATATTTTAATCCTCTAGACTTCGGAGCATTATAGAGAGTTATTTCCGCACATGTAGTAATTCGCCTACAAGGCCACTCAAATATAATCACCAGATCGTCTAATTCAAAACAAATAATCATTCGGCTCAATATGAAGGCATATGTCATCTCATGCATTCAATCATAAATTCAATAACAGATTCAAATAAGCATTCAATCATGATTTCAACTAAGCATTCAATCATGATTTCAAATAAGCATTCAATCATGCAAGTATGTGATTTCTTTGGAACACTCGAATCCAGTCTAATTCGAGTTAATCATTCCATTCAAGTCTAAGTCTTCTTTTACCTTATTCGCTTCGAAGGTACTTCAATCTGAAATCAAATAGCAAGGATAATAGTCAATATCCAATCAAACTCATTCAAAAAACAATCAAACTTCTTCAATCGATAAAAAGAAAATCGATACTGTACCGACTTCAATCTTCCAGACTGACCAAAGCTATTATCTCACAACTCTGCTGACTTCAATTCAAGCTATCAGAAGAAGTCATAAGGATCAATATCGACATCAAAAGCTCAATCAAACTTGATACGATCAAAACATCGAAACGATATCCAAAACTCAAACTGACGGCATAACGGCTATAAACTGATCAAAATGGAAATGCAGACAACAATTTATCATTTCAATAAACTCAATTCAATTAATTCATATCATTTCCAATCCAATCCCAACACATCTTAAAACTCAAATTTTCAAAAATAACTAGAAAATTCATATCAATTCCGATCGTCGTTAGATCTTCGAACCATCTTAGATATACTATCACAGCTATATCATAATCATCCTCTCCGAATATAAATCAATTCTAACAACATCCAAAAATTCAAAAATTTTAGAATTAAGATATACTTACTTCCAAACGGAGCACTCGTCGCTGAGATCGTAGATATCCAGTCAGAAATCAACTCTATCGGACGGATCGATCAAAAATGGAAATCCCAAAGCTTGGAAAAAGAAAGGGGCGATTTCCATGGTGGGAGGCGAGATGGAGGAAGGGGATGAAGTGAAGAATGAGTCAAAAACATGCTTAAATATCTAATAAATCCAATTATTGCGTTTTAGTTCCTGAAAATTCCAAAAATTACATTCTAGTCCCTGATCATAATCGAATCGGCCCTCGACTTCTAAAATCTCTGATTATCTCAAATAAAGTCCATTAAGATAATTTTGGGGCATTAAAATTCTCCCCCCTAAGAATCGATTTTGCCCTCGAAATCAAACATGATTCTATCACAAGGTCGAGGCTTGAATCAAGGACTGCAATAAAAATTTACATCTCGGAACTAATTCCAGAATCTGCTTCCAATATAACTCTGAATCGTTCGTATCAATCAGTTCGGCATCTCAACAAAAAGAGAATGTCAGAAGCTCTAGTCGATTAATTCATCAACACTCCGTTCGTTTATCAAAAGTCAACTCATCCTCGTCAGAAATCCTTCTAATTTCAGTCACAATTCGAATCTTCTTTCGTTCTAACTCCTGTGACACAGAAATTTTATATCAAAAGGAAGGAGATCTTCATCTCTCCTCGTACAACTTCTAGAGAGGTGCTTTCAATAAATCATCTGATCACTGTCGTTGTACGAAGTCCCCACAAGAATCAAGAATTCTGCCAACTAGTGCTAAGTCGAGCACTACCACTCATGGCAATTCCTCTAAAGTTCGACTCATCTGATCTGGCTGTACGTCGTTCTGAGGGTATCGAATCAAAAATAGTTGAAGTCAACAACAAAATTCTCTTCGAAGTCTATGCCGAAAGAACAATTACATCAAGGATCTCTGCCTAGACTAACAGACTTAGGCAATTCATGACATCTGAAAACCTATGACCAGATATCAATCCTCTGTTCTTCATCAAAAATCATTCTATACTGAAAACTGTAATGGATTCTATCAATCAATCAATCAACATCAGACTGCCGATAAAATAAGGATAAATTCTTCGGTTCGAAACATCAGTTGCTGCATTCACTCCTTCAGTCAAAAAGATTCAAATCAGAAATCTCAATAAGAAGAAAACCAAGTACTGCAAGATCGTCTGTACTGAAACTCAGAATACAAAAGAGCGGATAATCAGAAATTCCATCATCAGATAATACGATCAAAGAAATTCATTCGGTCCAATCAGAATTCAAACATCGAGATTAGTATACAACTGATCGGCGTACAATTCTGAAAAGATTGTCGAAAGCTCTGTACGATCAATTCAATTCTCATAACCAGAAAACAAGAAATTCATCAATAAGAATTCCTAATTTCAACTAATACTTCTGAGAGATTCGGTCAACAAAAAAAATTCTTCAACAATACAGGAGTATTCGTCAAATCAAACGGCCTGTCAAAAGTTCAAAACGGCCATACCTCAATTCGGAAACGATTCTGAGAAAGTTCTCTTCACGAACTTCCTGAAGATAAAATTCGGATCCACATTCAGTGTTGAACTCGTTCTGACAATCAGGACCAATCTAGAAGTTCATTCCGAACAACTTCAGTCGTTCAATAACCACTGGCACATCAACCAATTCAGGTTACAATCCAATACATCAACTGTAAAGTTTCGAGAGTTCGTTCATACTATTCTGTAACAACAGTCATTCAATAGAATAAATCAAGAATTATTATAATCGAGAATTCTTAACGGAGGATTCCGTCCCTCGTTCACCGAGACTCAATTAACATCTCATCTCGAACTCAACAAGGAAGCCTTGCTACGAAAATCATCGAATTATGATCCCAATTCCACTCTGAATCAGAATAGACTGTACAACAGAAAATCGGATCGTTCTCTCTCTGACTGCTGATAGTTCAAAATATCAGAAGCCATACTTTGAACTTCATACTTCATCATCCTCTATTAGATCTGATTCCTCAATTCATCAAACATCTTCCGATCATCTGGAAGAACTCTGAATAAACTTCAAAGTGCCAATCTCCTGATACTCTGTCTCAAACCGAAACATCTGGCACAACAAAAGTTATTCACTAATAAGGCATCAATATAAACCTAAAACTCATATTATACTCTGATCTGATCTATCTTCACCGGATTTTGAAAGGTCGAATCAGATTCCAAAGCGTTCTCAATCTTCTCAATCAACTCTGGTTCGAAGTCGAATGAAGGAGTCAAGATAAACGTTCCATCTATTCCAGACTCTATCAGAAGTGCAGCACTCATCTGTCAAAGAGAACAACTGAAGTAGATAAAATAAGATCAGAGAATTCAAATTAAAATCTTAGTTGTTACAATCAGTTCTCTGGATAACAATAGAATTCGCAGTCAGATTAATCGTCTTCTATAACTCTCTTTCCCAACTCATAATCAGTTCGAACTGCGACAATCAAAACTTCTATCTTCCAAGATCAGAACAGATTACTGAAATCTTCCAAGCAAATAAAAAGATGCTAGATCTTCCAAGCAAGAAGATCTCTGTGAGAATCAAATCGGAAACTAATATTGCATCTCGAGCGTCTTCAACTTCTTCGATGCTCAAGATAACAAGGATTTCTTCTGAACAAGAATAAGTCTCAACTCTCAATAAGAAGGAGTGCAAAGCACCGAAAGATCATCAATACCGAAGAAGTCAATAATACTGAGGTGCTGATCAATCTCTCCTTCAATTCAATAAAAACTGGTGTCAAAGATACAAACTAAACAGAAGAACATAATCTGCTGAATAATCGTCTTCTCAACAATAAGAATTATTCAAAGGATTCGTGATAGAATTCGCTAAATCCAAAAATCTTCAAATTCAGATAAGTAAGTCGATCCAGATCAATTCATAACAGCTCTAGTCTTGAGGTATTCAATAAAATTCCATCTTCCTAGATAAAAGATCGAGGAATATACAAATCGGTCTTACAAGATTCAGAAGTCAAAAGAATAGCATAATTGATCGACATGAAAATCTGCGAACAATTCTTAAAGAATCTGAAAGATCAATACGGCTTTTCGAAGGATAAGAGATTCATCGATAAGAATACTCAAGAACTCATCTATAAATCTCTGAAAGATTCGGTTCAAAGGACTCATAAACATTGCAGATGCAATTCCCATTTCAATATGTACGATTAAAATTCAAATCGGTCGTACCTCATTCCGAATTCGATCTCTGAAACCTCTTCCCTTCAGATTATCAGTCGATGATGTCTGATCTAAAATTAATACTGAACTCATCCTCTCACTCGGAGGCAAATCTAGAATTTCAACTAGAACAACATCAGCAAACTCAAAAACTCTGTTGAATCAATCAACACGGCTGATTGAAGACATCATCTGCATACCTCAAACATTCCTCCGCACCTTTCTGTAACAAACGGTAATCGACAAACTACAAGAAGGAATTCTTAATTCAGGAATTCTTACCGGAGGAAAAATCCATTCGTCTATCATCTTGGATCCGAATCTGGCAACAATCTGAAATCAACCTCGGTTTCCCTGTACTCGGTTAATATACTACATTGATAATATAATCAAAAACTGATAACCGAATATAGTACTGTTCAGTACAATCAACTCCCATTGAAACAAAATTCACAATTTCGAACTAAACTCATCGCAACTAATTCAGATACTCAAAAGTAGAGGAAACATCAATCTCACTTCTCCACAAGAAGAAAAGTTGCATCAATATCTAACCGCAAAAGATTCAAAAGACTAAAATCAAACAGTTACCTGCTTCGTCTTCGTCAGTAGCAGTTAGAGTCTGTGAATCCTTGGTAAGAGCAAGTACTAAAGTCTGTTGCATAAACTCAGATTAAACAACTCCACAATACGACCAAACCTTGTTTCTCTAAGGCTTTCTTCTTCGATAACCTCCAACTTTTTGCAATGCCTTGCAGTTGGTACCAATTAACCGAATCCGTCGTTCGTCGGTGAAGTCTAGAGAATCAAACAACTGATCAATCTCTTCTAATCAGCTTTCACACCCAAACTCATTCTCAGAACTCCTCAGAGTTGAAGGGTTAAAAGACTGAAATCTCATCAGTAATGCTTCCATCAGTGTCGGAGTGAAATCCATTAGTCCAGTCACAGAACAATTCTGTACAATCGGGTTTGCTACTAGTTGAATCCTGTTCAAAACTTGCCGAGTAGAAAATCTGATTCAAGAGGATTAGGACACAAAATCTCAAATACATCTATCCGGTGTCCAACAACCTCAGCTCGACATACTCATTCGATCTCAAGAGTAACCAATGTAACCAGTAACCCGAAACAGTTCGTATCTCAATTAATTCATGCTTTAAAATTTAAATCACATATCCAAGTAATTCAAATAATTCTCAATCATAAAGCATGCTCGCATATTATTCAATCATAGAATTAATCAAGCACATGCGAGAAATTAAATTCAAGCGGACTCGATCTACCCCGCTCACTTCTAGAAATAAAATACAGAAACTTATTTCTCTGATACCACTTAATGTGAGACCCCGATTCTAACCATCTAATCAAGAGTTAGTCCTATCGATAATCAATCAAAGGCCAAAAGATAAGACATTAAATAAATAACAAAAAAAATTTTTATTTTTCTGATGAACAGTGCTGCGCTCGATCCTATAAAAGTCCAGGATCGAGCGCACCATATTCTGAAACTCTCTGCCGAGAAAATAATATGAGCCGCGCTCGATCCGACAAAAATCCAGGATCGAGCGCACCATTTTGTGCAAGTCTCTGCCTCAAATAAAAAGGGGCCGCGCTCGATCCCACGAACTCGTGCGATCGAGCGCATGGTCTGCCCAGAAAATCTGAAAATTCAGAACATGCACTTCAATTCCAATCATCAATTCAACTCAATCTAGATGCTCATAATTCATAAACAACAACATGCAACCATGCTTAAACATCATTCAAAATACATGGTAGTTCTAGAGTTATACATTTCTTCGTCAAAGAGAACATGCATCGGTTCTAGGTTCGACACAAATACAACCTAAAACAAAAGACTAGATTGACATGCTCTTCCGTTCTAAACCGAAGTCTCACTTCTAATCTTCGATCTCAATCTATCCTTTTCGTCTCTGACTCGGTCCTGCCTCACCTGTTGCCATGCACACATACAAAAACAAGACAACAGCCGGATAATCCGGTGAGAATACAATTCCCAGTAAAAGAGACAACATGCTATATCAAATAAACATATCAAACATGATATGCATCAATTCACCTCGTATATCAACTTCAGATATAATTCAAGTAATTCATTCAAGTACTGAATTAAAATGATATGCATGTCTGTAAAACTTCTGGATTATCAGACTCAGATAATCAAATGGAATTCTTCTTTCTTTCTTTCTTCGATTTGGGATCCCGAGGTTAAAATATCCAACAATCACACCGACTACCCTCTCGAGGTGGACGAGGCATATTTTAATCCTCTAGACTCCGGAGCATTATAGAGAGTTATTTCCGCACATCTAGTAATTCGCCTACAAGGCCACTCAACTATAATCACCAGATCATCTAATTCAAAACGAATAATCATTCGGCTCAATATGAATGCATATGTCATCTCATGCATTCAATCATAAATTCAATAACCAATTCAAATAAGCATTCAATCATGATTTCAACTAAGCATTCAATCATGATTTCAAATAAGCATTCAATCATGCAAGTATGTGATTTCTTTGGAACACTCGAATCCAGTCTAATTCGAGTTAATCGTTCCATTCAAGTCTAAGTCGTCTTTTACCTTATTCGCTTCGAAGGTACTTCAATCTGAAATCAAATAGCAAGGATAATAGTCAATATCCAATCAAAATCATTCAAAACACAATCAAACTTCTTCAATCGATAAAAAGAAAATCGATATTGTACCGACTTCAATCTTCCAAACTGACCAAAGCTGTTATCTCACATGTGAGACCTCGGTTCTAAACATAAATTAAAGGAGTAATTAACAATAAGCATGCATTAAAAGCCAAAACATTTTTTTTTATAACAGGCCCCGCGCGGCCTTGCCTCATCAAGCGCGGCCGCGCACGGCGCCCTGGCTCATGTGCGGCCGCTCATGATGCCCTGCCCTAAAAATGGGCGCAGGCGCGCCTCTCTGGCTGCTTCGGTGCTAGAATCGCCAAAAACAAGAACATCAAGCCATACAATACTTCGAAACATAAACATGCGTTACAAACTTGATTCCTCCCTTAAAAACAGGAGTTATGGAGTTCAACAACCAAACCAAAGTCGAGAACATGCAACAACAATATAACGATGATGTTCGATAACTAAACATGTTCTAACATAAACTAGATTGACATGCTGGAATCGACTTCTAGACCGAGTCTCACTTCTACATCTTTCCCTCGAAGCTAACCATGCCTCTTCTGACTTGGTCCTGCCCCACCTGTTGCCAAGTACACATACAAAACAAAGCAACAGCCGGATAATCCGGTGAGAATACAATTCCCAGTAAAAGAGACTAACATGCAATCAAATAAACATATCAAATCATACTATGAATTCATTCCTCAAATAATCAATTAATCCAATCAAGAACTGAATTAAAATGATATGCATGTCTTTAAAACTTCGGGAATATCAGACTCAGATAATCGAATGCAATTCTTCTATTATTTCTTTCTTTATTTCCTTCTTTCTTTGGTTTGGGATCCCGAGGTTAAAACATCCAACGATCACACCGACTCCCCTCTCGAGATGGACGTGGCATGTTTTAATCCTCTAGACTCCAGGGCATTACAATGAGCTACTTGACAAGGTAGTAAATCGCCTACCAAGCCACTCAACCACAATCCCTAGATCGTCTAATTCAAATTGAATAAATCAAGGCTCAATATGAATGCATATGTAATCTCATGCACTCACTATAAATTCCATCATATAATCAAATAATCAGTCAAAACATGCAGTATGTGATTTCTTCTAGGACACTCGAATCAATCCAGATTCGAGTTAATCATCCTATTCCATTCCAAAGTCATCTTATACCTCTTCTTTGTCGTTCCAAAACTTCAATCTGAAAACAACAATTCCTCAATCAATATCCAAGTCAAGTTAAATCAATCAATAAAGAAGGACATCGATACTATACCGGCTCAACTCTTCCAAATTGATCAAGACTGCAAGGCTCACAATCTCCAAGAACTTCAATTCAATCTATCAGAAGAAGTCATAGCGATCAAAATCGATATCAAAACTCATACTAAGCTCGATATAACTCAAAACATCGAAACGATATCCAAAACTCAAACTGACGGCATAACGGCTGTAAACTGACCAAACCGAAAATGCAGACAGCAAGACAACAACTCAACAAACTCATTCCAATCCCAAACATCAAACCCAACACAATATCAACAGATCTCAAAATCAAGATTTTTGAAAATGACAAGAAAAATCATAACAATTCCGATCGTCGTTAGATCTTCGAACCGTCTTAGATATATGATCACTGCTAACTCATAATCATCCTCTCCGAATATAAACAAATTATGACAACATCGATAAATTCAAACTTCTCAGAATTAAGATAAACTTACTTCCAAACGGAGCACTCGTCGCTGTGATCGTAGATATCAAGTCAGAAATCAATTCTATCGGACGGATCGAGCTCGAACTGAAATCACAAAAGCATGGAATGCTATGTGGAATCTTCAATGGAGGGAAACCGAGTTGGAGGGGATGATGAAGTGCTAAGAGACTTAGTCAAGCCTTCAATAATATAACAAACTCACTTTTTGCGTTTTAGTCCCTGAAAATTCCCAAAATTTCAAAATAGACCCTGATCAATAAAAAGTCCGATCTAAAATTCTGAAATCACTGATTATCTCAAATAACATCAATTAAGATAAAAATGGGGCGTTACATCACAACTCTGCTGACTTCAATTCAAGCTTTCAAAAGAAGTCATAAGGATCAATATCGACATCAAATGCTCAATCAAACTTGATACGATCAAAACATCAAAACGATATCCAAAACTCAAACTGATGGCATAACGACTATAAATTGATCAAACCGGAAACACAGACAATAATATATCATTTCAATAAAATCAATTCAATCAATTCATATCATTTCCAATCCAATCCCAACACATCTTAAAACTCCAATTTTCGAAAATAACTAGAAAATTCATATCTATTCCGATCGTCGTTAGATCTTCGAACCGTCTTAGATATACTATCTGTGAGACCCCGATTCTAATAATCTAATCGAGAGATAATCCTATCGAGAACCATTCAAAGTCCAAAAGATAAGACATCAAATGAAATAAAAAAAAATTATTTTTGGTGAACAGTGCTGCGCTCGATCCGGCAAAAAGCCAGGATCGAGCGAACCATATTCCAGAATTATCTGCCGAGAAAAATTCAAGTGCTGCGCTCGATCCGACAAAAAGCCAGGATCGAGCGCACCACTCTGTGCAACTCTCTGCCTTGGACAAAACAGGGGCCGCGCTCGATCCCGCAAAAACCTAGGATCGAGCGCACCCCCCTGCCCAGAAAAATTACAAAACAGGGTGTGCCTTTCTGTACCAACTCAATCCAATATCAATCTAACATGCTCAATTCTGAATTCAACAACATGCAATCAACATATAAACTTCAGTACTCATCATTCAATCGATTCTAATATTCCATACATCAAAATCAAATACAATACATTCGAATTCTAACATGATTTCAAAAAATAAACTAGATTGGCATGCATTTCCAATTCTAACTTGAATTCTCACTTCTAATCTTCAATCTCGTTCTATCCCTGTCGTCTCTGACTCGATCCTGCCCCACTTGTTGCCATGCACACAAACAAAAATAAGACAATAGCCGGATAATCCGGTGAGAATTGATATTCCCAGTAAAAGAGACAATCATGCAGTATCAATCAAACATATCAATCAAGACATGCATCAATCCAAGTCATATATCAACTTCAGATATAAATCAAGTAAACATATCCAGTCATGACATGTATCAACTTCCATATATCTATCACATCAAGATATAATTCAAGTAATTAATCCAAGTACTGAATTAAAATGATATGCATGTCTTTAAAACTTCTGGATTATCAGACTCAGATAATCAAATGGAATTCTTCTTTCTTTTTTTCTTCGGTTTGGGATCCCGAGGTTAAAATATCCAAAAATCACACCGAACTCCCCTCTCGAGGTGGACGAGGTATATTTTAATCCTCTAGACTCCAGAGCATTATAGAGAGTTTATTTGACAAGGTATAAAATCTCCAACCAGGTCACTCAACTACAATCTCTAGATCGTCTAATCAAATTGAAATGAATCAAGGCTCAATATGAATGCATATGTCATCTCATGCATTCTAATATCATTTCAATCATTAGTTCATATAAGCATTCAATCATTCTTTCATTCATCAATTCAAATAATCATTCAAACATGATTTCGTCAATATAAATGCATAAATAATCTCATGCATTCAAATAAACATTTAATCAAGCAAGTATGTGATTTCTTCGGAAAACTCGAATAAAGTCTAATTCGAGTTAATCGTTCCATTCAATTCTAAGTCATCTTTTACCTTATTCGCTTCGAAGGTACTTCAATCTGAAATCAATAACAAGGATAATAGTCAATATCCAATCAAACTCTTTCAAAACTCAATCAACTTCTTCAATCGATAAATAAGAAAATCGATACTGTACCGACTTCAATCTTCCAACTGACCAAAGCTGCTACCTCGCAACTCTGCTATCATAAGAAGTCAATAGGATCAACATCGACATCCAAAAGCTCAATCAAACTCGATACGATCAAAATATTGAACGATATCCAAAACTCAAACTGACGGCATAACGGCTATAAACTGATCAAACCGGAAATGCAGACAACAAGATATCAATTAAATAAACTCATAATCATCTCAATATCATCAAAAAAATTCAAATCCTTCAAATCTAAAATCTCAAATTTTGAAATAATCTTCCAAAAATCAAAACAATTCCGAACGACGCTCTATTTCAAAACCGACAGAGAATAAACGATCAGAACTCTGCCAAGATCAACATACTCCAAACTCAATCGATTCTAACAACATCCAAAAATAGAAGTCTAGCTGATCGAAGAAAAAATTACTATAGAACGAAGCTCTCGCAGACGTGATCGCTAATCTGCCTTCAGAAATAAATTTCAACGGACGGATCGAGCTAAAATGGAAATCACAAAGCTTGGAAAGCTTTGGAGACGCCTTCAATGGAGGGAGACGGCTTGGAGGGGAAGGATGAATTAAAAAGGAGAGTCAAAGCTTGCTTAAATATCTATTTAAGTCAAAATTTGCGTTTTAGTCCCTAAAAATTCCAAAAATTGCATTCTAGTCCCTGATCAAAATCGAATCGGCCCTCGACTTCTAAATTATCTGATTATCTCAAATAAAGTCCATTAAGATAATTTTGGGGCGTTACAATTCTCCCCCTCTAAGAATCGATTTCGTCCCCGAAATCAATAATTGTTCAATCACAAGGTCAAGGATCTAGTCAAAGGACTGCAATAAGAATTTACATCTCGGAACTAAGTCCAGAATCTTCTTCCAATAAAACTCTGAATCGTTCTTCTCAACAGCTCGACATCTCAATCAATCAGAGAAGTCAGAAACTCTAGTCGAATAATTCATCAACACTCCGTCCGTCTATCAAAAGTCATCTCATCCTCGTCAGAAAATTCTTCTAAACTCAGCCACAATTCGAATCTTCTTTCGTTCTAACTCCTGTGACACAAAAAGTTCATAACAAAAGCAAGGAGATCTGCATCTCTCCTCGCAAAACTTCTATAATGTGCCTCCAATAACTCGTCAAACTCTGTCGTTGCACGAAATTTTCACAAACATCAAGAATTTCTGTCAACTAGTGCTAAGTCGAGCACTACTACTCAATGCAATTCTTCTAAAGTTCGACTCATCTGATCTTGTTGTCCGTCATTTTGAGGGTATCGAATCGAAAGTAGATGAATTCAACAACAAATTTCTCTTCAAAGTCTATGCCGAAAGGACAATGCATCAAGGATCTCAGTCTAAACTGACAGACTTCGGCAATTCATGACATCTGACAACCTCTGACAAGATATTCATTCTCTCCTCTACATCATAATCATTCTGTATAGAAAACTGTAACGGATCCTGTCTATCGGTCAATCAAAATCAGACAGTAGATAAAATAAGAACAAATTCTTCGGTTCTAAACATCAATTGTTGCATTCACTCCTTCTGCTAAAAAGATTCAAAACAGAAATCTCAATAAGAAGAAAACCAAGTACTGCAAGATTGTCAGTACTAAAACTCAGAATACAGAAGAACGAATAATCAGAAATTCCATCATCATATAAACAGATCAAAGAAATTCATTCGGTTCAATCATAATTTCAAACGTCGAGATTAGTCTACAACTGATCGGCGTACAATTCTCAATCGGAAACGCTTCTGAGAAAGCTCACTTCACAAACTTCCTGTAGATAAAAAAAATTTGAATCTCAAATCAGTGTCGAACTCGTTCTGACAATCGGGACCAATCTAGAAGTTCAATCCGAACAACTTCATTTGTTCAATAACCACTGGCACATCAACCAGTTCAGGTTAAAATAAAATACATCAACTGTAAAGTTTCGAGAGTTCGTTCATACTATTCTGTAACAACAGTCATTCTACAGAATAAAACAAGAATTCTTAGAATCGAGATTTCTTAACAGAGTATTCCATCACTCGATCAATGATACTTAGGTGACATCTCATCTCAGACTCAACAAAGTAGCCTTGCCACGAAAATCATCAAAATGCGATCTCAATTCCCTTCTGAATCAGAAAAGACTGTACAACAGAAAATCGGATCGCTCTCTCTCTGACTGCTGACAGTTCAAAACATCAGAAGCTATACTTCGAACTTCATGCTTCATCATCCTCTATTCGATCTTATTCCTCAATTCATCAAACATCTTCCGATCATCTGGAAGAACTCTGAATAAACTTCAAAGTGCAAATCTCTTGATACTCTGTCTCAAACCGAAACATCTGGCACAACAAAAGTTATACGCTAAAAGGCATCACTAAAACCCTGAAACTCAGATTATACTCAGATCTGATCTATCTTCATCGGATTCTGAAAGGTCAAATCAGATTCCAAAGCGTTCTCTATCTTCTCAATCAACTCTGGTTCGAAGTCGAATGAAGGAGTCAAGATACACATCCCATCTGTTCCAGTCTCTAATTGAAGTGTAGCAATCATCTGTCAAAGAGAACAACTGAAGTAGATAAAATAAGATCAGATAATACAGCTTAAGATCTTAGCGGTTACCATCAGTTCTCCAGATAACAATAAAAATTTGCAGTCAGAAAAATCATCGTCTAAAACTCTCTCTCCCAAAACAAAATCAGTTCGGACTGCGACAATCAAAACTCCTATTTTCCTATATCAGAATAGATTACTGAAATCTTTCAAGAAATAAGATCTATGTGAGATTCAAATCGTAACTAACATTGCGTCTCGAGCGTCTTCAAATTCTTCGATGCTCAAGATAATACTGATTTCTTCTGAACAAGAATAAGTCTCGATACTCAATAAGAAGAAGTGAAAAGAACCAAAAGATCATCAAAGATACACTGAACAAAAGAGCATAATCTGCTGAGTATTCGTCTAATCAACAATAATAATTCCTCAAAGGATTCGCGATAGCACTCGCTAAATCCAAGAATCTTCAAATTCAGATAAGGACGTCGAACCAATCATTTCATAACAGCTCTAGTCTTGAGGTATTCAACAAAATTTCATATTCCCAGAGAAATATGGAGGAAAATACAACTCGATCTCAAAAGATTCAGACGTTAGAAGAATATCATAATTGATCGGCATGCAAATCTGCGAACAATTCTTAAAGAATCTAAAAGATCAATTATAAGGCCCGGGATTATTTAATATTAATCCGAATTTAGTTAATTTTACTCCGAGTATATTTAATTTGGGAATATTTAGAGTTTCGATTTAAATTCTAATATTCTTAAATTATTTAGGATTGAAATTGAATTGAAATAAGGGCCGAGGACCGAATTGCAATTATTGAAGAATTGAGGGGCCAAAGTGCAATTTTGGCTAAAGTTATCAGATTTGAAATATAATTATCAGCATGATACGTGTATTGTTGGGAAACAATTCAGAAAACTTGTACAGAGCCGAGTTCATCTTCTTGTTTGTTGATTTCATGATTTTCTATTTGCCGTAACTTTTGTTACGGTTATCCGATTTCGATTTCGTAAATTGTTCTGGAATCCTTACGACAAGGGCTTCGATCTCGTGTAAGTTTTATGATGTTTTATATAGATTTCGAAATCAGTATAGGGCAGAGATTAGTTTTTTTGATGTTATGATCTTGTTCTTCGTTCCTATGCGATTCTATATCGAAATCGGATTGATGAGCTTATGTTGCTTATGTTGAAGCATGATTCCAGCATGTATATCTCTTCTTATGTCTGCTGGTATGATGAATTGAATGATATGTTAGCTGGTTTGTTGAGTTTTATGCACGGTTGAATGATATTGAAGTTAGAAATGGTTTCGGGATTACGTCGGTTACCGATTTTGAATCGCTACGTCGTTTAATCGAGTTTTTAAACCGGTTTGATAGCTGATATTGAAGCTGAAGTTGTTATTGAGATGTTGTAAATGTTATAGTATTTTTCTTATTCAGTTTCAGTTGAGTTTGGAAGGCCAACGACTCGAGACAACGACTTTGAACCTAAGAAGTTGGATTGAGGTTTGAAATGAGTTTGATCGATGATCTTATGATGGTTTTGACTCATTTTTGATATGATAGATTGAAATAAAGTTGATATATGTATTTTGGTTGTATCTTTCAGATTTGAAGAGTTCAGAATCGAGATAAACGAAGGTATAATGACGACATCGCGAAGTAGGGACTTTGAAACTCAATAATGACTAATCTTGAGTTGGCCTGCAAAAACCACATACTTGTTTATGTTTTTGATTTGATTGTGATATTGTCGATCCATCACAGGTAGTGGATCTTTATATTCGAGTTGATATGATGCTATATTGAATTGATTCTATGCCAAGGTTGCTGTTAACCTTATTTGCGAGTCGATTACGAACTCGTTAGATGGATATCCATGTCAAGATCATTTATGAATCTTGATGGCCTCGAAGTTATGTGAATCAATTTGTATTTAAAGCGTTTATGTACTCTATTTGTGGAGTCGAGTTTAAATAGAGTCAAGATGATTTATTTAACGCTTTCTATATGTTGGTTATACTGAGAATGTTTTCTCACCGGAGTTTATCCGGATGTTGTCTTGTTTTGTATGTGTGCATGACAACAGAAGGGGCAGGAGCTAGTCATCGACGTCATTGACAGCTGGGAGAGAGTCTAGCACGTGAGGACTCGGGTTGTAGTTGATGTATTGAACTTTAGAAGCACTAAACCTTAGTTATGTTGGTTTTGGAATACATGTATGAAACTTGATATAGTTGATGTCGTTTACGATCTTTAGCAACTTGTTTGATGTAAATAAATGCATGTATAAATGCTTATGACTTTGTTTATGAGTATATGCATGTTTTGGACTTGATATATCATGTATTGGACCATGTTTTGATGATTAAGATTGGAAGGAATCGGATTGACAGCAAAATGTGATCTGCAGATTTTTTGAAAATTTGAGCCCGCTCGATCCGCAGAAGTTGACGGATCGAGCGATCCCTGTATTTTGCAAAACAGAGATTTGAGTTTTTGGCTCGCTCGATCCGCAGAATTTGACGGATCGAGCGAGGCCAAATTATGTTCCAACTAAGAGTTGAGCAATTGTGCTCGCTCGATCGGGTGTTTTTCACCGATCGAGCGAGACAATGAAATTAAAAAAAAAAACTTTTTTTTACTTGGCTCTTGGTTTCTTAATTGATGTTTAATGAATGTTAATTGTTCATTAATTGCCCTAAGATGAGATTAACAACCCGAGGTCCCCACAACAGATGATATCAAAGCATAAGTTTCTTGGACTGAGATTAGATGAGCGGGGTAGATCGAGTCTTCTATTCTGATTTATTTATTGCTTTTATAATTATATGGTATATGATTGATTGATTACAGATATTATATTGTCACATGATTTTGTGATAATTTGCGAAGAATATGATATACAATGGTTTGAATTACATGCTATCTGCTTATTTGATTGAAGTACTAGCATGTATTATGAGGATGAATCGAAACTCAAACTTTTATGAAGGCAATGTGGACTGTAATAGACTTGTTGTAATTGAGATTGAACTGTACATTAATCTGTTTGATTATCAGATATGCCTCCCCGACCAGCACTGAGGGTTAGACAAACATTGGCTACGAATCAGCCTGAACAGACAAATGCTGCACAGGTCCCAGTGACAGTGTCTAAACATGGACAGGATAGTACGTCTACTGATGAGTTTAGTGATGCTAATCCGATGGAGAAACTTCTGAAACGATTCCAGTCATTCCAACCACCGAAGTTGCAAGGAACTGAGAATGCTGTGGAATGTGAAAATTGGCTGGAAGATATTGAGCAGTTATTTGAGTCTATTGACTATTCAGATGATCGTCGTGTGAGACTGATTATTCATCAACTGCATGGCCTTGCCAAGAGTTGGTGGATAGCGACGAAGAAAGCATTGGAGAACCAAGGTACTGTTATTACCTGGTCTGTATTTCGAACTGCTTTCTATCAGCGTTTCTTTCCTGTGTCTTATCGCAAGGACAAAGGAGCAGAGTTTGCAAGTCTGCAACAGGGACATTTAAATATCGAGGAATATGTTGCAAAGTTCACTAGCCTGTTGAAGTTTGCTCCACATATCGCTGTTAGTGATGAAGCTCAAGCCGATCAATTTATCAATGGCTTGAATCCTGATGTGTTTACACTTGTGAATTCGGGAAGACCGAATACCTTTGCTGATGCTCTGAATCGAGCAAAGGGTGCAGAAGCAGGGATACTAAAACAACGAGGAGCACAGTTTGTGTCACAGCCAGTGAGACAGTCTCAAGAACAATCATAGATTCCACCGCCACCTCGATTTCAAGCTGGAGGTAGCAGCAGTGGAAAGAAGAATTTCTTCAAGGGCAAGAGTAAACAGTTCAAGAGATCTGGTGGTAGTAGCTCTTTGAGTTCAGGTAGTTCTCGACAGTCTAGGGCTGGATAGAAATCTGATGTATATTGCACCAAGTGTGGTGGTCGCCATTCCAATGAACAATGCCGAAGTGTATTTGGAAGCTGCCAAATTTGCAACAAGATGGGACAGTTTGC